>NW_020837953.1:1318674-1765899 GCF_003676395.1 Aethalodelphis obliquidens | reverse complement strand
AAAGAAAGAAAGAAAGAAAGAAAGAAAGAAAGAAAGAAAGAAAGAAAAGTATAATAGAGTTATTAAAATAATTATTATGAAAAAAATTTAAAAAAAACAATGGACGGGTATAACCCTAGGACAAATGGTGGAAGCAAAGCTATACAGACAAGATCTCACACAGAAGCATACACATACACATTCTCAAAAAGAGGAAAAGGGGAAAAAATCATAGATCTTGCTCTCGAAGTCCACCTCCTTAATTTGGGATGATTTGTTGTCTATTCATGTATTCCACAGATGCAGAGTACATCAAGTTGATTGTGGAGCTTTAATCCACTGTTTCTGAGGCTGCTGGGAGAGATTTCCCTTTCTCTTCTTTGTTCTCACAGCTCACAGGGGCTCAGCTTTGGATTTGGCCCTGCCTCTGCGTGTAGGTCGCTGGAAGGCGTCTGTTTTTTGTTCAGACAGGACAGGGTTAAGGTAGCCGCTGATTCTGGGGGCTCTGGCGCACTCAGGCCGGGGGGAGGGAGGGGCACGGCGTGCGGGGCAGGCCTGCAGCGTCAGAGGCTGGCATGACGTTGCACCAGCCTGAGGCCCGCTGTGCATTCTCCCTGGGAAGTTGTCCCTGGATCCCAGGAACCTGGCAGTGGTGGGCTGCACAGGCTCCCCGGAAGAGGGGTGTGGATAGTGACCTGTGCTCGCACACAGGCCCCTTGGTGGCGGCAGCAGCAGCCTTAGCATCTCCCGCCCGTCTCTGGTGTCCGTGCTTTTAGCCGCGGCTCCCGCCCGTCTCTGGGGTCCGCGCTTTTAGCCGCGGCTAGCGCCTGTCTCTGGAGTTCCTTTAGGCAGCGCTCTTAAACCTCTCTCCTCGCGCACCAGGAAACAAAGAGGGAAGAAAAAGTCTCTTACCTCTTCGGCAGGTGCAGACTTTTCCCCGGACTCCCTCCCGTCTAGCCGTGGTGCACTAACCCCTTCAGGCTGTGTTCGAGCCGCCAACCCCAGTCCTCTCCCTGCGCTCCAACCGAAGCCCGAGCCTCAGCTCCCAGCTCTGCCCACCCCAGCGGGTGAGCAGACAAGCCTCTCCGGCTGGTGAGTGCCGGTCGGCACCAATCCTCTATGTGGGAATCTTTCTGCTTTGCCCTCCGCACCCCTGTTGCTGTGCTCTCCTCCGCGGCTCCAAAGCTCCCCGCTCCGCCTCCCGCAGTTTCCGCCCGCGAAGGGGCTTCCTAGTGTGTGGAGACCTTTCCTCCTTCACAGCTCCCTCTCACTGGTGCAGGTGCTGTCCCTATTCTTTTGTCTCTGTTTTTTCTTTTTTTTTCTTTTGCCCTACCCAGGTACATGGGGAGTTTCTTGCCTTTTGGGAGGTCTGAGGTCTTCTGCCAGCGTTCAATAGGTGTTCTGTAGGAGTTGTTCCACGTGTAGATGTATTTCTGGTGTATCTGTGGGGAGGAAGGTGATCTCCGCATCTTACTCTGCCTTCATCTTCCTAGCACCCCCTGTACCCTTTAATAACAATATCACTTGTGGTGCTTAGGAATTCCTGTGTCAGTAGGCTTTCTCAGATTTAATATGAAGGAGAGAAAATATTATTTTAATTAGGTGTATTATATCTGAAAAGCAATAGCTAAAGACCTAAAGATGGACACATCATCAAACATACTTTGAAAAGTCAGGAGGTTTTTATATAGGCTATTATAATAACCCTATGGTCCACAGCTTGCCTTGAGCACTACCTTCCAATTACCTAGTCTGTTTTTTCTATCTGGTTTTAAAAGTATATCTTCACTAGTCCCTCTCTTCCAGCCAAGGTGCTCAATAAATATTAGTTGAATGAGGGCAAAAAATATAATTCAAGGGTTATGGAATAGCCTATGAATTTTAAAGTTTTATTTCATTGATCTCTTTGAAAAGTCCTTTCTTAAGGACAACATAAGTGGCATTGGATTCAAATGAATGAAATTTGCTATTCCATGAAGAAACAAAGCAATGAACCCCATTTGTTTTCTCAATAAGATCTCAAGGATAAAGCCTTATTGTATATTGTATGAGTAATATTAGCTACTGTAATCAATACCTTGCAAATTTCAATGGCTTAACACAATAAAAGTTTATTCCTTGCTCATAAAAGAGCCTAACACTTCTGTTTCTCTTTGGCATACAGGATCCTTTATGCAGTAATTCAAGGACCAAGTCCCTACAGTCTTGTAGATCTGGAATGCCAGAGGGCTTTGGAGTCAGATAAGGGAAAAGAGGGAGAGAAAAGCCCTCTTTAAAACCCTGGCCCAGAGAATTATGCTGAGACAAGATGCTGGAGTAGAGGATGTGATCTGACCTCTTCTTATGGAAACACCAAAATCACAACTATCAACTGAACAACTATTGACAAAAAAAACACTGGAACCTACCAAAAAAGATACCCTACATCCAAAGACAAAGAAGAAGCCACAACAAGATGGAAGGAGGAGCACAATAGCAATAAATCAGATCCCATAGCCACTGGGTTGGTGACCCACAAACAGAAAAATAATTATACCACAGAAGTTCTCCCACAGGAGTGAAAGTTCTGAGCCTCACATCAGGCTTCTCTGCCTGGATGTCTGCCAGTGAGAGGAGGATACCCCAGAGACTCTAGCTTTGAAGGCCAGTGAGGTTTGATCACAGGAATTCCATAAAACTGAGGGAAATAGAAATTCCACCCTTGGAGGGTGCACACAAGTTTTCATGTGCACTAGAGCCCAGGGAAAAAAGCAGTGGCCTCATAAGAGACTGGGCCAGACCTACCTGCTAGTATTGGAGGGTCTCCTGCAGAGGTGGGGTGGTGGTGGCTGTGGCTCACTGCAGAGACAACTAACTGAAGTGGAGATAGGCAATATATCCAAAAAAAAAAAGAATTCAGAGTAATGATAATTAATAAAGATTATCCAAGATCTCAGAAAAAGAATAGAGGTACAGATCAAAAGATACAAGAAATGTTTAATGAAGACCTAGAAGAACTAAAGAGCAAACAGAAATGAACAATATAATAACTGAAATGAAAAATACACTAGAAGGAATCAATAGCAGAATAACTAACTGAGGCAGAAGAAAGGATAAGTGAGCTGGGAGACAGAATGGTGGAAATCATTGCCATGGAACAGAATAAAGGAAAAAGAATGAAAATAAATAAGGACAGTCTAAGAGATCTCTGGGACAACATTAAATACACCAACATTCACATTATAGCAGTCCCAGAAGGAGAAGAGAGAAAGGACCTGGGAAAATATTTGAAGAGATAATAGCTGAGAACTTCCCTAACATGGGAAGGGAAACAGTCACCCAAGTTCAGGAAGTGCAGAGAGTCCCAGGCAGGATAAACCCAAGGAGGAACATGCTGAGACACACAGTAATCAAATTGATGAAAATTAAAGACAAAGAAAAAATATTAAAAGCAACAAGGGAAAAGCAACAAATAACATACAAAGGAACTCTTGCTGAGGCCATCAGCTGATTTTTCAGCAGAAACTCCGTAGGCCACAAGGGAGTGGCACAATATATTTAAAGTGATGAAAGGGAAGAACCCACAACCAAGAATACTCTACCCAGTGAGGCTCTCATTCAGATTTGATGGAGAAATCAAAAGCTTTACAGACAAGCAAAAGCTAAGAGAATTCAGCACCACCAGACCAGTTTTGCAACAAATGCTAAAGGAACTTCTCTAGGCAGAAAAGAAAACGCCACAACTAGAAACAAGAAAATTACAAATGCAGACTTCCCTGGGGGCACAGTGGTTAAGAATTCACCTGCCAATGCAGGGGACATGGGTTTGAGCCCTGGTCCAGGAAGATCCCACATGCAGTGAAGCAATTAAGCCCTTGTGCCACAACTACTGAACCTGTGCTCTAGAGCCCACAAGCCACAACTACTGAGCCTGCATGCCACAACTACTGAAGCCCACGGGCCTAGAGCCCATGCTCCACAACAAACCACCGCAATGAGAAGCCCACGCACTGCAATGAAGAGTAGCCCCTGCTTGAAGCAACTAGAGAAAGCCAGCGTGCAGCAACAAAGACCCAACACAAGCAAAAATAAACATAAATAAAAATAATTAAAAAATGAGTCAGAATAAAAAAAAAATTATGAATGGAAAACTCACTGGTAAAGGCAAACATACAGTAAAAGTAGAATATCATCTGCACACAAATATGATATCAAAACCAGCAATTGTGAGAAAAGGAGAGCACAAATTCAGGATATTGTAAATGCATTTGAAATTAAAAACCCAGAAACTTAAAACAATCTTGTTTATATATAGACTGCTATATCAAAACCTCATGGTAAACTGCAAACTGAAAATCTACAATAGATACACACACAAAAAAGAAAAAAGGAATCCAAAGACAACACTAAAGTTAGTCATCAAATCACAAGAGAACAAAAGTGGAAGGGAAGAAAAAACACCTACCAAAAAAATCCAAAACAATTAACAAAATTACAATAAGAACATATATATTGATAATTACCTTAACATAAATGGATTAAATGCTCCAACCAAAAGACAAAGACTGGATGAATGGATATAAAAACAAGACCTGTATATACATTATCTACAAGAGACCCACTTCAGACCTAGGGACACATACAGACTGAGAGTGAGGGGATTAAAAAAAAGTATTTCATGCAAATGGAAATCAAAAGAAAGCTGAAGTAGCAATACTCATATCAGACAAAAATGGACTTTAAAATAAAGACTGTTACAAGAGATAAAGAAGAACAATACATAATGACCAAGAACTCAATCCAAGAAGAAGATATATAACTGTTATAAATATATATGCACCCAATATAGAAGTACCTCAATATATAAGGCAAATACTAACAGCCATAAAAGGAGAAATCAACAGTAAGAAAATAATAGTGGGGGACTTTAACACCCCACTTTCATCAATGGACACATCATCCAGACAGAAAATCAGCAAGGAAACACAGGCCTTAAATGACACATTAGACAGATGGACTTAACTGATATATAGAACAGTACATCCAAAAGCAGCAGAATACATATTCTCAAGTGCACGTGGAACATTCTCCAGGATTGATCACATGCTGGGCCTCAAAGCAAGTCTCAGTAAATTTAAGAAAATTGAAATCACATCAAGCATCTTTTCCAACCACAATGCTATTAGAAGATTAGCATTAATTTGAAAGAATTGAGATTAGAAATCAACTACCAAAAAAAATGTAAAAACACAGACACATGGAGGCTAAACAATACACCACTAAACAATCAATGGATCACTGAAGAAAGCAAAGAGGAAATAAAAAAACACATAGAGACAAATGAAAACAAAAGCACAATGATCCAAAATCTATGGGACGCAGCAAAAGCAGTTCTAAGAGGGAAGTTTATGGCAATACGATGTTACCTCAGGAAACAAGAAAAATCTCAAATAAACAACCTAACCCTACACCTAAATCAACTAGAGAAATAAGAACAAACAAAATCCAAAGTTAGCAGAAGGAAAGAAATCATAAAGATCAGAGCAGAAGTAAATGAAATAGAGACTTAGAAAACAATAGAAAACATCAATGAAACTAAAAGCTGGTTCTTTGGGAAAAAAAAAAGTGATAAACCATCAGTCAGACTCATCAAGAAACAGAGGGAGAGAGCTCAAAACAATACAATTAGAAATAAAAAAAGGGGGGAGAGGGCTCAAAACAATAAAATTAGAAATGAAAAAGAAGTTACAATTGACATCATAGAAATAAAAAGGATCATAAGAGACTACTAAAAGCAACTATATACAAATAAAATGAACAACTTAGAAGAAATGGACTAATCCTTAGAAAAGTACAATCTCCCAAGACTAAACCAGGAAGAAATAGAAAATATGAACAGACCAATCACAAGTACTAAAATTGAAACTGTATTTAACAATCTTCCAACAAACAGAAGTCCAGTTTGCTTCACAGGTGAATTCTGTCAAACATTTAGAGAAGAGTTAACACCTATCCTTCTGAAACAATTCCAAAAAATTGCAGAGGAAGAACCACTGCCAAACTCATTCTATGAGGCCACCATCACCCTAATAGCAAAACCACAACAAAACAGATACCACAAAAAAGAAAATTACAAAACAATAATTCAGAAAGAGTCATGTACCACAATGTTCATTGCAGCTCTATTTACAATAGCCAGGACATGGAAGCACCATAAGTGTCCATTGACAGATGAATGGATAAAGAAGATGTGGCATATATATACAATTGAATATTACTCAGCCATAAAAAGAAATGAAATTGAGTTATTTGTAGTGAGGTGGTTGGACCTAGAGTCTGTCATACAGAGTGAAGCAAGTCAGAAAGAGAAAAACAAATACCATATGCTAACATGTATATATGGAATATAAAAAAAAAAGCTCTGAAGAACCTAGGGGCAGGACAGGAATAAAGACTCAGACCTAGAGAATGGACTTGAGGACAAGAGGGGAAAGGGTAAGCTGGTACGAAGTGAGAGAATGGCATGGACATATATACACTACCAAATGTAAAATAGATAGCTAGTGGGAAGCAGCCACATAGCACAGGGAGATCAGCTCAGTGCTTTGTGACCACCTGGAGGGGTGGGATAGGGAAGGTGGGAGGGAGATGCAAAAGGGAGGGGATATGGGGATATGTGTATATGTATAGCAGATTCACTTTATTATAAAGCAGAAACTAACACACCATTGTAAAGCAATTATACTCCAATAAAGATGTTAAAAATAAATAAATAAACCACTAACATGGAAAAAAAGAGAAAACCACTGATGAACATAGATGTAAAAATCCTCAACAAAATATTTATACTAGCAAACTGAATCCATTAAAAGGATTATACACCATGACAAAGTAGGATTTATCCTAGGGATGCAAGGATTTTTCAATGTCCACAAATCAATCAGCATGACACACCACATCAACAATCTGAAGAATAAAAATCATATGATCATCTCAATAGATGCAGAGAAAGCTTTTGACAAAATTCGCACCCGTTTATGATAAAAACTGTCCAGAAAGTGGGCACTGAGGGAAAGTACCTCAACATAATAAAGGCCATATATGACAAACCTACAGCTAACATCATATTCAATGGTGAAAAGCCGAAAGCATTTCCTGAAAGATCAGGCAAAAGACAACATTTCCACTCTTGCCACTTTTATTCAGCATAGTTTTGGAAGTCCTAGCCACAGCAATCAGAGGAGGAAAGGAAATAAAGGGAATCCAAATTGGAAAAGAAGAAGTAAAACTTTCACTATTTGCAGATGGCATGATGCTATACATAGAAAATCCTAAAGATGATACCAGAAAACTACCAGAGCTCATTAATGAATTCAGTAATATTGCAGGATACAAAATAAATACATAGAAATCTGTTGCATTTCTATACACTAACAATGAGAGATCAGAAAGAGAAATTCAAGAAACAATCCCATTTACCATCTCAACAAAAAGAATAAAATACATAGGAATAAACCTACCTAAGGAGGCAGAATACCTGTACTCCAAAAACTACAAGATGCTTTTGAAAGAAATTGAAGATGACACAAATAGGTGGAAAGATATACCATGTTCTTGGATTGGAAGAGTCAATACTGTCAAAAAGACTATACTACTCAAGGCAATCTATAGATTCAATGCAATCTGTATCAAACTACCAATGGCATTTTTCACAGAACTAGAACAAAAATGTCTTAAAATTTGTATGGGGACAGAAGAATAGCCAAAGCAATCTTGAGAAAGAAAAACGGAGCTGGAGGAATCAGGCTTTCTGACTTCAGACTATACTACAAAGCTGCAGTAATCAAAACAGTATGGTACTGGCACATAAACAGAAATATAGATCAATGGAACAGGTTGGAAGCCCAGAAATAAACCCATGCACCTATGGTCAATTAACCTACAATAAAGGAGGCAAGAAAATACAGTGGAGAAAAGACAGTCTCTTCAATAAATGGTGCTGGGAAAACTGAACAGCTATATGTAAAAAAAATGAAATTAGAACATTCTTTAACAATGTACACAAAAATAAACTCAAAATGGATTAAAGACCTAAATGTAAGACCAGATACTATAAAACTCTTAGAGGAAAACAGAGGCAGAACACTCTTTCACATTAATCTCATCATAATCTTTTTGATCCATCTCCTAGAGTCATGGAAATAAAAAAAAATAAATGGGACCTAATTAAACTAGAAAACTTTTGCACAGCAAAGGAAACCATAAACAAAATGAAAAGACAACCCACAGAATGGGAGAAAATATTTGCAAACAATGTGACTGACAAGGGATTAATCTACAAAATTTACAAACAGCTCATGTGGCTTAATATCAAAAGAACAAGCAACCCAATCAAAAAAAGGGTGGAAAATCTAAAGAGACATTTCTCCAAAGAAGATATACAGATGACCAAGAGGTACATGAAAAGATGCTCAACATCACTAATTATCAGAGAAATGCAACTCAAAACTAAAATGAGTTATCACCTCACACCAGTCAGAATGGCCATCATCAAAAAGTCTACAAAGAATAAATGCTGGCGAGGTTGTGGAGAAAAGGGAACCCTTCTACAGTTTTGGTGGGAATGTAACTTACTACAGCCACTATGAAGAACAGTATGGAAGTTCCTTAAGAGACTAAAAATAGAGGTATCATATGATCCAGTATTCTCACTCCTGGGCATATATCTGGAGAAAAACATGTTTCAAAAGTATACATGCACCCCAATGTTCATTACAGTGTTGTTTACAATAGCCAAGACATGGAAGGAACGTAAGTGTCCATTGACAGATGAATGAATAAAGAAGATGTGGTACATATATACAATGGAATATTACTCAACCATTAAAAAGAATGAAATAATGCCATTTGCAGCAACATTGATAGACCTTGAGATTATCATACTAAGTGAATTAAGTCAGACAGAGAAAGACAAATATCATATGATATCGCTTATCATAGGAGTGGAATCTTTAAAAAATAATACAAGTGAAATTATTTACAAAACAGAAAAAGACTCAGAGACTTAGAAAATGAACTTAATGGCTACCGGAGGGTGGGGGGGGAAGGGTGGGGGGAAGGGATAGACCGGGAAGTCGGGATTGACATGTACACATTGCTATATTTAAAATAGATAGCCAACAAGGATCTACTGTATAGCACAGGGAACTCTGCTCAATACTCTGTAATAACCTAAATGGGAAAACAATTTGAAAAAGAATAGATACATGTATATGTATAACTAAATCACTTTGCTGTACACCTGAAACTAACACAACATTGTTAATCAACTATATGCCAATATAAAATAAAAAATAAAACGACAAAAAACAACAACGAAAAACCCTGGCCTAGAGCAATACACATCCCCTACACTCACATACCACTAGAGAGTTGTAGTTCATGGCCAGTTCACACAAGTACAGTTGAAAAATAAAGTCCCTGGTGGGGCAGCTGCCTCCCAACAACAACTGTATACTATAGGAGGGAAAATACTCCTTTCTGGCAGACTGCCATTCCTTTATCCCCTACATATGCCTAGATTCCCCAGAGAGAATGGAACTTATCACTTATTGCAGGAAGTTTATTATATTCTTCTCGTATGTAATCTCACTTAATCTTTTCAAAAGCTCTGTGAATTATTATCCTGACTTACCAGAAAAAGAAATTGAGACTCCAAGGAAGGAAATGACTAGCCCAAGGTGATGAAGCTGGTTGATGATAGGACATGGATTTAAATCTAGGACAGTCTGTCTAGGTTTAATATAACACATCTTCTGTGCACTGAACCAAAAGAGGATTCATATTACCAAGGATTTGCATATTTCTTCAAAAGAAGCTGAGTTTTAGCTGAATCAATGCTTTATATTATTGGGTTGGACTAATCTTTAAAATATATTTGAGAGTTTTTTTTCCTGTTGATTAGTGGGTGGGAGCCTAGGGGTTAAGTTACTTACAGATAAAATAAGTTAAATGAGTTAATCTTCTGCTCTCTCCTTCCCTTTGTCTCTGTATCACTCTCTTTTTTCTATGTGTCACCTTTAGTCACTTCTACCAAAGAATGGCTTCCTCATATGATTCCATTTATATAAAATGTCTAGAATAGGCCAAATCACAGAGATAAAAAGAGTGGTTTACAGGGGCTAGGGGAAATGGAAGAGACTGCTAATGAGTACAAGATTTCATTTTGGCATGATAAAAATATTCTAGAATTAGGGGTAATGGGTATATAACTCTGAATATACTAAAACTCACTGAACTATAGAGTTTAAAATGTGAACTGTATGGTATGTGAATTATACTTCAATAAAGCTGTTATTAAAAAACAAACAAGGTTGCAAACAACAATATTATCTCCAGGTCGAGGTAAACGGCCTCTGGCAAATTCCAGGCATCATATATTGTGGCTCTGGCCACCAGAAGCTAACTCTTTCCCATATGCAATTCGAACAAACAGAATAAAACACATTCAAATGGAGAAAAACTATTACAGCCCAGTTTAGATCAGGAGCCCATTTCTAGACCTGCCCTTTGGGCAAAGGGACATGATCATACAACACAGATATGACCATAGGGTCTCACTTCTGTGAATGGGACTACTCTGAGAGAATGGAAGTATCACTGTAGATCAATCAGATACCAAAGAGGTATCTAATATATACCAGGATCTGTAGGAGATATTTATTTATGATAACAAACACATAAGTTTAAATATTCTCAAGATCTTAGGCCATCGTCGCATATACCTAAACTTTTAGAGAATCAGCATATGAAAAGCTACATGAGCACTGGACTCAGACACATCAGTTTTAGAATCCTACCACTGACAAATTCTGTGTCACCAGACAAGTCACATCAATTTTATTTCTGTAATTGTAATAACAATATCTATCACTGGGCCATTACGTATCATTGGGTAAGTAAAAAGATGTACGCAAAGCACTTAGCACAGAGTCTATGAATATAGCCTATACATACAGTAGGTACCTCATAAATATTAAGGAAGCAATGCTGCACTAATTGGTACCAGCAATGGTGAAGCAATCTGTGTAACCAATTCCAAACAGTGATCACATATGGAACACTTAAAGAAAAAAGAATGGCCACAGGAGTGGCTTCTCTCCTTTGCGTACCTGACCAGTTGATTAAGGGACTTACAGTCACTGGCATTTACAACATTTGCAGCAGCACACTATAAGGGTGTTACAAAAAATAGCAATAATCTGTCACAGTCTCACATTTGGCCAAATATTGCTATTTTCTATTCTCTATTTTGTTAATCCCTTCTCCACCTACAGAAACCCTGTTTATGCTTCAAGACTGAACTCATATGTCACTCCCTCTCTGAGATCTTTGGTGACCTTGCCACTACTCCAGGCAGAGTTAACCATCCCCTCCTCTGTTTTCATCTAGTAATATGGTCATACTTCTAGCACAGTATTAAACACATCAATAGATGTCATGCATCATCCCCCATGAGAATGCAGGTTCTAAGCCCCAGCACAGCATCTAGGAAATGGTAGATGTTCAAGAACAATTAGTTGAATGTAAGAATAAGAAACACATAAACGAACAGTGTGTGGCACACAGGAACAGCACACAAGTAGTTAGGTTCAATTAAAATGGGTTACCACAAAGGACATATGAATTAGCTAGGGCTGGAAATTTATTCTCATTTACAAAAAAAGTCCTAGAGAGATTAAATGACTTGCACAAAGAAACATATTAAGGAAATTATAAACCTGAGTCCACCAAGGAAATGTGCCTTCTGATTTCTAGTTTAATGTCTTTTCCACTTCACCACACTGCCTCAAATTTTAAAAGAAAAAAGAGTTCAAGAACAAAACTAAGGATCAGATTAATGGTTGATTGATATGGTTCCTTCCTTGTGTCATTTATTATCAAATGAGCCTAAACAGTTGCCGTTAAAATTACCACTTCTCTCATAGCCTTTGCCTCTTCTGGAATACATTAGTGAGGATGGGTGTTTCTTATACAAAACCTCACAGCTTTGAGGAGAAAGGCTGTCCTGGATTCATGCTGGTCATTAGGTGGATGCTGTGACTTGGCCAAGGTGCATGGCTCATCAGAATAGGCTAAAGACTAGGACCCATATCTCTAGCCTTCCAAAAGAGTGTTCTCTTTCTAATATACAACAGTAGCCATCATAAACTGAAAGATGCACACCTATAACTAAAGGGCAGTTTTTTGTAGGAATTAAAGAAGAAATAAGTAAAAATGGAGATACAATTTCAAATGCAATTAATTCCATTTTTTACTTCTTACCTAGATGATTTGTAGAAATGTCTATAGCTATAATGATCTTACAACAATTTGTTTCAAGTTGGAGGCCTCCAGTTTTAATCAAATTTGCAGATATTCTTTGGCCTATAGATCTATCAACTAGTTGAGGACTAAACTTTCAATTATTTGTCCATAGTTCTAATACTTTGGAAAATGCTTTCTGATCTTGGCATTCATTTTCCATCATAAAGCTGACATTTTTAACTTGAAATTTTTTACTGAATGCTTTCAGAGAATTAGCAAACAGCATTTCCCATCAAGTTGCTTATAACTACAGTGTCTCATTAATCATCACTATTCCCTTGTGACAATGAAAACCTGAAAAATATCTCCCCATTTGGCTGATGACTAACCAGAGGAAAGGAAATGTAAACCTTTACAGACACCACAATGCATAAGTATTTCATCGTTACTATATCATTTAATCAGCACATTACCACAAGATGAATATAATTATGCTTGTTTTACTGATAAGAAACTGAGACTCATAGAACCTAAATGACTTTCACACCTCATAATCCAAAAAGTTAGAGTTTAGGGACCTTTCTACTATATCAAAATGAGAGATTGTCTTATAACGTAAGACAAGAACAGAGACAAAAACGGACTAAATAATCCCGCCATAAACAATCTACTCTCTCATCTCCAGTTATTTCCAAGTTGCAATTTTTCAGTATTTTTCTAGTAGTGAACTTGATGAATAATAATTCATCAAATTTTTTCCCTATGCCATTCATTCACCCATTCAACAAATATTGAGTGTGTTACTATGTGCCAACCCTGGAGGGAAAGACAGTTTTTAAAAAATGAAAAGTCAACATATGATAAAAGGGAATCTTCTGATGTGAATACATTCCCAGATGCTGTCAGAAACACTATGCAAAAACTGTATCTTAACACATTCCCTCTTAAAGATTCATGTCAAGAATATTGATTCTGACAGAGCCCACATTATCATTGTTGACAAATTTGATAAAGCAAAAATGAACCATGTTTTAAAAGCATCTTAAATGCCTAATGTATATTTAAAAGGAAAAAAAAACATGCCTCAAACTTAATCAGTGATACTAACTTGGCAACTTATTACCAAATGTCAGCTGAAAATGCATTCACCCGTTCATCCCTTCATTCAACTAACCATCATTCAGTGATTTAACTGCTAATAACGATAATAACTGCTAATCCTTTCTGAAGTTTTCTGTGCACCAGACATTGTTCTAAATGCTTAAATATATTACCTCATGGAATTCTCAGAAGTCTCTAAGTACTATTATTATCTCTACTTTAGAGATAACATACAGGCTAAGTAACTTACCCAAGATCACACATTGGCAAAAATGGCAGTAGTTTGGTTCCAGGATACTCTAAACCTCTATATCACCCTTTTTTTTGAAGGTTGATTAATAGCTACCTACATCAGGCACTGAGCTAAATTAAAGGGAAACCACAATGAGGCAGACAAACATGGTTCCTGTCTTCAGGCACCTGCCATTCATCAGAGGAAGAGGAGAATCTACAAGCAAGTACACACAAGGTAACAAGTGTTACAACAGATGAAATACAAGGTAGGGTACAGGAACATACATTGAGGAAAGAATTGTTGTCCAGAAGATCTGTGGGAGGACGAGTATTATGTCAGTAATATGATAGGCTTCCACATGATAGGCACGCAGGTAAATAGTGAATTAGATAATTACTTAGACCCGCGCTAGGGGCCAGGCTGTGCTCAGTATAATCCAGCAGTGAAGAAAAGAGAGAGATACTGGTGCCAAATGATAGGGCAGGCTGTTGTCTTAGCACTATTTATGGAGGAGTTGTGTTGTGATATGGGGGACAGGAAGTGTGGGATGGGGATGCAGAGGAAGGAAGCCTGCAGTTTTAGAACCAGAAGAATGGAACCAAAGGATGAGAGGAAGATGAGAGTTAGCAAAGTGTCACAAAACAGAGTGAATCAGCAGAAAGAGGGCGTGCTTTATCATTAAAATTGTTAGTGTTAAACTTCTGCTGGAATATTTCTTGTATTCTTTCTCAAATAGGATTCTACACACGACTTCAAGAAACATATTAGGTTGGACAATAATAATTTTACATAGGTTTTATGTGTGTGTGTGTGTGTGTGTGTGTGTATATGTGTGTGTGTATGTGCCTTTTCTCCCGTAATTTCCTGAAGCTACCATCTTCCTACCACATTCACACTGGTATCTCTTAATATAACTGATTTAATCCTACAGTCATAGAATGGAATAGTTGGAAGGGAGCATGTGGCCTAGTTCCTGTACTTTATAAATGATGACAAAGGAAATACAAAGAGTCTACACCAAACCAGAAACTCTACAATGTGGTTTCTGAAGGAAATAAAAAAGCAGCATTATGGACTGGATTATGCTCCCTCCAATTTACATATTGAATCCCTAAACCGCAGTGCCTCAGAATGTGACTATATTTGAAGATAGGGCTTTTAAAGAGTGATTAAGTTAAAATGAGTCTGCTAAGGTGAGCTAATGCAATTTCCTTATAAGAGAAGGAAATTTGGATACAAGAAGAAACCCCAGGAATGCATGTGCATAGAGGAAAGACAATTTGAGGACACAGTGAGAAAGATGGTCATCTATAAGCCAAGGAAAGAGGCCTAGTAGATGCCAACTCTGCTGGCACCTTTCAGCCCCCAGAACTGTGAGAAAATAAATTGTTGTTTACACCACTCAGTCTGTGGTATTTTGTTATGGCAGCCTGAGCAGCAAACTAACACAGGAATACTCTTATATTCATACCCATAAACTCTCTCTCCTTCCCTCTCTCTCTCTGGTTTAAGAAGAACTTTCATGCATATTACTGTATTTGACCTTCACACCACCCTTGTTAAGTAGGCAGGGCAATGATTAACCTCACTACCTGGATAATGTAACTGAGTCTTGAGTTCATAAATTACTCAGAGATACTCCTGGAAATAGCTGAACTAGAATAATTTCAAGCCTAGTGCCCTCTAAATGTTAGCATGCCCTCTCTCTCTCAGCACCACAGATATTTGTGGATTGAATGGCATAAATATGAAAAAGTGGGAATACATATTCAATTGGCTAGTAAAGTGAATCTAAATAGATAGATAAAACATAAGTGCAACCATAGAAAAACAGTAAAATAATACCAAAAACCCAAAGCTTACTAATCCCAAGCATTGGCAATCTTATTTTGCCAGGGGTCTTCCAGGTCTCACTTTCTATCTTCAAAAGCAGGAAGAAAGGGTATTTTCTAATCATTAGCAAGATCTAGTATTGTATTCCTGCTCCTCCTAGTTTTCATGTATCTTTTTTTTTTTTTATGAGGTGGGCACCAAGGCTTGAGAACTCTCTGAAATATGGCAGCTCCAATGCACTAGAGATTTTTGGTCCTCATTGGAGTCTCTATCTGAGGGTGGGTCAATGTCCCACTGATAAGTCAAAGATCAACATCATTACCGGTAGTGTTGGCCTTTCGTCTTTGGGAAAGAAGGTGTTAGCATATGTGTGCCAAGCCTTCTGCGTCTTATCCTAGATGGCAAGGCAGCCACTTACTAGGTCACTCATGTGGCTCCATCTTTAATGCTTCTAACTGTGAACATGAAGCTTGCCTCCTGTACATAAATCCATGATGAAAAAGACCATATGCTGTTATATATCAACATAAATTTCCCAAGCAAATGTTCATATCTTTGCAGACACAAGGCTTCTGTTCCTCCATCCACAGTAGGGAAATAATATTTTTATACAGGCATACGGTAATAAGACCCAGTTACCTTCAAATTCTTACACTTGCAGCTCACTGCCAACTGTTTCCTGCTCTACCACCAACAGGTGCTATAACGTAAACCGTTTCATTGAGGAGACCTGCACCTAAAACGCTGTGAGCGGGTGATCTCTCAAAAAGCAACTCTTCTTTTAGAAGAAATAACAGCTTCTCATAAATATCCCAGCCCTTTAATGATATGCTCTAAAGGTTGTGCCAGAAGACTCCTATACTTGAATTATGTAAAACAGCAAATAGCTTCAAACGTAGTTTATTGCTCAGCTCTGTCTCAAGTTAGACCTGACTGAAGTACATGGAGGCATATTTAGCCAAATCTGAAAGATAACATCAGAATCATGTCTTTTGTGCATCCCAGATTGTTCCATGTGTTCAAGGGGAGGGTGCAGAGATGGCATGAGCAATGTAATAGTGCTAAAAATTTTTGACTTTAGAAGTCATGGGTTCTAGTCATTTACTAGCCATATGAACTGTTACGAAGTCACTTAACCCCCTTGTTCCTCTTTTTTTCCATCTTTAGAGTGGGAATGGTAATAGCACCTCAATTTGTTTCACGTGTCCTAAATCATTTCTGGTTTATATAGCATCTCATCTCAGAAGTCAACTCTTCTTTTAGAACAGTTATTATCATCCTAACTAGATGATATCTGATGAAGGTATGAGGATCGAGGACTCTCATACATTGTAGGTATAAGATATGTTGGTTTTGTATGTGAAAGAGCTTCCATATACACGGAAATGTTCTAGAAGGAGTGTGCCTGGGGTTTTTTGAGCAGAATGGAGTTTAAGCTTTTAAATTGTACACATATCCTTTTGAATATGCATGACTTTTTAATGATCAAAATGTTAGTCTTACTATAAGGCTGTAATTGAGAAAATGGTTTGAACCTGAGGGCAAAATGGAAATGGAGAGAAGAAAAGCACAAGACTATTTCCCAGTATTTATGGGAGGGAAGGGACTCCTATTTTATGGGCAGAAGCAGGAAAAAAGAGAAAGAAAAATATTGTTTCCCATGGTTGCTGAATTTTTATTTCCTCAGCTCATTGATCTTAACACTCCTACCCAAGTCAATGCCCAGTAGACGGTCCTGCTTGGAGGCAGAGGGCTGCCATTCAGTAAGAAAATAATACTCTTATAGTGGTTCCCCCATCAAGGGCAGCCTCTGCTCCTGGGATGGCAGGCAATTTGGCTTTTATCGCCAGAAGCAGGGCTGACCACTGTGCTTGTTTTCATCCATCCACGCCCAACCTATACACCCTACACAGCAGCCTTCCAACCAGAAGCCTCAATGGATATGCATCAGTATAATTCATCAGTTTCACCGACCAAAGGCCACACTGTGCCCCGGGTTGGAACTACATTCCCTATTCTGAGTCCCATTTTAAAATATGTACAGGCACATTGTCTGATATACACTGATATAGTGTCTGATATACCTCTGATATAACCAGAGGTTATGTAATGTGTCCAAGTGACAGCGAAAAACTATATAAATTAATGCAGTGCCTGCAATACAAAAAGTTCCCCAATTTGGACAATATGAATCAATCATTAACTTCACAGAGTGAAAGGGAATTACAGAAATTAAATTACCATTTTCATTACAGTTCAAAAGAATTCAAGTCCAAAAGGATTCCTCTCCTAAATTTATTTTTCTGTTCAGTCTCAATCCACTGGGGCAGAATCATTTCTTCAGTAGCTGAAGTTTCCAAAGCTTACATTACAACCCCAAGTTTCTAATAAGCCTCACCTTTCAGAAACTAAAGCCTTAATAAAGATTATTTAAGCACCAGAATAGCATCTAAGAATTTTGCAAATCCCTCATGCAAATCCTCAGTCCTATAACAGTTATCCCAAGCAAAATTACATTGACAGAGTTCGATACATAGTACATTTCAGAACCACATGACTATCAACAGCCAAAGACCATGGCAGACATTTGGTTTTATTGCATGGAGGACAGGAAACCTTATGTAGCCCATAAGGAGGAGGAGGAGGGAGGGAACTGAGAGACAGAGACACAAAAGACAGAGAGGTGTTTTATTTTTATAATATTAAAACAAAATGAAAACTGGTTTTAAAATGTGAATCTAAACTTACCAATAAGTTATTCCTAAGTGATATCAAAATGGTCAATAAGTTGTGAAATTGGAAATTTAAGTAAACTTGAATTTCAGACAATTTGGAAGATTTCCTGCCTGATTGATTTTCTTGAACTCCAGAGTGCCTAGAAACGTGTTGTCACATATTATATTAGATACATTTTAATACTGCCTGCGAAAAGCCTTGCGACAGCATAGTACAGGGAGATCAGCTCGGTGCTTTGCAATGACCTAGAGGAGTGGGATAGGGAGGGTGGGAGGGAGGCTCGGGAGGGAGGCTCAAGAGGGAGGGGTTATGGGGACACGTGTATGCATATGGCTGATTCACTTTGTTGTGCAACAGAAATTAACACAGTATTGTGAAGCAATTATACTCCAATAAAGATCTATTAAAATTTAAAAAAAGAATATATCTGTAGATGAACAGCTTCTTCACACCATTAAGATCTAGTCCAAAATCCTTAACATACTTATTAACCAAGTTGAACAACAGCCAGATCCTTAAAGTTGAGAACTTTCAACATGGTCACTAAATTTGCAGGCTCACATGTCCCTCACTATCTCTGCTCTTCGAATGTACTGTGCTCAGTATCAGGCCTTCTAACCTGTTTCTGAAGTATCATCATGTGTGAGGCATTTTGACAAATGCTTTTATGTATTACTCTGTTTAATCTTGATAGTTATCCTCTGGGATGAGTCTGAATATCCTCCTTTACCAATGAGGAAACAGGCTCAGAGAATAAACTGACTGCCCAAGACCACACAGCTGATAAGGAAAGGTGTGAGAATTTGAACCCAGAGTTAGAATGAATTGAAAGCCAACTCTCTTAACCATTTTGCTACCCTATAGTGAGCTATAATAGTTGAGGTTTGACAACAAAACTTCTGTTCCCTCTAAAATATAACTGTCTCTCAGGTCATAAACTGTACATGTTAATTGCATTTAATTATAGCTGTATAGTGCTTCCCATGTAGAATGGAAAGAAGTGTTTCCACTTCTGGCAATACAGTAGAATAGATAAACTGAAAATACCACTACTACAGAATACCTTGATACTCCCTTGAGTAAGGGAGCAAAGGATGCTTTAAGTTAGTTGCTTAGTCTGGCAATAATGTGTAGAAGGAGTTGGAGTAGGATCAAACCGGATAAAAATAATCTTACCACGAAATATTTTTCTTTGTTTTCCAATTACATAGACCTAGAAAGTTTTCCAAACTTTCCAGGTAATCTCACAATTAGAAAATGGTATATATAAATTTATGCATGTGTATGTGTGTGTGCCTGTGCAGCTCACCTTTTAAGCAAAGCTTCCTTTTTTGTTAAGTACTGAGATTTCAGTATTCTCATCCTGTTAATTCGAAAAATGCCTCTTGTACACCTTCCAAAATTGCATACCATTCCCCAGCTTCTCTTCTGCACTTTCAAAATCTGATGTATGTGCATTATACAGGATGCTAGGTAAAGGTCAATAGATGTTACTATGAAGAATATTTAAAAGAAAATAGTACTGCTTCTAACTGCTTATTAGCAAAATATACAATGTTCTACTTTAGATCCTTCAGTGAGGGAGTCATGTGGGTCAGTCTACACATTGGCTGGTGAGTGTATTATTCCTGCCAAATTATCCAGTTGAAATGGAACATTAATTTACTTGAGCAGACATGTGTCTATGTGGCTTTAACAAAACAACCATATGCCGCTCCAATAAGTAACATAACAAAGAAAGCACAATTAATGCCAGAACCTACCCTAGAACTTTTGAAATGGACCATGGAGAATGTTCTTCAACCCTATTTTTCACTGGCATTTCATTTGTTCTAATGATCTTCTACACCAGTCTAGTGTAGGAGATGTTGGGACATGTTGTCCCAACTAAGTGTGAACTCTGTGATATTTTATGTTAGCCTTGGGTTTTCTTCCTCTCTTTAATGGATTTTAACTTGAGGTTTTAGAGTATAGCCATAGTTCCTTGTACATAGATTCCCCTCCTCTACCCAAGACTGTAGGGAGGGGTCTCTTCTTGCAGGGTCGAGGGAGCTAGGTGTTACTGAAATCCCTTGGCCGAACAGCATCTTTAATAGATCTTAATGAGGTCGCTATGGCCCCAAGGCTAATCCTCTGCTTTATAAGTCTGATTTTCCCAGAGTTAGTGACATTATTTTTGTAAAACAAAATATATTCTACTGTAAATGTAATACATACAGAAAATTCGGAAAATTTTTAAAGTAGGAAGATGGAAAACCCTTAATTGAACTATTGCCAAATGACTACTGTTAAAATTTTTGTGCATTCATTACTGTAATGATTTTATGTATACTTTTTCAATATAATATTGTCATTGATATATATGCTATTTTTGTGTTAACATGATAATAGAAGTGTATTTCCACACTATTATGAACTCTTTTAAACAAAAATTTTAATAGCTATAATACTGGAGATTATAACCTAAACATTTTCAGAAAGTTGGATCGTTTCCAATATTTTGTTATGATAATAAACACAAATGCTACTAACATAGTACTTAGGGATACCTGCTGTTACTAGTTGTTTGTGTATCTTTCCAGAAGCGTCTATTAATTTAGAAGCATAAGTGTATGTGTGTATATCCAATACAAATGGACTCATGATAACCATATTCTGCACCTTGTTGTAAAAAAAGTATAAATGAGCATATAATTTTCATAGACAGCATATTTTGTGGTAGTGACCCAGATTCTAGAACCAGGTTGCCTGAATCGAATTCCAGCTTCAATGCATAATAATTTTTGCAAACTTTAGAGCGTTATTTAATCTATCTATACCTCATTTTTCTTACCCATAAATTGAGGATAATAATAGTACATATTTCATAAAATTGTTATGAAGATTCAATGGAATATAGTAAGCATAATACATGTATCTTGTTATTTTTTTTAAATCTCAATTTAACAGTAGTATAATATTCCATAATACAGTTGTACTTCAACTAATTTTATTCATGGACTTTTACATTATTATCAGTCATAGTCTATTTCATACAAAACTGTAACAAACATCCCTGTAAATATGTCATTTACACGTTACACGTGTGAATGTATCTGTTATATCTGTAGTTAAAATTTCTAAAAATAAAATTGAGTCAAAAGATATGCACGTGGGCTTCGCTGGTGGCGCAGTGGTTGAGAGTCCGCCTGCCGATGTGGGGGACACGGGTTCGTGCCCCGGTCCGGGAGGGTCCCACATGCCGCGGAGCGGCTGGGCCTGTGAACCATGGCTGCTAAGCCTGTGCGTCCGAAGCCTGTGCTCCGCAACGGGAGAGGCCACAACAGTGAGAGGCCCGTGTACCGCAAAAAAAAAAAAAAAAAAAAAAAAAAAAAAAAAAAAAATATATATATATATATATATATATATATATATATATATATATATATGCATGCATTTTAAAATTTAACAGGGACTGCCAAGTTGCTCTCCACTATGATCATCCCAATTTTACTTCTGCATTGCTGAGTAACTCTCTCCCTACTCTTTAACCAACACTGGCTTTCTTGGGCTTTTCATTTTTTGTTATTTCAGTAGGTAAAGTAAGTTATTTTGCTTTAATTTGCATGCCTCTCATTTATAAATATAATAGACAAGTTCAAATTTTTTCTACTCAAAAATATTTAAGGCCTTTTAGCTTTTTATTTTTTTTTAAACTCTGGAAACTTTAGAATCATGTTATTTGATTTTTATTTTTAAAAAGAATTGTTCTGTTTTTATTTGTAAGACTATGTTATAAAATGATTAGTGTTTTGTCTTAAGTGTTGGAAAAAATTCCTCAGTTAACAGTTGTCTTTTAATTCATGATACCTATTTCTATACACAATTTCTTTTTTATCTATATGGAGTCAGAATCATCCCTTCTTTTTAATTTTTTTGTATACAGCAGGTTCTTATTAGTTATCTATTTTATCCATATTAGTGTATATATGTCAATCCCAATCTCCCAATTCATACCACCACCACCACCTACCTCCCACACTGCTTTGCCCCCTTGGTGTCCATATGTTTGTTCTCTACATCTGTGTCTCTATTTCTGACTTGCAAATCGGTTCATCTGTACCATTTTTCTAGATTCCACATATATACATTAATATACGATATTCGTTTTTCTCTTTCTGACTTACTTCACTCTGTTTGACAGTCTCTAGGTCCATCCACGTCTCTGCAAATGACCCAATTTCGTTCCTTTTTATGACTGAGTAATATTCCATTGTATATAGGTACCACATCTTCTTAATCCATTCGTATGTCAATGGGCATTTAGGTTGCTTCCATGACCTGGCTATTGTAAATAGTGCTGCAATAAATGTTGGAGTGCATGTGTCTTTTTGAATTATGGTTTTCTCTGGGTATATACCCAGCAGTGGGATTGCTTGGTCATGTGATAATTCTGATTTTAGTTTTTTAAGGAACCTCCATACTGTTCTCCATAGTGGCTGTATCAATTTACATTCCCACCAATAGTGCAAGAGGGTTCCCTTTTCTCCACACCCTCTCCAGCATTTGTTGCTTATAGATTTGCTGATGATGCCATTCTAACCAGTGTGTGGTGATACCTCATTGTAGTTTTGATTTGCATTTCTCTAATAATTAGTGATGTTGAGCAGCTTCTCATGTGCTTCTTGGCATCTGTATGTCGTCTTTGGAGAAATGTCTATTTAGGTCTTCTGCCCATTTTTGGATTGGGTTGTTTGTTTCTTTAATATTGAGCTGCATGAGCTGTTTATATATTTTGGAGATTAATCCTTTGTCCATTGATTCATCTGCAAATATTTTCTCCCATTCTGGGGGTTGTCTTTTCGTCTTGTTTATGGCTTCCTTTGCTGTGCAAAAGCTTTGAAGTTTCATTAGGTTCCATTTGTTTATTTTTGTTTTTATTTCCATTTCTCTAGGAGGTGGGTCAAAAAAGATTTTGCTGTGATTTATGTCATAGAGTGTTCTTCCTATGTTTTCCTCTACAAGTTTTATAGTGTCTGGTCTTACATTTAGGTCTTTAATCCATTTTGAGTTTATTTTTGTGTATGGTGTTAGGGACTGTTCTAATTTCATTCTTTTACATGTAGCTGTCCAGTTTTCACAGCACCACTTACTGAAGAGGCTGTCTTTTCTCCATTGTACATCCCTCCTTTTTAAATAATTGGACTGTCATAATTATAATAACCTTCCCTATTCTAAGGATACTAAATATTACTGAATCATCTAAAATTACTAAATAAAAATGTTACCCATTTTATCTTCTAGTACTTTTATGACTTTGTACATATATAGTATATGTATCTATCTAGAATTCATTTTAGTAAAATAATTAATGTAAAGGTTTAAGTATATATATTTTTTTCTCCAAAACTCTTTTATTACTGTCTTGAATTGATATCCTTTTCAAATTTTGTAAAATTCACATTCACTTGGGACCTTTCTGAATTCACTATTCTTCTTCATTATTTTGTTCTTGTTTTTGAGTAAACTATCTTTTTAAAAAAATTTATTTATTTATTTTTGGCTGTGTTGGGTCTTTGTTGCTGCACGTGGGCTCTCTCTAGTTGAGGAGAGTGGAGGGTACTCTTCATTGTGGTGCATGGGCTTCTCATTGCAGTGGCTTCTCTTGTTGTGGAGCACAGGCTCTAGGCATGCAGGCTTCAGTAGTTGTGGCACGTGAGCTCAGTAGTTGTGGCACACAGGCTTAGTTGCTCCGCAGCAATGTGGGATCTTCCTGGAGCAGGGCCCAAACCCGTGTCCCTTGTATTGGCTGGCGGATTCTTAACCACTGCGCCACCAGGGAAGTCCCCTTGACTAAAGTATTTTTAAGCTTAGAAAGCCTTCCATCTCTGACCAGATTTTTAAAAATTATGTCTATTTTCTTTTGTATTTATTATTTTATTATATTTACCTCTTCAATCCAGTGGAAATTTATTTTGAAACATTTAAGATTTCCTAAGCATTCCTCTTATTAATGTGCTGGTCCAACTTTTATTACTCTAGAGATGAAAGGTACCAAGTCCATCAAGTATTTTTCTTCCTCAGACTTTTCTTAACAGAATATATTTAGCAGGAATTCTTAACAGTTTCTTGTGCATGATCAGTCCATAGCCTTTATTCCAAAACTTAACACAGTATTTTGTTTCCATCTGTTATAAGGATGTTGTAATGGTCATCTAAATGTGATGGGTCTTCAGGTAATCAGGATCGAGGGGGAGGTTGCCAGGGCATCTGTGCTTATACGGCTGTTTGGCTTAGAATTCTGGTTGAAGACATTTTGAAAAAGTTACTCTTTTTAAATTCACCAAAAATTTCAATGTGGAACAATCTATTAATATATAATATTTATATAAACATTGTTAATTGAAATATTAAATTTGTTATTTTATTCTGTTGATTTTTATTTTATAAGTATAAATATAGTATATTTATTTTATTTCTATTGTATTATGTTCATATAAATATTAAATTAATATATGGATCAAACCTCAGGGCTCGTCATCTACAAAAGACACAAATACTGCTTTTCAATCAAAGGAATATTCAAATCCTAAATTCTAGGATTGCTGTCTCATTTATGTCTTTTTGAATAGTATTTCCCACTCCCGTAAGAGGTGTTGGAGGGATGGAGGTACACATTTCTACTCTTTGTCTCTGCTTTTCCTTGGCTTCCTTCAACCCACTTGTCTTTAGTTATGTCATTTTCCATGAGGGAGCCAATGTGCAGTGCAAGTGACTGTATTTGAACTCCTTTGGATTGGCCTTGCGTACAAAGGGACCCAACGATTCCTGGCATGTAGAAGTCACCCATTCACTCACTGGCAAACTAGGTCATTCATTCATTCAAAAAGTTCTTGTTAAACATCTACCATGTCAGACACAGCACTCAGTATTGAGGATAAGACAGTGAATTAAACACACTCCCTATCTGCAAGCAACTCTCAGTTTATCCCCCTCCCCCCGCAAGAAAAAACCCAACAAGCAAGCAGGCAATTACCATACAATAAATTAAAAGGCAAATCAGGAGTAAGCAAAGTGAAGAGTGAAGTCAGGCAAGGCATCCCTGAGAGAGTGATATCAATGCTGAACCTAGAAAAGTAAGGGGGACTTAGTGAGGTAAACTCTGTGTGGGGGAGGGAGGTGGGGCAGGTGTTGTTATAGTAGCCTTCCAAGCACCAGTTAAGGCTAAAGAAAAATAAATATTTATTACTTTATTTTCAGTCCTAATCATTCAAATAGTAAAGATCCTTATAACTATTTGCAATTCATGTTTCAGGCTGTTATGTCTAGAAGCTATGATTCTTTACTCATCATATATTTAAAATCACTCCGGGAAGAAGAAAGAGGATTTAAGGGAAGTGCTAGACACTGAAAAGGCATTTAATCCTTACAACAGTTCTGTTATGAGGACAATGTTATTATCCTTACTTTATAGATGACTCAATCAAACTCAGAAAGCCAAAGACCAACTATCTTGTAAATACCACAGTCAAACTTTGAATACAGGTCTGTCTGGTAAACCTCAAAACCCCATGCTTTTCCTCCCATACCACACTAATGTCGTTTTTGTAATTTTAGATGGTGACCTGGTGCCCTATCCCAGATTCTAGGGATAATTTTATTGCAGTCTTCTTTATTTCATTTAATAGATAAATGAAGACAAAGAACTAAGTAACATTGTTCTTCTATATCATAGCTTAGCACCTCAATTTTAATACAATGAAATGTAGTTTAGGAAATGGGAAAAGAAAAGTTTTCCTGAAATATAGGATAAATTTTAAACAATTTTTAAGAGTCCCTATGATGTGTCTTCTGTGGAATTTACCTCTCTTTCTGAAAAATTATTCACTAAAAGTGATTCAAACATGAGATAGACCTTCTGTAAGTCTGTGCTTCTGCATTCATAAATTAAAGCTGGCTTTAGCTATGTTAGCAGAAACCTGAGTACAGTAACTTGTTTAAACAGTAGGAGGTTTTTATTTTTCTCCAGTAATTAGACATCAGGAAGTAGTCCAATGTTGGTTCCAGTGCTCAAGTGAGTCACTGAAAGCTCAGGATCATTCTAGCTTCTGTGATTGCAAAATGGCTTTTGCACTTTTGGGCACTGAGGCTAAATTCCAGCAGAAGCAGAGAGATAGACCTAAAGCTGGTGCCAGCTGAATCTATTCCCTCTTATCAGGAGAACAGTTACTTTTCCAGAAGCCCCAATTAATGGACTTCCATGTATGTCATAAAGCCATTAGAAGCCACAAGACAGACTGGGAAATCAAGCTTTTCAACTGAGCAAAGTACTGTCTATATATTATTCGGTTCTCTTGATTAGGAAGAAAGGAAAAACACATATGATACACTCTGAAATCAGCACTGAGAAAATCAGCTACACAATCCCAGCAATGCGATGGTCCTAAAGCAAAACTCAGTCATAGAAAACGTTGATTTCATTATCATTATGAAATCTATTAGAAGCTAAGAAGAAAACACATTATGAATATCTTAAATAAGACATTAGATATTATTAAATATATTTAATAAGTATTAATAAGAGTGTATATCATTATAACACTGTTAGAGTTTGCTTTTATGCTTTTTTTTAATGAAAGCATGAAAGACATTATAATTAGAGGAAAGAGCATGGGTCCACTCTGTTCCTTCCTAACTATCTGACCTTAGGACATTCATGTAGTCTTTTCTCTCAGGCAAGTGCAATTTCATTGCCTATAAAATGATACCAGATCAATAAAATGAGCAATAGAATTAAACCAGCATTTCACAGAAAAGGAAACATGACAGGTCAATAAACCAATGAAGGAATGCTCATCTTAGTTATCAGGATAATGTAAATTAAAATCACAGTGAGCCATCACTTTGCACCCATAAGGTTGGCTAAAGTTAAAATCTGTCAATATCAAGTATTGACAGTGATATAGAGCAGGATTGGCAAACTCCATCTCATGGGCCAAATCTGGCCTGCCACCTCCCCTTGTACAACCCATGAGTCAAGATGGTTTTTACATGTTTTAATGAAAAGTGTAAAAAAAAGACTATTAGCCTTTCATGGAAAATAGTTGCTCAATTTTGCTACTTGGTGCTAAAGCCTAAAATATTTACTACGTGGCTCTTGACGGAAAAAGTTTGCTGACTCCTGCTACGGAACATAAGAAAATAATTCCCTTATACTGCTGGTAAGAGTGAAAATGACACAACCACTTCGGAAAACAATATTGTGTTATCTAGTAAGATAAATAGGTGCAAACCCCAGGACCTAGCAGTACCCTGGAGAAACACTTGCCTACTTGAGTGACACTGTGTACAACTGGGAAAAAAAAATGGAACAAATCCAAATGTCTACCAACCACAGAATGGTAGAATAAAGTGGAGTACAACACGCAGTGAGTACTGCTGTTGACACCAACATGGGTGACTGTCACAAAGAAGGCAGCAAGCAAAAATTCTAGTGTAGTTCTGTCTACTAAAAATAGGTGAGAAACATTTAATTTTAAAATTTCTAGCAGCCATATTAGAAACAAGAAACTGGTGAAATTAACTTTAACCATATATTTCATTCAACCTAATATATCCACAGTTATTATTTCAACATGTAGTCAATATAAAACAACATGTAGTCAATATAAAACAATATAAAAAATATGGCCACTTGCTGTCATATTGAACAGCACCATTTGAGAAGATGCAAACAGTAAATTCTATTTATAGTCCATCATCCAAAGTAAGCAAAACTAAATTTTGTATTATTTAGGGATATATGATATGTGGTAAAACTACAAAGAAAAGTGATGGAGTGATAAACCCAATATCCAGATGGTTGTGATGTCTGGGGTGGAGGGACTGAGATGGAGGGCTGGTTCTGGGGGACTCAAAGGTGCTGATAATATTCTATCTTGTAAGTTTGATGGTGGGTGCATGGATGCTTGTTTTTTTTAATTAAATATATGTCATAATGATTATTTTGCCACTATTCAATCTTTCATAAAAATTTAAAAATAAACCCCTGTATCAGGTGCTTGCCTCAGAGAGAAGTTCTAATACAATCCCTTGTGCAAAAACTTTTTGATCAGGAAAACAGAATGTACACAGAGACAAGTTGGTATCTATTATTGTTTCTTATAATTTTATAATTGGAAGGTCCATATGTGCAGAAGCTGCCACAAGGTAGAGACTTTAAATAGAGGGAACTGAGCAATACAAGAGAATGTAAACTGTTAGTTGATACCCACAGAACAGAAGAGGAGAAATGGAAAAAAAATCAATGAGGGAGAAAGAAATCTGCATAAGTGGTAACAGAGACATGTGGAAGTCTTGAAGGGTGACCAGCTGTTGCATCTCTGAGATTTGTCAAAAAAAGACTTGTGGGGGAGAGTCAATTGACAGGAAGCTGTCATGGAGGGCTGGGAGGGAATGGGGAGGTGATATCCTCAGGGGTGGGATGGAGAGCAGTAAACTATACTGGGAAAGAGCCCAAGGCAGATGCAGTACTGGAAGCAGGTCCTAATCTGCTGCACAAACTGTCTACACACACAGAGTTGCAATTGGCAGCAGGAGCACGTTCTTGGCAGAGTCAAGGCGGCTTCTGTTTCTGGCTCTGCCACTCTCCTGTCTTACCATCTTCAGTAACTGGCTCTGCCACTCTCCTGTCTTACCATCTTCAGTAACTGGCTTGAGGCAGAGGAGCTGAGCTCTCTGCAGTGCATTTCTTTCGCTATTAAGATGCAGGGATGAGAAAACCAGAGGGTTCACAGCCCTGTAATAGGAGCAGAGAGCTGTGTGGATACCAGGTGGGCCCCTTCCAGAACCTGTCTCTGTGTGGGCAGGGGCAGGAGCCATAGTCAGGGATTCGGGCCTGCCAAGGTCTTCCCAAATAATTTGCCATGGAAGTATTCCAAAGGGGGTAGAAAATGGTGTCCCTTTGGAAGATCACATGTTCATACAGCTACTAACCCCGCAGAAACTGGGTTAAATTTCATTTCAGGCTGTGATTTGAGAGAACACTGGAAGACATGTTAAAAGAGAAGAAATAAAAATATTTTTTTGATGGTCACTATTACCTGCACATGATAAAGAGTCCTTAAAAATCTGTGCAAAGGTGCCTGCAGACAGTGTTGCGGGTTCCTTGGGAATATTAGTCAGAGAATCTGCAAAGCAACTGACACCACAGTTTAGTGTTAAGCCCTCCTCGACAAGCTCATATCTGCCATGTCGTCTGCTTCTTGAGTTTCTCACAGAGGAAAGCCACTGATTAAGGCAGGCACTCAGCAAAAATGAGTTGATAGAAACGCCTACATAAGCGTGAGCCAACATGCACTGTCTCCTGGCATATTTGATAAGCCCCACTGCACACCATCAGGAAGTGGCTTAAGATGTATGATTTCACTCAACCTTCAGAACACGCCTGAGAGAGAAACCACTTGCTCCATTTCAAAGATGAGGAGACTGGCCTCAGAGAGGAGTGTCTTGCCCCCAATAAGATGCTGAGCTGGGACTCGAACTCTCTTTTTTTTTTTTAATTTTTATTGGAGTATATTTGATTTACAATGTTGTGTTAGTTTCAGGTGTACAGCAAAAATTATTTTTATTTATTTTTATTCTTTTGGCTGTGCCGCATGTGGGATCTTAGTTCCCCAACCAGGGATCGAACCCATGCCCCCTGCAGTGGAAGCACGGAGTCTTAACCACTGGACTGCCAGAGTTCCTTCAAACTCTTTTTAATCCATCGTATTTCAAAGTTCACGTTTGTCCCACTGCATCATGCTATCTAACTCAATTTATTGAACACGAGCTTAGTGCAGGTTATTACATACACTTAACTCTTACAGTCATCCCGAAGGAAATGTACTTGTAATATTATCCTTATTTTGTAGGAAAGATGAGAGGGGTTATTTTTAAAAGCTGGTTCTCTATAGAGGCAAAGACAATTATTAATAATAATGCACTTACTGAAGAACTTACAACATGGCAGGTGATAGTCTAAGCACTTTAGCATGCATTTATGTATTCATCCCCAGAACAATTTTTTTGAGATAGGTATGGTTATTATTTCCACTTCTCAAATGAGGAGAAAGAAGTATAGAGAGGTTAAGTGACTTATCCAACATCATCTGGCTAGTGAAAAGAAGAACTGGAAATCAAACTTTAATGGTCAAACTCCATTAGCCAAAGTCCAAACCACACCACCATACCTAATATGTGCCAAGTGACCCTTGATGCTTGAATTGAAGGAAAAGACCCTACATAATTACTCTTCCCTTTACCTCCTTCCACACATACTCTCTTTTCCTAAACCCATCTATGTACTGTGAAGGGACACAGGAGAATTAGAAGAGAAGTAAACAGGGCCCACAGGTTTGATTTCTCTGTGTCCCTTCTTCCCCAGATGATTGGTCTAAGGCAATCACAGCAATTTTAATTCTGACAAATGAAATGTAAGAGGAAGTCTGTTGGGTTGCTCCTGAGAAAGGATTCTGCTCTATTCATAAAAAGTCACTCTTTTTTTCTGTATATAGTTATATCTGGATGTGATGCGTGGGACTGTGATAAACATCTTGTTACCAGACTGAGAATGAAAACAGCCCTGAGGATGGTAGAGCCAAGAGATGGAAAGAATCTGGATCTTGATAACATTCTTGAACCACTGAAATAACCAGGAGGGCCTGCCCTACCTCAGGACTTCTCTTATGGGAAATAATAATTGTCCTTATTGTTGAGCTATGTTGAGAAGGGCTGCCTGTTATTTGCAGCCTAAAACATCCTGACTGAAACAAAGGCTATTCTCAAGTAGATGGTAGAGTCTGGAATGATAAATTTGGCTAGAAGGAAGATCATCCTTAATGTAAATTGGAGCAATCTGCCTCAGGCATTATAGATCTCCCTATCACATTAGTGTGTGAACAGGGGCTAGGCTACTGTGTGTAGAACAAATACATTAATTAATATAGGAGGTTGGACCAAATTATCTTAAAGGCGTCCAACTCTAGGTTATCTTCCATAAGCAATATAAATAAAATCTGCAAGTTTTTTATAATTTAGAGTTGCCAGAAACAAGCATACATTTTTAAGAATTAGGAAAAGCCATATGTCATAATTTTAAGACAGCCGGTTTTTATATTCATATATTAACAAATAATCTAAAGAAATAAGCTATGGGGTCCTGTTCTGATGAGTCACTGAGGATCTTATTAAGTTAATCTGAGAGCAGTAGGATTTCCCAGGTCAGTGAAATGTCTTTCCTCCCCTTTCCTCCACTTTATCTTCCCACCAAAATCCCTTTTTAAAATACTGGTTGCTGTGTCTTAACTCCTTCCTTTTTCTTCTTGGCAAAGCAAAGCTAAACTCCAGACATCCTTCTTTCCTGAACCCAAGCACTTATCTGCCTTCCGCACACATATACACATACATGCCGATTACTATCTGCATATTAGAATAATACAGATTGGATTCCATACTAGAATAATAGCCTCAGGCCTGAAAAGGCACATGAATCTGGTCTACTCACATCACATATTTCATATTTGGATCATCTGTATAACCTCCCAAGCCTAATTTGCCTACCTTTAGGCAACACCTACTTCTTCATCTGGTACCCTGATCCATTTTAAAAGTTCTGTGACTGTGAGAACATGCTTCCCAAGATTGACCAGAAATCTGTAGTTCTTTTTTTTTTTTTTTTCTCCCTTCATTGGTCCCAGTTCTTTTACCTGAAAGGCCACATAAAACAAGAACTCTCTCTCACATGACAGCCTTGGATGTGAGGTGTAGAAAGAAAAGTTCTTTTCTGTCCCCTTAAATGTTTACTTCTTCCAGATGAATATCACTAATTCCTTCTATCATACATCAGAGGACATTGTTTTAAATTTTCCTTTTTTTCCTATGATCACAGTCTAGTTTATAACAAAATCCTCCTGAAAGTGTGGTGTCCAAGGCTGAACACAAAGTTTGTCCTGAGCTCAGTTTCTAGATACTTGGGATATATTTTGTGTTGGAATTTGTGTGACACGAAGGCAAATTCCTGCTGTGTGTTTGGCTGGCATCGGTTGAGTTCAGCCAATGAAAGTCACTGGAGGGAAATCAGAGTGTAGAAGGACTCTGTGGGTGCCCCATCTAGATCCCATTCATGGGCAGGGCTCCCACAGAGCTCTGTGAGGATTGGCTTCTCATGACTCATTGCTGCTCCTTTCTCCAGAGCTTCATCCTTGACTGCATGAAAAGTCATCTAGTATAAGAGCTTCCACCCCACCCAGTGGTTACCCAACTTCCACTATCTGGCTGACATGGAAGCCTGTGTCTCAAGGTGGGATCAACTCTCATGTTCTAGATCAGAGTGAAGCTAGATTCCAGCATATCCTTCAGCTCCTCTCCAGCCTCATTCTACTTCCCATACTCTCTTTCTCCTGAGAGCATGCCTTCAATAACTCAAGAGTATCCAGATCACTGTATTGGGCTCTACTTCTAAGAAAAAAGTGTTTCGTCTCTGTTTCCACCCTGCCTCAGTGCCACCTCCCAGTCAGAAGTGGTATCTCCCCACCCCAGCCCTCACTGGGATCAGGACTCTAGCTCTCACTAGGATCAGTATTTCCATTTTCTCCCCTTGTCCATTCTGCCCTGGAGGTGATAATGGTTTCTTGAAGTTGCTGTTCTCTGGGTCCCTTATACCTCTTGTTCATTTCTTTAACCCTGCCCACATCTCTGCAAGTAGTCTTATTAGATTCCGTTCATTGGAACCATCTATGGTGAAATGGCTTCCAGCTGGAATCCTGCCTGATACAGCTGGCCAGTGCACATTCATCTGAAGGAGTCCTTTTGTGATATATTACAAAATATGGTTCTCCTCAATTGTTCTTCTTTAATTATAAGGTAAGTCTATTTCTCCACTTTTTAAATCTAGGCTGGCCTTGTGACTTTCTCTGGCCAATGAGAGGTTAGCAAACATGATGCAAGCTGGGACTTGCTTGCACACTGGGGCTTACCCTATACTATTCTTGGGAACTCTGTGATCACCACGATGTGAACATTGTAAGCTAGTCTGCTGGATGACAAAAGACATGTAGTCCAGTCACCACATCATTCCAGCCTTCAGCCTGCCAACTGCTAGATAAGTGAGTAAGGCTATTCTGAACTATCTAACTACTGACCAACCTACTAGCTGAGGGCAGATGCACAGGCAGGTATTAGCCATGCTTGGTCCAGACTGGAAGAACCACCCTGCTGAGCCATAGACTCAGGGCCTAAATAAATGGCTATTGTTGTTTTAAAATCACTATTTTTAGGGGTTGTGTGTAAGGTAGCAAATCTAACTGATACATCTTTGGCTGATACCAAATAAATCTTAAAGCTGAACACACTATGGTTATATCTTTTATTACTATTTTATTTATTAAGCTAATATATGTCTAAAGTTTTAGCATTACACACTTTGTTACATAGTGCCTCGTCTGATTCTCTAAACTATGCTTACATATAACCCACAGACAGCATTCAGCTGTTGTCAGCAACCCCAGGGTCTTCCTCAACTACAGAGTCACCTCATCTAAGGGCACACCCTTCCCAGGATACTTCACATCTAGTGACTGAGCAAATTAGGAGCATATAGTAGGTCAGATCCTTCTGTACTCACAAAGGACAACTTCAACAGGCAATATTTATTCTGGAGCTTCTACTGGGTTGGCTTAGGCCTTTAGTCATTTTAGCAAAACAACCATTATGAACAAATGATCAACCTAATGTTATGTATAAAAAAACACTGGAAGGATATATACCAAAATGTTAATTTCTCACATGATAACTTTATATCATTTCCCCCCCACCCCGTGTACAACATTCCATTCAACCTGACCTCCTTTTTCTTTCCCACCAAGCTTCTTTCTGTCTCCTAGCATACAATAGAGCCAGGAAGTTCTATCCATGACTCTTTTTATGGCTGTCTCATTCTCATCTTCAGATTTCACTCAGATGGAAGTTACCTTAGAACCCCATCCTGTATACCTTATCTAATGTACTATTACTTTCCGAAACACCACCTTATTTATTCTCTTCACACTTTTTATCACAATTTATAATTGACTTGTTTCTTTATTTACATAGTTTCTTTCTCTCCACTGAAACAAACTCCACAAAAGCAACAATTTTATCTGTCTAATTTATTGCTGATGCCCAGTGCCTAGCAAAGCATTGGTACAGAGTAGGTATTCAGTGAATACTTTTGCAAGAAAAAGCTTTTTGTCTGGTAGGATTTTAGTTAATTACATTCTTTTGGACGATATTCTATGTTCTTCAAATTTTCTAGAATGGGTAAATGTTATTTTTATAATCCAAAACAACAAACATTTTAAACGATATTGAATGAGCAAATAAAAAGCATGAGATCCTGCTCTCAAAAAAAAGAAAGTTTCCTGGATGTTATTTAAGGAGAAATTTGTACACTTGGAAGGAAAAGAAACCATTATGCCTTGTGGCTTGTGCTGTGCCCAATTGGAATGACAGGGGCAGTTACATCCTATCTTCTAATTTCATGACTGCATGTCATCTCCTATGAGTCTTGATTGGGGGGCAGGCAAATAGTTTGGAGAAGTAAAGATTCTGTTGCTTAATATTTCTTTCTTATATATACTTTGGCAAAAAGAGTTTCCCAAAACTGGGAAAACCACTGACAACTGAAGGGACTTCTCTCCTTTTATTGAATTAATCAGACAAAGTCAGTGTTTATCCATTCTCAAAGGACAGCTTCAAGAACCGATTTAAACTTTATGATGAAGTGAGTTTTTCGTTGTGACCCACACAAAGGAAACAAGGCTAATATTCACTGGGTGCCTATGCCATGGTATTTTTGCTAATCATTTAAAATATTGTTCCACATTTTACGTATATGTTTCCTGACTTGGAGCAATTAAGTTATTACCTGTAATAACATAGCTAGCAGCCAGGATCAAAAAATGAAACTCTCTTAGACTTCACAGTTTGTATTGTATCCATTGCACTTTTCTCCTCTATGGAAGGAAGATCAGTCTACTGTTGATGATTTGGAAAGTTTTAACAAGCCACTTCAAGAGTTTTCATCTCACTTTGAAAACTTTATCTGAATTTTCCACCGAAGACCTCAACATATGGACACAGTTGAGGTGCTATACATTTGGTCATTCCTCTATTCTCCAATTTCATATCTCTTTAAAAAAAACCTACTTCTGTAATGCACCATGGCATAAAAATTGTATTCATGCACCAGCCTGCAAACATTTTAGCCATCACTGAGTATTTATAGATGCTTGTTAATTAAAATTGTCCTCAGATGAGATTTAATGTACTCATGATCCACATTTTTCTGTGAGTTCTGAGACTTTCTGATTGAAAAAAATAGAAGATAGAAGGGCTTTTTGGAAAGGGACTATCAATGACTTGAAGTTGCAATTAGCATAAAAAGCCAAATGAACACAGTATAATTGCCATCATAGAGAATCTTGGTGGGGGTAAACCTCATATGATACTAAAAGCATTTATTAATGATGACAAAAACTTCTTGATTTGACAGAAAATGCCATTTGCTTCATAGGGCCATCTTGCCAGCTGAAATTTGTTGAGTGAAATTTCATCTAAGCATAATGGGACTTGGTTGGAACCCAAAGTTAAAATGGGAATGTGGGTTTGGGAAACAGGTTTTGTCTGAGATTTCAGACACAACACTGGGGCAGTCAAACCAGCCCTGGGAGTTCATTTGAGAAGCTACTGGAATGTCATAAATCTGCTGAGCTCCAGAAACAAGGCAGAGTCAGGAACCAGGAGTAAGTGAGAACTGAAGACAAAAATCTGAGGATCTGGCACAAAACCAATACCTGCTGAGTTTTCCTTAGGTGTTTGCCACTGCTTTAGCCAGATTTCATTGGCCTAGTTATGTGGTAGGACAAGGTAAAACCTCATTGCTAGAGACACCCCATGGCTTGTAAAAGGTGACTGGTAGGAAGTCTTCAAAACATCAGATCTTCTCTCCCTTTGCTTTTAGGTTCTGTGTGGCCTGGTCCTTCCTACCTCTCCAGCTTTATCTTGAACCTTATTCTCCCGTTCACTCTCTATTTCAACCACAGTGCTCCCAACTTCTACTTCTTTCCACTCTCAAAGGAAGACTATCACAGTCTTCCTTCCCTACTTCATCTACTTAACTCCTCATCTGTTCTTTGATTTCAGTTCACGTTACTATCTTCTATCCAATGCAAGAGACCATGTTAATCCAGGAAGCCTTTGCTTCTATTCAAAACACACAAAAATATGGCAGATAAAATACAACAATTCTTTTAATAATGCATGCTTAAGATTGTACTCCCCTCTCTAATTGTAAGAAACAAGGAGGAGACTCAAAGCCATGGTCTCAAGTAGGAGCTAAAGCCCAACAACTCATGGGTGGATCAGAACTCCATATTCATCTGAAGTGCTGGGATTGCTTCCACTTCCTTCTCTCTTCCTCCTTCCCTTTCCTTCCCTTTTTGAACAGTTCACTCCTGTAAGTATGAGATGGGAACCCAGCAGGTAAGATAAATATGCTTGGTAAAGAAGAGATTGACATGGTGAGCCAGAGAGGGGGATTTGAGCCCAAGAAGAGTGAGGGGTGTATTTGACCATGGCTGTTGAATCCTGAAAGGGTGAAGAGGGTGTCATGTGAGGAGGCTGATTCTGCATAGGGATTCAGAGCATGAGCCAGGTGAGGATGGCTTCTACATTTGGGAATGGCCTGTGTAGCGGGTCCGAAGTTAAGCAGGGTAAAGAAGTCATCTCAGTTGGGGGCAGGGGTAGGCTGCTATAGGGTGTTCAAGCCCAAGTAGGTTAGGAAGGACATATGCATTGGGGGGAACCCAGAATAGGGAGCTGGAATCCAAGTGTGGTGAGGGTACACACAAGGGTACAGCCTGGGGTGTGATGTCAGAGCCCAGGGTACAGCCTGGGGTGTGATGTCAGAGCCCAGGCATGATGAGGAGGGTGTTTCTTTAAAGAGTCAGCCTTGCATGGAGTGTCAGAGCCTGAGTGGGGTGAGCCTCCAGGCAGAGGGTTGTTCTAGTGCTGAGTATCAGACCCTGAATGCATCCATATGGGAAGGATGCCTGGTTTGGCGTATTAGAGACAAGCATAGTAAGGAGAATGGGAGGAGAGGACAGCCAAGGAAAGTGTTGGAGTCTGTGCATACTGAGGAGCGTTTCCACACACTGGGAGAGTGTGACACAGGTGTCAGAATAAGGTGAGGGTAAGGAGAAGATTCAAGTGAATGGGAGGCAGCAGAAACCCAGAACAGGTTGTTGAACCCATGGTGGGTAAGAAGGACCTCTGCATGGAGAGGGAGAGGTCCATGGCAATGGGAGACTGGTAGCAACAGATGAATTGGTTAAATAAGAAAATATGTCATTTCATGTGTAGAACATTATACTTCTAATTAATGTTATAAGTCAATGTTACCTCCATAAAAAATAAAATGTTTGCTCAAAAAAATACAACTATTTATCTTGTTTGATTGAAAAAGAAAAGAAAATATGTTAAGGATAATGGAAGCCAGATAACTCACTGTTGGAGAAGAGAGTTCCAAACACAGACAGTAGTAAAATAGAATGGGCCATTTATTGTTGGATTGGATTGGATTTATCAGTGTGAATTCATAGTTTTCAATATGTACAGACAGATAATAATAGATATGTAAAAAGCATTCAAATTTATCATTTTAAGACATTTGGGCCAATAAAAGCAAATAAGAAAAGACAAAAATATATCAATAAAGAAAGGGTTAGGGTATTAGTGTCCTAGATGAGTCAGAGCTAGTACTGAGCTTACTGCCTAATGCTGGGAGCCAAGGTTTGCCTTGGCTCCAAGTTCATTGAATAGATATTAGAAACATCTCAGCAACTATCCCATGATTGTGGCTCCAAATGAGGCAAACCACCCCAAGCCACAGAAGAAAGAGAATTACCTGTGAGATAACTGATCGTTAGTCTGCACTGTGCCTTGCCTTGTGGTCTCAATTCAGATAATACATGTACTGGGGGAACTTCAGATAGAGAAATAAAATACTAGTCATTCAAATCCCTTACAACACAATTACTACTGTATCTTCTATCCATCCACATCCCCTGCGGTTATCAAATCCTCCCTTGACAAGTCTGCACTCCCTCATTTCCTATACATAGTCTTATTTATTCAGATACTATGAGAAGTAATTTCTCAATTATTACTAGGTTCCAGTCATTATTGAACCTAAACACCTGGGAATTTAGATCCAATTAGAATTTCTGAAGGAAAGAATGAGTTTGGAATTCAGGATATGGATCTGAAGATGTCAGTGGAAATTCCAGTGGACTTCTACTGACAGATGGAAAAGTGAGAGGATGGTGGCCAAGACTAGAGCTATAGGTTGTGGCAATATTCCAGAGAAGAAAATGAGGATGATGTTATTGATGACACTGCTGATGTTGATGGCAACAATGATGATAAATCTTTATTTTGTATTTTCCATGTGTAATCATTGTGCTAAATGACTCATGTGTACTATCTCATTTAATCTTCACATTAAATCTATAAGGGACACATGCCCCATTTTACAGATGGGGAAATTGAAGGACTGAGAAATTAGTAACTTTCTCAACTGTTCACAGTTGATAAGTAGTAGAACAAGTATTTGGATAGTCTGACTCTAGATTCTTATTCATACTTTTAAAGCATTTTGTATGTAATATTTTTACAGAACAAGCAGAGATGAGATTATCTAAGGGCCAAAGACTAGATTTGAGGAGGAAGGACAGAAAGAGGCACTAGCAAAAGAGACAAAGAAGGAGCAAATGGGGTGACAGGAGGGGAACTGGGGAAGACAATGCTCAGAAGCTGAAGAAGGAATGAAAAGAAGAAGGGTTGATCAAAAGTGAAAACCAGTGCCCTGATGGAGGTTTTAGGGAAACTCCATAAGTTGGTTAATTAATACCAGAGATGATCTCAGAGATGCTCATTTCAGCATACAATTTCATGTATTTCAAATCAACTACTTACTGTCTACTCTCTCTTTCCTTCTTTTCATCTCCTAAAGCAGCTTCAAGTCAATACTTCAAATAAACCTTGGACTGGAACTAAAATCTGCACTTTTTTGCTCCTTAGCTTCTTCCGTTAATATGAGGGTGGGGACATGGGATTGAAATGTTGATATCCAAGTCCCAATTCCAGAATAACCCCTGAAAAAGAGCATTTTCTCTAAGCCCGTATGGCAAAGTATGTCACTGGGACAAGGCACATTTCCCACAGTGAAGGAAAATGGTTGATTGAGTCTCTCTCTCTCTCTCTCTCACACACACGCACACTCACAAGAGAATGAAATACTCTTCCAGGTTCTTAAATATACTCAAGAAACATTGTGATTTATAGTTTGCTTCTAATTCTAATTGAAGTAATAATAATTCTGGCCTGAACTTTATGGAATTAATCACTTTCCTAATCTCTTTGACATAGTACAATTTCACACAAAGTAGTGATTCCTCAGAATAGAATCTAGAATTTTTTAGAGTCCTACTCTTTCCCTTTATCTATACCAGGAATGAATTTGAGCTTCTCCGTAAGTTACAAGGAATGCATTATTACTAGGGATCTCTAAACAGCGTTAGGATCCTTATCTTCAGTAGGATTCTTTGGAGTGATTTTTGAATTTTGGCAAAATTAGCCTTGGTCTTGACTGCCTCTGCCATTCATTTAGCTTTCACTACACACAGTCTCAGGAAGAAGGGGGAAACAGGCAAATGACCTTCAAAGATAGGTCAGTCCTGGTTAAGTTGGCAAATTAGTTACCATCCAGAAGAGGCCACATAGAGAAACAAAACCTGGACTCAGAGCCAAAATTTCACATGTCAAGACTTTCCTGCCATGCTATCCCACATGTCATGTGCTGGTCCATTCACCTGCAATCACCAGATGGTACTGCATTTGCTTAATTATCTCTCTTGTCCACTGGACTGTGGGTTCCATGATGATGAGGACTATGCCTGTTTTTCTTAGCGTTAATTTCCAGCCCCAACACAGTACCCAGCTCTCATTTAGAACCCTAGGCTTACATGAAACACACTTAAACCAGGCCTCAAAAGGATTTACCCAGAAATGGCGTGAAATTACTTTAACCAACTGGTGTAGCCTTTGGCAAGAAGCATTATCTTCTCTGAATGTACCTCTTCTTATAAAAAGAGGCCATTGGGCTTCCCTGGTGGCGCAGTGGTTGAGAGTCTGCCTGCCGATGCAGGGGACAAGGGCTCGTACCCTGGTCCGGGAAGATCCCACATGCTGCGGAGCGGCTGGGCCCGTGAGCCGTGGCCGCTGAGCCTGCGCGTCCGGAGCCTGTGCTCCGCAACGGGAGAGGCCACAACAGTGAGAGGCCCACGTACTACAAAAAAAAAAAAAAAAAAAAAAAAAAAGAGGCCATTGATATGGACCCAACTATTTCAAAGGGTTGTGGTGAGATTCAATCTAGTGTGAGTGAAAGAGCAATAGATTTTTCAAACATGCTACACAAATGAGAAGTCTTATTACCCCTTCTGTCAGAATGCTTAACAGAGGATGTAGGCATTCACCAAATAATTATATCCAGCATCCTTTAAAGTTCACTCCAACTATAAGATCCTATGATTCTATAATTCTAACAATCACTTCAATATTTTTGGAGTTACACATGCCTAGGTAATCCTACTGAAACATGAAAAAGAAACATCTTAAAACATTTCTTTATGGTAACTAAAAATCTCCCTCTCTGATGTAAATTTATTTCTAGGATTGTAACCCAGAGCTAAACCAGCTAGACTATTAATATTGAACATTTTACTAACTCTAAACCTCACATATGTAATAATGACAGGCTTTAATATAGTATATCATAATTCATAAAGTATTTTAACTTATGTTATCTCATTTAGTTTTCTAACACCCATTATAACTGTTTACATTTTACAGTTGAGAGAAATGAGAGTCTTATATGCAATGCTATTTCCCTGGAATTGTGTTGAAAAGTGGCAGGAAGAGGCAGTATCAGGCATTTACTTTTGAAACATCACCACTGATAATATGTGCAGATTAGATTCAGAAAGTCCACTTCTCCCCACTACTTCTCAGGTTAAAAGTTTCTATTGCTGCTGTAACAGATTACCATAAACTTAGTGACTAAAAACAACACAAATTTTTTATCTTATAGTTCTAGAGGTCAAAAGTCTAAAGTGTTTCTTCTGGAGACTTAGAAGAAAATCTGTTCCCTTTCCTTTTCCAATATTAGAGGCTGCCTACATTCCTTGGCTTGTGGCCCCATCAAAGCCAGAAGCATAGCAGCCCATATCCTCTCTTACCTCCTGCTTTCCTCTTAATAAGTATCCTGTGATTATATCTGGCCCACCCAATAGTTCAGTATAACACCCCATCTCAAGATCCTAAACTTACACTTGCAAAGTATATTCTGCCATGTAAGGTAACATCTTCACAGGGTCTGGGTCCTAAGATGTGAATATCTCTGGGAGGGAGACAGTTATTCAACATTCCACAGGTTAACCTTACAAACTCACTTTCTTTACCCTCAAATGAGTTGCTCAAAAAGTAGACACAACCAGGAATGTTTAGCAGCACAGTGTCATGGGTAGGATTTGTCTTGAGGATATAACAGCTTGTTTTTAAACTCATTTGTTTTCTATTTGAAGACCTTGGTATTATCATTTATCTCTTTTAAGTTTTAATTTTCTCTCCAGGAAAAAAGATATTAAAAAAGGCTATTATAATCCACCGGCACCTAACAAAAACTCAAGTTATTAAGAACCTATCATGCTGGCCTATTTTGGGTGATAGCTGCATTTATGGTCTGATCTTCCAACTGACTGCAAGGTACTGGTTTTCCTATCTTAATGAATAATTGAGCCCCAGAGAGGTGAGGAAATTTGCTGAAGCTAACAGCAGGAGAAGAGCGTGGATTTGAACCCAGATCTGTCTCATTCCAAAACTCCTATTTTTCTCATAATTTCAGGTTGCCTTCCTCAAAAGACTGTGGGAGAAACCAATGAGGCCATGTATGTGGCAATATTTTCGCACTGTAAGTGCTACTGAGATGAAAGGTATTATTATTATTACTGCAGGTAACAGACTTTCTTCTGGCATCTCTATGATTGTGCCTGCCAACATCATAACTCTGTATATGTTTTGCATACTTCCAAAAATGATATTATTTGAAGAGTAAAGTCTGTCTTCTTATGTCATTAAGTTAATGTTTTTTCATTTAAAATCAACTTTAGAAAGCTTTCCAAATATGGTATTAAATAAGCTCAAACCTCTTAACCACAGAAATATCCCCTGAGAATTCCTAGCCCTGGCCAGCTACAATTAGGACTGGAATGGAGAAAAATGACACCAGACAGAAATGGGGTTTCTTCAATCCTTGCATTCTGCATGCTCCCTGATTTTTCTCCTCTGAATCACTTTCTTTGTTTCTACAGATGGTAATCTCTCTCTATTGGGGCTGTGTGGACCAACTCACTCCAGTCCATGCATGTGTACAGGTTAGCACCTTGCTGGCTTTTAATGCCCCCTGAGCAAGCAAAGCTTCTCTATTTCAATTCACATTGCTTTCAACACTTAAGAAAAAAATATTCTGCCCTCTATAACATATCACCTCAAGACATAATGTTGATATCTGCTTAATATTTTTCTCTCTAAAATAGGGTACCATAGAGACATCACTAATGATGGCCAAACACTATTACTTTAAAAGAGCAAAAGGGAGATGGGTCGTGCATAATGGGGAATAAACACAAATCCTAAATGATAAGCAGTTGAAATGCTTATATATTATTTTCATGTACCGCCTTTTAGCTCATTTTGCTTCCTCTGCCTGAAATATCTTTCTTCACTCTCGCCTGTTCATTCTTCACGACTTATATCAATAATCCACTTGTGATTTTGTAACCTAATAACTTATACTACTGATAAATTTTGAGTATGCATGTTTATTTTATTCTGAAAGCAAGCATTAGGTTTGTGGATCAAATACTAGGCTTACTATTATTTACGGCAATAACTGTATTGGTTCCTTTTGCCCCATTCTTCCCCTTAGGGCAAGGTGATGAGAGCAAATGTCACAGTGCATGTATATAGAGAGGAATCCCAAAATTATGAATCTGGGAACTCGTATAGGAACCACTGCACAGTTTCCCTGCTTTTCTTTTTAGAGAGGGAGAGAAAACTTTCTTTATTAGTATAAACAAATAACTCTCTGGAAAAGGTCTCAAAGTTGTTACAACCCTTTGGAATGTAACCAAATGGCTCCTGGTTGTATCCTCCTTTGAAACTTAAACACCTAGATCCAGTTGAGATAAACCTCTGTCTGTGGATTATCTCACTATTTTATGATGGCTACTCAGTCATCCTTCACCCAGGCCACAAGTAGGTTTTTGTTGAGAAAGTATATGATCATGTAGAAACAAAAATATTTACCTAGTTTCCTCTTAACTATCATTCCCATGTCCCCCAAGAACAGTTGGTCACCCTTCCTCAGTGTCACCTCACGTTCCCATAACATTTTTTGATCTACCTAGAATTGGTCCCCAGTCCAAATACAGTTCCTGGCATAAAACAAATGGTAAGTTAGAGTTTATTAAATAAATGAACAAATATTTACTGAGCAATCGTATTGTGTAAAAGGCAACCTGATAGAGAATTTCAAAGGCCGAGCACTTTTCAAACTGTTACTCTTACAATAGTACTTTGAGGTAGAGCCACTTGTCTTATTTTTCCCCACGGGAAAATTGATACTTAGAGAGGTAAGGAAATAATCCGAGCTCACACAGCCAGTCAGTGATGGAGCTTGGATCTAAACTCAGACTGGTCTTGCCCAGCAGCTCTTGTTTTTAACTATGACTCCATGATAGGCTCCCAAGAAACAATTCAACGCTTTAAACATGATTGGGTTCCCTAGAAACAGTCTAATATGGAGATTCTCATGCAAATGACTTATTGAAGGGCTTAGTCTCAGGAGAAAGGGAATGTGAGGACCAAGTAGGCAGGGGTCAGGGGTGGGGAGCCAAGGGTGTGCTCTCAACTGAAATCTAGCTTCGGCCTGATCCTATGGTGAGCTCTGGAGCATGAATTACACTACAGAGTTAGCACCATCTTCAGGCAAGGGGCCAGCCTTCCACAGCCCCATGTCAATCATTCATTTCCTGTAGTAGTACCCCAGGGTATGAGGGGGCATAATGTCCTAGGATCCAAGGGCATTTCTCCAGGGAGGGGGACAGCTCTGTGCTGTTAGCAAACAGTCACAGAACCAGCGGATGGTTGTGTTGGCCTCATAAAGAGGACCCAGGTAGGGTACTAAGAGCATCCTTCCTGGAGGAGCTAAGATGCAATGGTTATACCTCTTTGTGGATGGGGCTATAGTCTTTTGGCTTTGACTGGATGTGTACTCCAGCTGCCAAATGAGTATTGGCTGTCTTTCCTCTGGGTCAGCACAGCCTCTAGCTTTAAACTAAATTGGTTGTTTTTGCAAAAAAGGCTCTGGCTCTGAATCTTGCTGAAAATGTTGGGGCACTTTGGGCTCAGGTTGCCAAAATATGCACTTGGCACTTCTAGGTGAGGCATTCAAGGAGGGCTCCACCTGTACAGCCTCAGGAACCCACTGGAGCAGATTGCTTCTGGGAACGTGTTCCTCGGGCAGGAAATGGCAATTAAGCACCTGTTAACATATGTAATATCAAATGTCATTGTTCAGGTCAATAAGCAATTTTCAATCATCTGTTTAGTTTTCTTATGTAAATATCTGGGCGTCAGGCAGCCCTTTAATTCATTTATAAACTAGGGAATTATCAGCTTACAACCTAAAATTTAAATTATATGTAAATCGCTAATATGTATTGAATGAATATTCTGTGTGGGGTGTCTTGCCCCTTTTAAGCATTGCTTTTATATTACAACACTTCTGTAAAGTAGATATTGTTACCTTTTGGCAGATGAAGAAACTGAAGTACAGAGAAGTGAAATAATTAGTCTGATGTCACACAGATAATAAACCCAGATTTAAAATCGGGTCTATTTTTTCAATTACATACACATATGTTAACCCCCGAAGTACAAAAAAGTTTGCTTTCGTTATGTGTTCATCAAATCTTAGATTAGATCCTATTTGACTGTTTTCGAAACTCTGCCTGGTGGTTTTTGACAATTTTTAACGCAAGAAGTATCCAAAATATTTCAGGCCTGCGCCCCATCCTCCGTGCAGCAGTCAGGGTGAAATTTTAAAAACCTGATCTGATCCTCTCACCCCCTGTTTATAACCCTTTGGTGGTTCCCACTCCATTGAGTATGAAATCCAGACAATTCACATAGCCTGCCAGGCACCCAGTGGGTTGGACCCTGACGGTCTCCCCAGCCCATCTCATGCCATCCACAGCTTGTTGCCCAGTCCAGCCACACTCATCTCCTTCCATATGCCTGCTGTTTCCTCTCCCTGTACCACTTTCTATCTCAATCCTTAATTCACCCTCTTCTTTTGCATCTCTTGTCATATCCCATCTCCTCAGGGAGGCTTTTTCTGATCTCTCAAATTTAAGTGTTTTATAGTCTCACAGAAATAGTATCTTTCCTTCTTATCACTTACTGATTCATTCTTTCACAAATAATAATTTGATTAATGCTTTATTTCTACCACTGGACTGTAAGCTTGAGGCAGGCATCATATTTCTTGTGCCTACTTCCGTATTGCCAGTATCTAGAGTTGAGTAAACAACATAAAGCATGTTGTTGAATGAACAAATAAAGGAATGAATTAGTGAATGGATCCCCCCATCCCACCTCCTCTACTCTGTCATACCATATGGTTCAATCCTGATATAAGGGTCCAAGTCTTTTTTCTGTTGATTTATATTGGGCTAGCCAAAAAGTTCATTCAGGTTTTTCATGTTAGGGAAAAACCTGAACCAACTTTTTGGCCAACCCAATATATAATGCCTAAAATAGCATTATGGGATAGGCTGGCATGGCATGCTGCTCCATGGAGAATAACACAGAGAGTCTTTTCCTTTGCAGAGCAGAAACGGTAAGCTGACCAACTCCCTAAGGCCTTAGGTCCCATGCACCACAGCTACTGTACAGGAGTTCCTTTCTGTAGCAGGAAATTTCAGATTCATTGGAGCCAGCTCAAAGAAATACAAAGGATCTAGGTATTGGAGCCCTGTTGTGTTAGTTAAGTCATCTTGGGAAAGTTGCTTAACTGTTCATGCCCTCAGTTTCCTCAACTGTAATGTGAAATTATGGATCTGAAAGCAATGTGCATACCAGACAAGGGATGATCATAACTAGAAACACAGAACCTTAGGTCAGAAAGATGTAGCCCAGGGGATTTCATACTGTGCTCTGCAGAATCCTAAGATGCACAGGTGTCTAAGTGGCCACTGGAGGTAAAATGAGGGTAATAGGGCAAGAAACCAAGTAGGGTTCTTTTGGGGTCCTTGCTGCCATTTCAATAAAAGCAGACCCATTTTAATCTGTTTTACATATCAAGGTTCCAAAAAGCATTTCATTTGAAAATATGTTTTAGTTGTTAAAAAACCAAAGTTTGAAAACCACTTATTTTATCTTACAATCCCATTTTACAGGTGAAAAAACCAAACCCAGGGAAATCTCATACAGCTGGTCAATCCAGTTCCAAGACTTATTTGCCTATCATCTCCTCCTCATTACATGCTTAGGCTTTGTAGTAAATTTTTCCTAAAGCATATAGATCATTTTTGCAAAATTCCTTTTGCTACTCTCACTAAGTTTAGTAAATCAGGAGGCTGGGCTTCTCGTCTCAAGTATATAACTAACTGGCTAGAAAGCTTTAAGCAACATACAACTATTCTGATTTCAAGTTTCCTGTCTGAAAAGTGAAGATAACAATACGTGGACTGCCTCGTGGAGAGTGGTTGTGAGGAACAGATAATGGTAAAATGCAAAATTACTTTGACTACTATAAAACATCATCTATCTTTGAGCCTAAAACAATGCTCTATTGTCACCATTTAATAAATGTTTATTGGGCTTCCCTGGTGGCGCAGTGGTTGAGGGTCCACCTGCCGATGCCGGGGACACGGGTTCGTGCCCCAGTCCGGGAAGATCCCACATGCCACGGAATGGCTGGGCCCGTGAGCCATGGCCGCTAAGCCTGCGCGTCTGGAGCCTGTGCTCCACAACTGGAGAGGCCACAACAGTTAGAGGCCCGCGTATGGCAAAATAAATAAATAAATAAATAAATAAATAAATAAATAAATGTTTATTGAAGAAAGAAAAGAAAAGCAAGGAGGGAGGGAAGGAAAGAAAGAAGACAGGCAGACATTCTATTCCTATCTCATTGATGGTAAATTTCTAATCTCATAAAAATGGAAACACTCATAAAACGCAATTGCCACATTTCTCCGTGATGAAGGGAGACTCACAATCCCTGACTTTAGCCTTGTGGGGCCCAGATTCCACACGACTGATTCCAGCCCTGAAATGGTTTTCTTCACAGTCTGGCTGAATGAATGCAATGCCCAAGCCCTGGAATAGGAAACCCAAAATGTGGTTCAATGAAACCTAAAATGTGTTTTGCCCCCAGACCTTTTCCTTTTATCTTTCAAGACCCATGTAATTTAAAGGAAATTGAAGAAGTGTGGGACAGATTCCACTCCTTCCCCACATCTCCCCATCCACTGTACCCATTGACTTCAAAGGAATTTAGCCTGGAAGGAAGCAAATGTGCGTGTAGAAAGGCATAAGATGTTGTGGTTCTTTGAGAGCAGGGGTGGGGGGATGGGAAATGTCCAAGTTCTTCAGCCACCAAAACCACAGCGTATGGGGCATTTCTTTTCATTGAATGTGTCATGTGCAGAGTGGCTCTCTGAAGATGCAATTCACTCTCACATCCTCAAATACGCTTCCTATACCTCCCAGACCCTAGGGTTTCCAGTGGCCTAAACTGCCTCCCCCACCCCTGCCCTCACTCTGACTCTTCTCAGATGTGTCCACGTGACTGCCAACGTATCAAAAACCAAATCCATCATTTCTTCTTCCCCTCCAACCAATATATAACTAACAATGTTATCACCATCCTTCTTCTCATTAACCTATAATTCTTAGACCCATCCTTGACTCTTCTCTCTTGCTTTACCTCCATTTCCAATCAATTAAGTAATTTTCTTCTTATTCTTTATGGTCTCATTTTCCCTCTATGTTCATTTCCTATGTAGTGCTGTTGCTGCAACTTTATCTCATGCTCTGTTATCTCGAATATGAACTGCTACAGTAGCATGGATAATATTTACTCAGACCAAGATTTCTCAAACTTAGAACTATTGAAATTTTGGACTGAATAATTGCTTGTTGAGGAGTAAGGAGAGGGGTGTTCTGTGCCTTATAGGTTGTTTAACAATATCCCTAGCTTTTATCCACTAGATGCCAATAACGCTCCTCCCCCTACCCCTGCCCTGTGATGACACCCAAAAATGTTTCCAGACATTGCCAACTGTCCCCAGAAGGGAAAAATCTCCCTGACTGAAAACCACTGTTTTAAATCAAGAATGTCAGATACTCACCATACATGTCATCCTTCTTGAGATTATGGGGCAAACTTGTGACCAATCAAGATATTTTATCCTGTCTTAATCTAGCCTCTCTGCTCATCAAGATCAAGGACTATGTATTTTTATTACTGCACCTCCAGTGCCTACCTAACATCCTGACTGGCACTTAAAAGGCCCTTGGAGTATACTTTTGAAAGAAAGAAATGAATGAATCCATCACTCCTTGCTCCACACCACCATTGGGTGTTAAAGAATTCCACAGGCCAAGGCTCTCAGTGTCTCCTGAGAGACATTTATCACCACCTGGAATGCTCTTATCACCAACTGCATGTATTTATTGGGTTGCCTTTAAGGACATAATTATGTTTTAGGGGTTTTGTAGGACTCATGATTTATATGTTATTCATTTAATCATGTGAGTAGTGTTATCTCCAATTTACAGATAAGGAAAGCAAGTTTCAGAGATTTGCCCAAATGGGGCAGAACCAGGATGCAATTTGAGGCTTCAACAGCATATGGCTCTTGATACTTATTTCTCTTTTCCTATCCTTCCAGTCTCTACTTAGTTCTCTGAAAAAATTCTCTCTTAAACCCAGGTTCTTTGCAGAAATAAAACATGAGTGGTTACAGGAGCTCTAGGGCAAGAACTGGTATTCTTTGCCCCATCAACCACAGCTCACTGCTCAGCCCAAGTGTTCTATGCAAGAAAGGGGAAGAGCTTGCCTTCTGGGACAAGTTTTACACCATCTGAAAGCCAGTCGAATTTAGTTTAAAGTATTAGAACTTAACATCACAAACTAAAAGAACAATCTAAGTGTGCAGGGTCAGGGGCATAAGATGACCTTTCTTCCACACAAATATAGAAAGCTATCAGCAGTGACAGCCCAACTTCCAAAGACCAGGAGAGCAATATGTACATATCCATGAACACCTGGTCATGAACACAGGAAGGAAAGGAAAAAGGAAGAGATGGAAGGAAAAAAAAAAAAAAGCAATAAAAGTGTAAGGAAGAAGTTATATAGGCTAATATTGGGAAGGGGGTGGCTTATGGAATGTAGAATTCAAATGATCTATGTTATTTCCATCTTAGGCATCATTGTTAATTTTAAGCATGGGAAAGAATAGTCATTCTTTAAAGGACAGGCAGACTTTTAATATTACCTTCACAGAACTACGCTCATAGAAGTAAAACATTATTAGAAGAGATGGCTAGAGAGAACCAGAGCTCATCTGAACAACTTGCTAAATTTTTAGATCAGGAAATTGAGGTCCCAGTAAAGAAAAATAACCCCAAGAGATATATGACAAATGAATAGCAGGGACAAGAACCCATGATCCTAGTACTTTGCACAATGTTCTTTCTATATATTCACCCAGATTCTTCTGCCATTTTGTGACATCCCTCCCTTCCATGAATTACCACTGGAGGCTCATCATGGAAATTATACAGGCAACTGGAAACATGAAAGTTTGGCTACCCTCTCTAGAACATTTATTCTGCATGTGAGTCAGCACAGAAAATAGTTTGCACTTCATTTATTCATGTGCTAATTTTGAATTAAGTTGCACCACATAAATTCTCCTGAAAAATGATGCAATTAAGCCTGGACTGTTTGAGAAGGACAACAACATGTGGCTGTGATTATAATGGCAAAACATCTTGGTAACACACTGACTTATTAGTACAGTAATTAGTGTTGGTGCAATTCATACTGAATAGTCCATAAAACAAATAATGCAACTTAAAATCCTGAAAAAGAGTCATAATTTTCAAGTGAACAATCTTTGCATATCTTGCCTGTGGCATCAACAATTTGGGCCAAATTGTTTCAGCCACTGCATATAAAAAGGTCTTCCTCCCTCTTTTTTTTTTTTTTTTAATTCTTTATTGGAGTATAATTGCTTTACAATGGTGTGTTAGTTTCTGCTTTATAACAAAGTGAATCAGTTATACATATACATATGTTCCCATATCTCTTCTCTCTTGCCTCTCCCTCCCTCCCACCCTCCCTATCCCACCCCTCTAGGTGGTCACAAACCAGCTAGCTGATCTCCCTGTGCTATGCGGCTACTTCCCACTAGCTAGCTATTTTACGTTCGGTAGTGTATATATGTCCATGCCACTCTCTCACTTTGTCACAGCTTACCCTTCCGCCTCCCCATACCCTCAACTCCATTCTCTAGTAAGTCTGTGTCTTTATTCCTGTCTTACCCCTAGGTTCTTCATGACTTCTTTTTCTTTTTTTCTTAGATTCCATATATATGTGTTAGCATACAATATTTGTTTTTCTCTTTCTGACTTACTTCACTCTGTATGACAGACTCTAGGTCCATCCACCTCACTACAAATAACTCAATTTCTTTTCTTTTTATGGCTGAGTAATATTCCATTGTATACATGTGCCACATCTTCTTTATCCATTCATCTGTTGATGGACACTTAGGTTGCTTCCATGTCCTGGCTATTGTAAATAGAGCTGCAATGAACATTTTGGTACATGACTCTTTTTGAATTATGGTTTTCTCAGGGTATATGCCCAGGAGTGGGATTGCTGGGTCATATGGTAGTTCTATTTGTAGTTTTTTAAGGAACCTCCATACTGTTCTCCATAGTGGCTGAACCAATTCACATTCCCACCAGCAGTGCAAGAGTGTTCCCTTTTCTCCACACCCTCTCCAGCATTTATTGTTTCTAGATTTTTTGATGATGGCCATTCTGACTGGTGTGAGATGATATCTCATTGTAGTTTTGATTTGCATTTCTCTAATGATTAATGATGTTGAGCATTCTTTCATGTGTTTGTTGGCAATCTGTATATCTTCTTTGTAGAAATGTCTATTTAGGTCTTCTGCCCATTTTTGGATTGGGTTGTTTGTTTTTTTGTTATTGAGCTAAATGAGCTGCTTGTAAATTTTGGAGATTAATCCTTTGTCAGCTGATTCATTTGCAAATATTTTCTCCCATTCTGAGGGTTGTCTTTTGGTCTTGTTTATGGTTTCCTTTGCTGTGCAAAAGCTTTTAAGTTTCATTATAGATCAATGGAACAGGATAGAAAGCCCAGAGATAAACCCACACACATATGGTCACCTTACCTTTGGTAAAGGAGGCAAGAATATACAGTGGAGAAAAGACAGCCCCTTCAATAAGTGGTGCTGGGAAAACTGGACAGGTACATGTAAAAGTATGAAATTAGAATACTCCCTAACACCATACACAAAAATAAACTCAAAATGGACTAAAGACCTAAATGTAAGGCCAGACACTATCAAACTCTTAGAGGAAAACATAGGCAGAATACTCTGATATAACGCACTGCAAGATCCTTTTTGACCCACCTCCTAGAGAAATGGAAATAAAAAACAAAAATAAACAAATGGGACCTAATGAAACTTAAAAGCTTTTGCGTGCCTCCCTCTTGAGTGCAGATTATTGGAAAAATCTTCAACTTCTGGCAAAATGCATAATTAGTGTATAAAATCTGGCAAATTAGAGCAAAATTAACTCTGTTAGGGACCAATTATGTAAATACTAAAATGTGAGTGAACATTAGCTGCATAATCTTGGATTCTGGAGTAAGTTGGGCCAACAGCAGTCATTAAAAAACACAAAACTAAAACTATCAGTCCCATAATAGTACATCCTAGAACTGGATGAAATCCTGAGACATTGTTTTTACTGATCTCCTAACTTCAAACAGTAAGGTTTTACAATTCTGTTTTATGAATAAATTAACTTCTTCCCAGAAAACCCCAATAAGTAGAATCACAGAAAATGGGTTCCTAAAATGAGGAGGTATCTTAGTTCCCATCCAAATTCCATCTTTATCCAGTACATTAATTTACCTCAAACATCTCCTGGAATCTTAGGATCATGTCTTTTATAATCTTACCAAGAGATAGAAATGTTTCATCTAAAATACTGGTTAAGAGAAGTCTAAGGGTAGAACACTAGAAAACTTCCTCTGGACTGTCTTTGGCTGGTTATCAACATACTTGAAGTGATAGGTAACTCATATACATTCAACAGCAAGTAATAGCAAGTAACTTGTACCTTGGGCAGGTGCTGAGAAGGGGAAGGAAACCAGGTTAGCACAGGGCTGAGGTGGTCCTGCACAGGGCAGGATTCTTCTTTGAATGGATTCAACAAGAGTCAGTGTCACATGGTCAATGAGGTATAAAAGTTCAGGCTTTGTCTTCTGTCATTGTGATATCCATGGAAATCAATTAATTAATGAGCAGATTCTTAAAGTCACAAAGATGGTCTCACCATGATCTCAGATAGGAAATTTTTTGTGACACTGTCCCAGTCAGCGTCCTAGGCACATAGAAAGCAGTGTTTGGGCGGGTACTAGAAAGGGTTAGGCAGTATGTGACAATCCTGTGAGTGGTCTGGGGATCATATCAGGCAGTGTCTGAGGCCATGGCTAGAGGTAGAAATTCCCCTTAACTATAATGGGACCAGGAAAGCGTGCATTCCAGAAAGGATCAATAGTTTGTCAAAGGTCGCACAGATAGAAATGAGCTAAGCCAAGATTTGAACCCATTCAGTTAGCTGTAGAAGTTCTACTTTATAGGCTCTTGCACATACTGTTTATACTACAGCTGCCTCTTAAAATGAGTAAGATAAATTCTAGTTCTAACCTGCTTGTGAGTGTGAGCCTACTATGACGTGGTCTGTTTTGGTTAAGGATAATTCAGATAACAGAGGGGCTTACCCCATGATTGGAATCATCGGTCCATAACTGTAAGGAGCTGGGGACAATAGGAAACTGACAAAAAGATTCACTCAACCTATGACTAATAGAGTCAAGAGAAGCCACCCTTCCTGTCCCCATCATGCTATATGGATCTCATGAAGATCTTGTTGATATCCAAGTGTACTTTTCTATGTACTTCTGGTCTGGCAGTCTACTAAGTGCTCAAAGCAAACTCAGAGTCATAGGTATAAAATTCTATCTTTGCCTCATGTTCTTGGTGACCACTTGGGCACTTCATTCTCCCTACTCGGAGCCTCAGTTTCATCATCTGGAAAATGGCAATAAAAAGATTTGATATGAATATATCCACTGTTAAATGAGAAACCATTTGCAAAGCATGAACATGAGGATTGGAATGATGACTATCCAATTATCGTTAGTTTTGTGACCTAGGCTAGAGATTTAACTTCTCTCCCTTCAGTTTCCACTTCCATGGACTGAAAATCATAATGGAACCTACTTCTTAGGGTTTGTATAAAGCTTAAACACATTAATCTATGTAAAATGCTTATAAAGCTTTACAAAATATGCCAGGTACATGACAACTATTGCTGTAAATTATTATTATTCTTCTTAGCAGAGTGCTTACTTGCTTTGCTTTCTCTTTCCCTCTCCTTTCTTCATTAAACAAGAAAATAAAGTTAGTGAGAGTCTGGAATTTGTTGAATTCTTATAAAACTTCTAGATAGAGCAGTTTGTTTTTCTTTGGGTGTGCTCTGCATCACTTTCTTTATATCAAATGTGTGTAGTTACAAGATGCTCAGGAATACACACTGTGGCTTAATATATCATTTGCAAAGAGAATAAAGTTACTTGGAGTCAGGTTGTGTGTCTGGAGTCCAAATTCCAGCTCTTCCACTAAATTGCGTTATGATCTAGAGCAATTCTCTTACTTGTTCTGACCCATCTTGGGAAAAATAGTGTGTATATTTTATACTGCTCCATAATCACAATGGAATGCTCTTTTAAATCAGTGATAACCAAGTCTGAATCTTACTGCTGCCGCGTACTAGCCATGAGATCATGGTAGGTTACTCAACCCCTCTAACTCTCAATGTCTTATCTGCAAATCCTTGAGAATACTGTCTGCTTCAAGAGGAGCATGAGAGAGTTAAGTGAGCTCAGGTAGTAGGATGTGCTTAGCTTTGTACTTGGCTCATGGGAGGGACCCTCAAGCTAAAGTATATGTTTAAGTGCATATCATACACCAAAGTAACTCTGTATATGTTTATTTATTTATTTACTTTTTATTTTTTAACTCTTTATATTTTGATTCAATACTAAATATCCCTTGGTCTCATTTTAAAACTTTGGGCATGTGTATTGTTAGGAGCAGAGTGATAATGTGATTGTTCGCTAGGCCTTGATGCACCTTTTCAGTATGTTCCCGGGTCGTTTATTCTACTAGCAATGATCTTGTTCAGCAAAATATCTACTAGTCAGTTTCTGGGTAGAATTAATGCAAGATAATAGGAGATCCAAATAGGAAATCCTCTGTGAAGACCTCTCTGAATATATCATCATAATTAAGCCTCTTCCACCCTCTTACTGAGCCTTTTACTTTCCTCCTACAACTTACAATGGGTATATCTGTTTGTAGGACTGTCTCACCCTCAGAGCTGTGAGATCCTTGAGGCTAGTAGGGGCTGACTGTTTTAGTTTTGTATCCCCAATATCTATAATAAGTCCAGTGTCTAACACAGAGTGGGTGCTTAATAAATATTCAATAAATAAATTAATATAAAAACCCTTCTCTCCTTCTAGTCCCTCCTCCACTGTCAGACAAATAGGTACCCTTGATGTTACATGGATTCTCTAAAAGGCTATGGCCATTATGATTGAGTTAGGGAATTATTGGAAGACACATTTTATAACTCTTGCCATAATTAATGTGACAAGAAATAATAACTGACTTAGTAATGTAATCAAATCAGAATGTATTTGATTTGATCTGTCAAGTTGTTATTCATATCTCTAATCCTTCTAGTCAGAGCTTTCAACATGTAATTATTTCTGAAAGCAATGAAGTCAGTCATAGTCCCTGTCAGGCTTGAAGGGAAGAAATGAAGCACTGTTGGATCCTTCATCCATTCTGTAAAGCTGGAAGGGTGGGGAGATGTGCCTTTTGCCCAACCAAATGGGAAAATGCACATACCCTTCATACGCATATGCTCTACCCATTTGTGTGGTGTTTAATAAGCTACAGGGTCATCAGCCCAGTTCTTCAAAGCATAAAAAGTCATTCTTTAATGTACATACAATGCCCATAAAGATGGAAAGAGTGGTCAGCTTCTTTGGACAGCTTCTAAAAGTGCAAAGGAACTTCCCACGAGAGCTGGGATATTCATATATATTAATTTTCTTCCTCAAAAAATATCTGCCTATCATCTCCATCTTAAGAGGAAGGACTAAGGCTCAAAATATTAGGAAGTTAAGCCAAGATAACACGTTTAGTTTCAGGGATAGATTCCTAAGACATGCCTCTGTCCTGAGAATCCATACTCTACTGCCAGACTGAACATTAACATTTATATAAATACCTTGAGCTTATCTGCCTTAGTCTATTGGCTAACTGCTCGTTTTGCTTGAAGAATTTTTGAAATAGAGAGCTTGTATTTACAGAGATCCCCTCCTAAAAAAGAATAATGTACTGTAATAACATCAGCATAAGCATTCATTCAACTTATTCAACAAATATTGACACCCTGACCATTTGTAAGGTACTGAAGATACATAAATTAAAAACACAGCCTTTCCCTGTAAGAGTTCAGTGACTAAGAATTTTGACAGAGAATAATTATTGCCCTGATGGAAATATGTGAAGGCAGCATATGAGAAAAACTGTTCAGGGAAGGTTTCCTAGAGAAAGTGATGGTTGAACCAAGCCTTAAAGAAAAAAGTTGGACTTTTCCAGGAAGACAAGCAAACTGGGCATCACAAGCAAAAGGAATAGTATGTGCAAAGGCCCAGAGGTATGAGGTGTACAGAATAGCTGGATCATAGGGTAAAGCCAGACAGAAGATGGTTAACTAGAGAAGACAGATTAGAATTGCAAAACGACAAGAAATTTGTTTTGCTGGAACAAAAGAATCTGAACATCTCAAGTTTTCTCCTATCCTTCGAAAAATTTTCTGATAAATACTTGAAACCTGTTTTGATATTTTTGCATTACTATGGCTGAAGTTTCTAGGCATGCTCAAAAATAAGAATAAAATTCTCACCCATAGTATTAAATTCTAATATTATGTTCTTAATTTGCTTAACTGTCCTAGGATTACTTCAAATGGATACATTTTATTGTATATAAGTTATATCTCAATAAAGTTGACTGAAAAAAAAACAGGAATTAGCCTGAATTAGTTGGTGAAATCTGAGATAATTTACTCATCAAAAAATGAATAACTGAATGAAAAAGGAATCCATTAGTTCATAGTGATGTTAAGATACATAAATAAAAATAGTACACTGTACATAAAGACTTTGAGGGGATTAAATGAAATAATACATGTAAATCCTCTAGGACAGCTCTTGTCTATGTTGTAACTGTATGATACACAGTAGCTAAATGAGAGATATGCAGTAAATTGAGGATTTCATTTGTGCTCTCCTAAAGCTAATGAAAGATAAAATCAGTTCATCAACTTATTACACACATTCCTCCCTCCTCAGTCAGCTTCAGTTTGCTTCTCTTGCAGGTGAGTTGAAGCAAAGCATACCTCCCCTTTCTTCATCCTTTATCTGATGTGCTTTTTATATTAGCGGAGGCTGGGGTACATCATCAGGTTTGCCTATTGTGATGATCTTTAGACTTTTCACCAAATACTTCTGGTTCTCCTTCCAAGCCCACAATAGGATTTCACTTCCCTACCCCCTTGAAGTTACAGGTGGCTTCCTTCATCCAGGCACTAGGAGCAGAAGTGATGTGTGTCATCTGTGGACAGACACTTTAAGATCCAGTGTTCTAACTCACCACATCTCCTTTTCCTGTGGTGGTGACTGTGGACGCTCGTGTCAAGATGGATCCCTGAATGATTACAAGGATTCTACTGTCAACGTCTATCGGACACATACCTGGAGTGTGAAATAACCATTTGGTTTTAATCCACTGAGATTTGAGGATTGTTTCTTATTGCACATAACCTAGCCTATCCTAATTGACACCCACGTTAGCTTGCACAGGGCTCAACAGAGTGGATGATCAATCAAAGTCTAATGAGTTGAACTAATTTCCTTGCAAAGACCTAGGAAGATCTCATCACCAGGAAGATCTCAGGCTGAATTTGCCTATCTTTGAGTTGAAGCAAATTTGCCTCCCCTTCAATTGTCTCTTGTGATGTATTAGACAAATGCTTCTAAATTTTTATCACCATTTTCTCTGCCTTCCTTGAGGAGAGAGGGAAATATTTCCCTCCTAATTTTCTACATCCTGTTGCAAAGAGTAGTTTTCCTAATGACACACTGGGTAGCAGAGACTACAAAGAAAAGACTTCTCACTGAAGAAGAGCTTTGTCCTCCTCTTCCAAGAAAAGCTCTGTAAGAATCAAAAACTGGAACCTAGAATTTATTCTTAATAATGAAGGAAAGTGACACTTCCTACCATTAAATGGCAGAAACAGTTTTCCTACAAAAATGTTGCCTGTTAAAAATATCACATGCAATGTCTCAATGGCATAGATATTGCCATCTCTAGTCACTCGGCATGGGAAGGAGTAAGAGTTGGTTGTCATAAACCGTAACATCACACCTCTCCCTGCTTCAGTCCTGGGTTAGTCCACTCCACAGATGCTCCAGGCAGAGGAGAAGGGAATCCGTGTGCTTGCCTTCTCCTTAGTTCCTTGCTTCACCAAGTGCCCAGTTTCCAGCAGCAAAAGTCATTGGCAGAACTTTGGCTTCTACTGTCCTCTAGCTTCTCTACTTGCCAATCTTGAGTCCAAATGAAGATTTTCTTTTCTCTGTGAGGTGGCCAGAAACTGGCAAAAACTATCTCATCTTGGCATGGTCTATTTTTCTTTAGAATGGAAACCACAAAGGCCTTTGATATTCCTTTGATATTAAAAGCTTCTCTTTTCTTTTATTTTTTAACTTTAATATTATATATTGGAGTATAGTTGATTAACATTGTTGTTTTAGTTTCAGTTGTACAACAAAGTGATTCAGTTATACATATACATGTATCTATTTTTCTTCAAATTCTTTTCCCAATTAGGTTGTTACATAATATTGAGCAGAGTTCCCTGTGCTATACTGTAGGTCCTTGTTGGTTATCCATTTTAAATACAGCATCGTGTACATGTCAATCCCAAATCCCTATCAATATAACTCCCCCCCCCCACCCTTCCACCCTGGTAACCATAAGTTCGTTCTCTCAAATGAACTTGTTTACAAAACAGAAACAGATTCACAGACTTAGAGAAGCTTCACTTTTCTTGATGGCTGGCTACCCCACCTCTCCTTTTCTCTCTTCCTCTTCACAGTGGCAAAACATCCCAACTCAAAAATTCCATCCCATTATATCCCAACTCATTATTCAGATTCTGTGTCGATGGCATGCAGATTTTGTTTCTGAAGATAGAGTCACTCCACCAAATACTGCACAACATAGAAGCTGGCACAGCTTACTGATGGACACTCAGTTAATGCTATTCCAATGAACAAATAATATAATCAAAGGATATGAGTCTAAAATGTAAAGTACCTGAGGATAGGTGCAATGACTTATATGCTTTTATACTCCCAACATTTAGCATCCTGCTTGCCACATAATAGGACTTAAGAAACAACTGTATGGTTAACAGCATAGGGTTTGGAGTAATATTCCTGATTCACTTTTTAGTTTTACCACTTAATAGCTGAGTGTCACTGAAAAAAATTACTTAACGTATTTAAGTCTCAGTTTCCTCATTAGTAAAATAAGACTGTTATAAGAGTTAAATGAGATAATATGTACCCAATTCTTAGGATAGAGTAAGCTCTCAATAAAGACTATTCATGGAGTTTCACACCTCAATAGCTTAGTCTCCTTATTAATATTGCCTAAGCTTCTAAAATTTCTACTGTTTCAAAAGCATATTCTCCTGCACCTGGCAATTTAGATATTCATGTGATCCAGGGTGTCAGATCCTTAATCATAAGGAGCTTATGGGAGACTTCCCAGTTCTTCAACCTGGTGAATTCATTTAAGAAATTATGTCTATCATACAAAAGAAGGTCAGATATGCAGAGGTTTCTGTTTTAAAACCATAGCCTGGAGAATGGGAGGAAAAGGATGTGTGTCAGGAATACATCACAGCTGATTGCCTCAAGCATGCAGGTGGGCCAGCAATGTCTACAAAAGTGGTTTTGCCTTTTACAAAGAAGAAAATGAAGTCACAGCATTCCACAGGAAGATTCAGAGTCATCATTAGTGGTATGAATAATTTATCAGCAGCTCCCTAACCAGATCATAACACTTTTGTTGTCTGCTCAAAGAGCAGAGAGGCTGTTCAACAACAACAAATTAGTTGCCCCCCAAAAAAACCCATTTCTCTCACTCTTGAACTTGCCTTTTCTGAAAATTGCAGATGTATCAAGGTACCAGTTGAGCCAAAGAACACAGAGTAGATTTTTGTTCAAAAAAGAAAAAAAAAACAGGGAAAAGAATCCAAAACAATGTATTTAATACATTTTGAAGGATCATTTCCTTTCCCTTGTTTCCCTAAAATCATCCAAAACCATTCCATGTTGAATATGTTTTCCAAGCACAAAATTGTGTTTCTGAATATGATAGAAGACTGATAGCCATGAGGCTTAAGGATGAGTATAAGAATGAATGCGGTTTCTAATCTTCTGAAGCTCCAGCTCCAGCAGCAGCTCTGTTATGGCCAAATGTGAAAAAGTACCAGTGTTCAGGCACTGAGCCTGGCTTCTTGGAAGACCAGTTAAAATAGTAAGTGTTCGGTGCAAGCCAACATGAAAATCAAAGCCATACCTGGAAGCAAAGCAGAGTTGAGGTTGTTCCTTCGGAATTATTATGTGTTTGAAATGGAAACTTTTCAGAAGGCTGGAATGGTTCCTTTAAGTCACTTGACCTCTTAAACACAAAACTCTTTTTTTCCCCCTTAGAGAAGAAGGGTGAGAAGGAAGGGATAGAAAGACATTTGAAAGGTCAGAGAAGGCCTTACAAGTAACTGTCCTAGAGCAATCCCTGCAGAGGAAAAGAGAGTTACCATGCAGAAAATCTCCCTACTAACTCTCCCCACTAGGCTGCCCTTCACAGATGTTTCTGAGTTTGCTAGATAGCAAGTCCCAGCTCCCCAGATTCCAAGTGAGAAAGTAGGAAAAGTAATTGGTTGCTATTAGATATGCATTCTGAAGTAGAAAGAAATGTGGGCAGTGAGGAATTTCTGGCCTGGATTAGAGGTTCCATGGTAATTAAACAATAATGACAAAGAAGATTCCAATAACATATTTGGAACCTAAAGTGTGGGTTAGAAACTCAAATGGGAAACATGCTTCTTTCAGGCTATCTCAGGAAAACATGCTACGCTTTCTATAAAGGGTTCTTCTTCCCTGGAATAGAAAATCATTACTGAATGTATCGATATACTTTCAATCATAGAAACATTTGTTGAGTGGACATGGTGTGTTAGGCCCCGTGCTAGAGGCAGGATGCATTGACTTGACTAACACCCCTTGTCTGGCCTTGCTGCACTCAGAATATTCCAGTTTCTCATTATATTTTTAGGAGATGCTATGATACTTTTCAAAGATAAATAGATAATCCCACAAGAAATACTTCTTCCAGGTAGAGTTTATTGTCTTTAAACACTTCCTGAGATCCTTCTGGATTCTTTGGATTAAGTTGTAGCATGAAGATTTGTTAGACTGCCATGATCATGGCAAAATTGGGTGGGAAACACAGAGAGTTCCCATATAGCTCCTCCTCCCACAGACCTAGTACTTGTTTTTAAATAAAAATCCTAGCTTTGCAAAGATGTGACATCATCAGAAGGAATGTAGTATGATCTGATATTGAAACTCTGAACTATGCAGAGCTAGTAACTCACATGGTCTCTGAAAGATGTTGAGTATCACTGGGTTTTTCTTGAAAAAATTTTAAAAGGCCTTTATGAATTAGCTGCAGCACCCTGGGGTGCCTCAGCACACAGTTTGGGAAATTCAGGCTTAACGTATTTAATCCTAGGAATGGCATTCTAAACATAGAAGTCTGAGATGAAGTGGAAAGCTAATGGGGATTAGAATGGGATATAATTATTGGCATTGTGACACCGGCCATGCGACTGAACTCTCTGAGCCACAGTGCCCTCTCTAAGAAATGGAAAAACCATCCTTATTCTATAAGGTTATAATGCTGGTTAAGAGATAACATTTGGAGGCTTGCTCCAAGGCTTGCTGTCTCTATTATTGGGTGCACTGTAACAGGTGAAAGAAAGGGATGGTTGATGGAGCAAGTACAGTCCCCAAAAAGACCAAAATCTGCATGATCAAACTAGAATAGATGCGTTAGATTCAGACTAACCCTGCAATAACAATCACACCACCAAAGTAAAAACAACAACAGCAAGGTACGTAGTGACTTTCTAATTATCTGGGAGTCAGTATAGTGTAGTATAGTCTGACCATTTATATAAGTTAGAATCCTAGTTACTTAACCAATTTGTGCCTTATTTAATAAGCACACCTGGCTCATGTCAAGCACTTAGCATATTACTTGGCACATAGTAAGTGCTCAATAAATGTTAACAGTCATTAGTATGTGCTAGATGCTCACCTGGCCCTTACATAACTTCATTCTACACTCACAACTACATTTTGTGATTTGTACCATTGTGTTTTCTTAAACTTCACCTTTAAAGTCCTCAAAGCTGCTAAGAGTCATGGAATAAGCCCTAAATCTGAGATATTTCTATTATATTATTCTAAATGAAATCAGAGACCTTGATTTTTTAATTATTATGTGTACTGTAATGTTTCTGAAATCAAGGGCTAAAATCCAAGTATGAATGAAGTCACAAGAAAAATCTCAGTTGCACATTACTGATTTCAGGCTCTTAAGGTAATAAAACAGGCCAACTTATTGAGGGCAGTGGAAAGAAAGAACTCAGTGACACCAACCACTCACTTTCACCTTCTGAAAGAGCTTGCTCCTTTAGTCTGACTGGTCCCACTCAGGTCAATGTAGCTGCTGATGGATATGGTGCTGCGGGTGCATCAACGACCCTGGCTTAAACCCTACTATGCCCTCATCTTTTGCTACTTTTCCTTGTAAGACTATTGGTAACACAATTTTGTTTGAGATGGACCATGAATATTACAGGCATAGTTTTTAATGATTGGATTTATTTTACCAACTGCTCAAATTACTTGAGAATATATTTTAAAAACTTAATACTCTATGCCTCTCTCCTTCACCAGCTCCAGCCCCCTGATATAACTAATGTTATCAAGTTGGTGTGTTTTCCTCGACAATCTTATTTATTTATTTACTTACTTACTTGTTTATTTATTATTTATGGCTGTTTTGGGTCTCTGTTGCTGCACACAGGCTTTCTCTAGTTGCAGCGAGTGGGAGCTACTCATCATTGCGGTGCGTGGGCTTGTCATTGCGGTGGTTTCTTTTGTTGCAGAGCACAGGCTCTAGACATGCAGGCTTCAGTAGTTGTGGCTCTCAGGCTCTACAGCGCAGGCTAAGTAGTTGTGGCGCACAGGCTTATTTGCTCCACAACATATGAGATCTTCCCGGACCACGGGTTGAACCCGTGTCCTCTGCACTGGCAGGTGGATTCTTAACCACTGCACCACCAGGGAAGTCCCATTCCTCAACAATTTTTTCCAAACTCATATGAACAAATACATATCCTTAGTTATAGGATTTTATTTTAAAATAGGACCATATTATTTATATTACTCTGTAACTTGCTTTTTTTCCTTCAAAACTATCATGGACATTCCTCCATATCAATTCGGATAAATCCAAAATATTCTTTTTTTCTTAATACTTATTAGTAGTTGATATTATATATTTATTTGCTTATGTTTTTATCTATCCCATTAGGCTATAAACTTCATGCTATTGGCAAATGTGTATTTTGTTTACTGCTGAATACCCAGTGTCTAGAACCATGCCTGACACATGACTGGTGTTCAATTAATATTTGCTTAATTGAACTAATAAACTAATGAATGTGTACACTCAGGCTTCATGTGCAAGAACTGAAGTAGTCCCTCTATAAATCCTTCCTTCCTATCACTCTCCAAGAAATATATTATTGCTCCATCTTTGAGCCCCCAAAGCTATTGATTCTATGGGTTTTTAAGCAGAACAGGTGAGATAATATATCCCTAAGAACGATCTTGGAGCATGGAACATGGAAAACATTCAATAAACTGGTAGTTACATTAAGTCATTTTTATTCTATACATTTATGAGATTGGTACTACTGTGATTTCAACTCTAGAGTTGGAAAAACTGAAAGCCAGAAAAACTGAGTAATTTACTTGAGGCTTGGTAAATGGCAGAAGCAGGATTGAAGACTAGTTCTGTCTGATTATAAAGCCCACATTCCTAGTTAATACATTTTCAGTCTCCCTGCCATTTTCCAATTAAAAGAAATACACTGTGTGGCTGAGACTACTTCTCAAAACTTGTCCATTGTCCTCCTGGACACATGGGATGACTATGTTCTCAGCCTCCCACAAAATCTGATGTGGCCATGTGACCAACTTCTGGTGAATGGAATGTCACTTGAAGTGATCCTCACCACTTGCAGGCCTAGGAATAAAAATCTTCCATGTGACGTTCTCTCTCTACCCTGTGTCTTCAGCCCAGATGCAAGAATTCAGCAGAAGACTCCAATACTTAAGGCATGTAAGATGATGAAGCGAGAAAATTGAGGGATTATGGATCCCCAGATCACTGAATGGAAGATCTTTCATGGAATATCTGCATTAACTGTTAAATTATCAAGAAGTAAACTTCTATTGGGTTAACCCATTAACATTATTGGATAGTTATCATTAGTTGCCTTCCCTAACTAGTCATTTTCAAAGAAGGTTCTCCATATATGGCCTTTGTTCTCCTCTCTAGTATCCTCTTTCACCATTACTCACCTATACCCCAAGTAGAATAAATTATTTGCAGTTCCTCAAACACCGTACTCTTTTTCCTTTATAATCTCCCTCTCTTCATGGATAAATCCTCCTTATTCTCTGAAATCAATTTATATGTCATCTCTTCTAGGAAGTCTTACTTAACAACACTGGGATAGGTGCCTTTTTCTCACAGGACCTTCTAGCACTTACCTTCCCCATTTCCCTGAACTGCTTCTATTCAGGCTCCCATCCTCTCTCATTACTGCTCTGCTTATCCTTTAGCTGAACTACAGAGCCAATATCATATTACCTCTAAACAAAACTCATGAATGATAATTGCATACCGGAATCCCAAATCCAAAGTACTGACTTCTCAAGGCTACATCATCAATGACAGCAACCATAGCTAATATTTCTGAGTGCCTGTTAAGTGCCATGCACCATTCTGGTGCTTTATGTGTATTTAATCATTTAATATTCACAACTCTATGAAATAAGAATTATCTTCCTCATTTTACTCTTGAGACAAAATGAGATTCAGGGTGATGAAGTGATTGGCCAAGGACACAGAAATAGGAAAAAGCTGTTCTTTCTCCCCGACATGACTAGAAACCCTCATATTCTTCCTGGAACTCACTGGAGTCTATCAATCCCTTCACAATTTGCCAATGGGTTTAGGAGGATGAGCATCCCTTGTTGGGTTTCCAAGTTTAAATACTAATTCCAAGTCCCCCTCCCAACTTCTATTTGGTCCAATAATTAGATTAATATCCCTCCTAAACCCAAAGGTTAGATATGTCTAGAACTGATTATAAGTTCTATGAAAAGAGGGACCACCTTTATTTTCTTCACTGTTGTATTCTGCCTGGCAAAATATTCAATAAATACTTGCTAAGTAAATGAATTAATGATAGTACAAATGCCAGTGACAGCAGAGAATATCCCAGGTTTGAGATTACCCAGTACAGAATGACAACTGAAACTATTTGTTTCCAGTTCATTACTCACTGGAGGAAAGGAAGCTGGAAAAAAATTAGATGAAAGCTATCAGGAAAAAAGTAAATATATTTGCAAGCTGTGATGAATGGTATGGACTCCAGGTAACTTTGGAAGAATAAATAACATTGTTGTCTCTAAAGTACATAAGCAGATTATGTGCAAGTGTATTTTGTGCAAGACAAGCACTGGATTTCTAGATAAAGAAAGAGTTTTAAGTTCTGATGATGAATAGTTCAGTGTCATCATTCCAGCAAGGTCACCTGCCTGCAGTTACATAAAGTATTATCAGACGAGAGACATCTCTATAAGGAATGTGGCCTTTTTATACTCTCCTGAACACCTCTTAAATGAATGAATGAAGGAAGAGTGAAAGAATTAAGATTTTTCATCTTGGTGAGTACAGTGATGTGTAAGCTAAGTACCACCTTTTATTCAGTAAAATGTAAAGCATATCGTGTTATTTTTAGCTATCCTCCAGAAGTTGTCTTAATCTAGGGCATTTTAGACACCCCTAGAAATATGGAGCTTGTGCTTCTTACCCTCAAACCTAAATGGTCTTTGGTGAACAAAGCCTGACATCTACCTGATGAAAAGAACATCAAAGGGACTCCATGCCTGGGATCCTAGAATTTTCATTCCTAGACTCCCTGGAACTTAATTTTTCACCCAGATTCATATCTCTGTTCCATCTTCATCTTTTTACATCCTCTAAACTTCTTTTAAAATAGTCTTCCAGCTTGGTGTTTAGTTACTATATTTCATATAGATGACTACAATTCCAATCAAACTGATGTCAATAACAGAAGGGGTCTCCAGTTAAGAGTGAGCAGAAATCCTGGATTAGGAAGACATGGATGAAATCATTCTGGGAATCCCTGAAGCAGAATACTGCCAGAGGTAGTCCCCAGAATCACGTGGGCCATGTATAAAAGGAGCAAAACTCCCAGAACTGTGTTTGGTCTTCTGTGGGATTCTAGCCTCCAGGACTAAAGCAGGGCCAGGAGTGGAATGTAAAATTCAGAAATTCAAATCAGATGGCAGGTCAGGTCACTGGGACCCAAAGCTTGCAAAGGCACTATGCTTTCTTTCCTCCAGGCACTGGGCTCTGGGAATATGGCAACAAACTCTTTGCAGATATGGTCTACTGGTAGAGGCAGAGCTCCTAATGTATTACTTGTCCTGGCTCACATTGTTTTTAGAGCTGAGATGAAACTCTACTTGAAAAGGACAAATCGTTATTTTTGGTACTTGGATGGACTTAGGCATTTATTGTCAGCTCTTACTCAAAGTATAGTTTTAATTTAGAAGCTCCACCCTCAGAGAAAGCTAATCAGATTTCACTAGAATAAAGCTATGAGGAATGATGAACATTTTGGAAAGCAACTTTACAACATGCATGTATTATGATCCTTAGAAATCTTTGCCTTAGCTTAGGTTTCCCTCAAAGCAGAGCTTGATAAGAGCTCATGTGCAAAAAAGTGATTCCAGGGAACAGGAATAAGGGACTAGATAGAGTGAGATAGAGAAAGAGGAAAAGCCAGGCTCTAGGAGCAGTATCTATCATGACATCACCCTAGAGCAAATCTTTGGTCAAAGGTTGCCCTGGGGGGTGCTCTTTCCCCAACACTGTTGAGCTTCACATGTACACAGGTAAAATACCAGTCTCCTATAATTGAAGGAAGAAAAGCAAAAGTGTGCAGCACATTTAAGGTGAGATACTGTCAGCACAAAATGAGTTGAAGTATCCACAGAAAAGACCATCTCAGCCACAGATGCAGTGAGAGGTCTGGCAGAGTGTATGTGAGGCAGAGCCCCAGAAGAACTGAATATAATCTTCTTTGCCATTAACACAGTAATCTGGATCCATAGTATCTGTCCTAAGGAGTTATGGTAAAATATGAATAAATATGATAAAGATGCTTGTCATAACACTATTAATACTAGAAAATAATTATAATAGACTTAAACAGGAGAAGTGTTAAGTATATTATGGTAAATATATTTGACTATTATGCAAAAATTAAAAATTATGTTTCTACAGAGTTGATGAGAGTATGGGAAGATGTTTCCAGTATAACATGAAGTTGTGAATAAAAAGATGTTAATTACAGATACAGAATGATCATACCATGTCAAAACAACCATGTATAGGAAAAGTATCCCTCAAATATCAAAATATGAAAGTAGTTATATTCAGGTCTTAGGACTATAGGTAAGAATTTTCCTCTATTTTTCTACAGGAGGCATAAGAAGCGATCCAAATGGTTTGTTCCATCAAGTAGATTAGAGATGGCTATTAATCCCTTCTTCTGGAGACTTGATCCCTAGAGATTATTAAATCCTGTGGCACTCCTGACTCAGCTCAGACCCCAAACACTTGTTATAGCAGTCTTACCTTTTCCTAAGTCCTTTTCTTATAAAATTGTTTCTTGCTTGCTTCTCTTTGGGCTTTGGAAAACACTAAATTCCATTATTACTTCTGGTTACCTCCTACATATCCACCAAGTAGACTTTCCTGATCTGATCCCTGCCCCCTACCTTCCTGTCTGAGTTAGGTACCTCTCTTGTGTCGTCCTGTGAGACCCGGTACTCATCCTACCTGACCATTGATGCTGCTGCTTTGTTTTGCTTCTATATCTGTCTTGCTCACTGCTCCTAATGCTAAGCCCCATTACATGCATTATCTCCTCAATTGTCACAATTTTCCTATAGAATAGGTATTATTAACTCTATTTCATAAAAAGGATTCAGAAACTTGGAGAACTTTAAAAATCTGAATCAAGCTCAGAATCCAAGACAGTTGTTTTGGGGGGTTTTTTTTGTTTTATTTTTTGCGGTACACGGGCCCCTTACCGCTGTGGCCTCTCCTGCCGCGGAGCACAGGCTCCGGACGTGCAGGCCCAGTGGCCATGGCCCACGTGCCCAGCCGCTCCACGGCACGTGGGATCCTCCAGGACCGGGGCACGAACCTGCGTCCCCCACACCGGCAGGCGGACTCCCAACCACTGCGCCACCAGAGAAGCCCCCAAGACAGTTTTGACTGCAAATCCATTTATAAACCCTTGTCTCCTGAGAGGGACAGTAACCCAAACAACATAAAACAAAAGGAGTCCGTTAATCCAGTGTTTGTTTTCTTACATTTTGCTAAACCAGTGAATATTCTCTGACTTTTCATTGATATAAACAAATCTGATCATAAATATCTAACAATTTCTGTATTTAGTTCTAAATTAACAAAATCTCAATTATAGTTAAATGTCCAAAACAGCTTAGCCAATAATAGGAGAAAATAGCTAAGTAAATGATGCACTTGATTAACCTATCAACAATTGTTTATAACATTTTAAAGATATAAAAATGTTTATATGATACTATCTGAAAATGTATATGCAATATTATATTTTAAACATATGCACACACATATACAAACACATATAAAAACTAGAAGTACACAAAAATATTCACAGGTCTTTTATGGATGCTAGGATTATTGATTATTTTTATTTTTTTATATTTTTCAAGTATCTATAATTAAACTTATTATTTTTATAAATAGACAAATTAATTAAGCTTTGTTTTAAATTTATATATGTGATTTGTTATGTATAAATTTATGTGCAATATTTTGGTCCTAGGGCTAAGTTGGGTCAAGTTTAAAAAGTGAGACACGATGGTTACAAGCCATAGGTACAAGTTTGATTTATTTTATCTGGAGCAGAATATGAATGAACTAATGATACTGGAACAATTTCTAACCTAGTTTATGGATTCATAATGAACGTAAAGTAAGAAGGTAAAGTACCTCAATATCCCTTTCTCAGTGTATCCCATCCAAAAGAATTTGTCGTCAAGAGATACAATCCTTTCTAGTAGACACAAATTAGGTGATGAATGATGGAAGGCACATTTTCAGCTGCAACTGCAAACTTCAATGGAGAAACTTTGAGCCAGAACAGGAAAAGGGTTTGGAAGTGCTTATGGTCTCACCAGTGGTTTTCAACAATTCTAATGAGTGATGGTGAGTACCTCTATGACATTCCATGGAGGAACTAGGTAATTAACTTTTTATCTGAACAACATACACAAGATATATGTTATGGAAAGGTGGTTTCTGAGTTTTGCATTACAAAATTCAGCTATTGTAGAGTCTTAACTCAATTACAAAATGTAGACTAGACTAGAATTTGGAAGAGGACATCTTGTCTTGCTCTGGAAGCACTTTTACTCTGAAAAATAAATCAGTAAATTTTATTTATGGTTTTGGAATCCACTTTTAATTTTGCATTAATTCCAAGAAAATAGTGTTCAGCAAACAAAGAAACAGCAACAAAGATCAAGGTGTCAAATACAGTTCAACCCATACTTGCAGATTGAGAAAATAATCAACAGAATCTAGAACTAAGGTGGTATAAATTAGAGTTCATAAGCCAAGGGCAACACACTTCTCTTCATAAAACCCACTAGCTCTCTATTTTCCACCTATTTTCAAGATGAAGAGTCATCTTTCATTCAGTTTGCATCAGAATGCAATGAAAGCATTTCAACAACTCATTGGTAGAAAATTGGGTATTTGAGCCAGGTAGATTAACTATTTTAAGAAAGCTTAGAATACTATTCTGGAACAAAGTTTTCAGGCATCAAGGAAGCCAGAGCTTTATTACTGAAGCTCAGCACCTGTGGATCTTAATCTGTTCAGGCTACATTATTCACTAACATGCCAGTTGAAATTTAGACAGCTTAACCATCTAATTCCAGCAACACAATTTTGCTGCCATGTTTGTAGTGAGAAGAATTGGAGATATGAAGCCAGGGAAACTGGGTTCATATTCCAGCCTGACTCGCTATTATCTGTGTGATATTAAGTGAGTCTTCTAACCTCCTTGGATCCAATCTATGAAACCATCTACAAAATGGGGATCTCTAACTATTGGGAGAATAAAACACAAATAGTTAGTTTAAACCTTTGGGAAATTGTATATAAATCAAGGAAATAACCAGCAAATCTGAACCACATTAGAAATAAAAATTAAAATGACTGGAAGAAAATAGGACAAGGTACCAACAACAATGGTTCCTTCAGATTTATAGGGTTATGGGTGGGATTTTTGGGTGCTGCTTTCTTTCTTTTCCTTTCTACTTTTGTGTATTTCTCTGGAAGTACAGAGTTTCCACAACAACCAGATGAACAGTCTGGGTAGGCAACACTGTTGAAATTATACATTCCCCCTCTTCCCTTCTGGTTACAAAAATACCGAGTGGCTCCATTTCTAAATTTCCCCAGTGGTCAGTCTTGGCATTAGATCAAACACCACAATGTTTTAGAAGGGTGTGAGAAAAGGAAAACACACTGCTAGAACTTAAGGGCTTTGGCAATCTGAACTTTGAGGTGAGTTTGGAGAGGATGATTTAAAATAAATGAGAAGAAAAGCTTGTGGCTTTTGGCAAGAGGCACATGAAGTACCACTGCAGGGAGCTCCCACCTCTGTGCCCCCACTCAGCACCATTAGGAAAGGGTGGATGTTTGCTTGCTTTGGCTTCAATATTTGTCTGTTTTTCAAACTATCCCATCCACTTGCAAATGAGCACCAGCTTGTTTCAGACCCCCAAAGGATAAAACATTTCAGAGTGAGGATTAAGGCCCAGTGCCACAGGGAGACGGGGTATTCTGGTCTCTAGGGAGATGTTTATAATGAAATTTTGAATTATTATGGGTGTTGTCTTTGCTTTCCTTTCACTGATGTGAAATTCTCAGAAGATGCCTCCCCTCCTAAAGATACTTCCTCTTCTCAGTTGTGAAGACGACCTTCTCCGCAGTCCTTTGGGGTTTCCTGAGCTCTAGATAAAGGGGCCAGCTCATCCCCCAGCCATTTGCTGGAGGGCAAATGGCCCTTCACAGTCTTAAGAATCAGTCTTTTGTCTAAGGAAAAACCAGCCCAGCAACTGCCACCACTTCCATTGTTCTCCAGTGCTGAGTAGGTTTGTGGACAAGTTACCTCTGAGCAGATGGCAGTGCTGCCTTATGATGGTACTTCATGCGCCGCAAACCAATGAATCGCCGTTTGTGTGTTCACACTGTGCACTTCTTTGTACCTGGCACCATTTTCGTATATTTAATAGTGATGCCTGTGGATTTGTGCCTGGCTGGGAATCGTGGCTCAGTTTATGTCTTGTTCCAAATCTACCACATAAGAGCTTACCAGCTTTTTTCATAGGAGACAGGGAAATAGGCTTTTTACAGACTTCTCACAAAATAGCTCTAACATTTTTTGAAATAAAATATTGCATGAAATTCAAGATGTATGCCAAGTCAATGGAGAGGTGCAAGAATCCAGGAGTGACATTCTCAGCTGAGGGAAGAAATAATTAAAGAAGCAGAGAAAGAATGCCCACCCTTGAAATGCTGAGCTTCTCAGAATTCTACCCCAAACTTTCTTCTCTTCTTCCTATACATACTCTTTGTCTCAGCTCAATTCAATCACCCTATCCTTTCAAAGGCCTCCTTTATGCTAAACCTTTATGTTAAATATACATTCCAAGACCTAACCCATTTCCACATTTCCCATTTCCAGCTGCCCAGCTGATATTTCTGATAAGAAGGTACACAAAAGCTCGAAATCAATATATACAAAACCATCATCTTCCTTCCTAAACGTTGCTTATTTTTCTGCCTTTTCTATGTAGTTTATATTATCTTCATCTCCGTACCCCAACTGTCAACACTAAAAATCTCAGTTGTCCATGATTTGTTTCTCCCAGCCAATCAACCATCAAGTCTTTGCACTGATACCACTGAAACTTCTCTCACATCATTTTTCTTCTTCCTGCTCACTAGTACTTCCCTTTCCTTGGCTTTCATCAGCTCTTTTCAGTTAGTACAAGAATCTCCTACATAGTCTCAGTTCATGCCCCAACTGCCACAAATATTATCTTTCTAAGACCACATCACTTCCTGCATAAAAAAAATATCTAAGACTCCCATAGTTAATGGCAGGGTTCTCTAGGGCTGGATAGCCCAGACAAACCTGCAGACTAAAGTATAAACTCACACGCAATGCATACCAATCTGGTCTAGTTAACTCATCGTTCCTTAATTTTTAGTCAAACTCTCTCCCCACACTGCCTGGCCCTAAGTATCTCATCCCCACCTGCAGGCCAACTTCATGTTCTTAGACACGCTGCATTTTCACTCCTCTGTCTTCATGCATTCTGATTAATTTTCCTGGAAAATATAACCTTCCTCACAGAATTAATTGCTTTCTCATTTACATTTCCACAAGAATTTATATGTTCTTATAGAATGCTTCATGCTGTATCTTTATTATTTGTGTCTGTCTCTCCTATAAGTTTTAAGGCTTCAAGGACAAAAAATGACCCTTACTTATCTTTATATCCCAGGCCATGTGCTGTGGTTGCCAGAGGGGAAGTGTTCCAGGACTATTCTCTGAATTAAGAAAGTGCCTTGTTGCTTGTGATGAATTAGAAAGCCACTTGACTAGGACTCCAAAACCATGAATCACTTACTAGTTGCTACCAGCACTGAAGTCACCTGAAAGACATGTATAGGTCCAGAGAATCACAGTGAAATTCAAATAATTGCCATAAGCCTTTGTCCTACAAAACCTGCCCTTGTAACTTAGGCTGAAGTTGTGAGGTTTGAAGACATTTTTGGACCTTGCCTAAGATTTAACCCATTTCTTCTGCCTTGAGCCTTGGGATCTCACAGAGGTAATAGATAATAAATGGATCCCATATCTAGAGACTGTTTGTTTATGGGCAATTTATTATTACCACTCCCCAACAAACACACACACACACACACACACACACACACAATTTGCACTCCTAATATAAGTGCATCATTTTATATTTGGACTTTGACCCTTGTCTCTATTCCTTTCAAGGAGCCAAGATGACTTAGACTATAACTCTGATTTTTATTTTTCCAAGTATTTGAGGTCTCTCTTAGTAGGAGTTGCTGAGGCAGAACCAAGAGTAAAGAAGTGCAGCTTTCTGTGGAATGTCCTTTCCTACTCTGGGGGACCTGCATAAACTGAGGAACGGGGACATGAGAGTGGGAAGCACTGAAGGTGTTTATATGGCAGGTGATGTGGTCAGAGCTAAACACCAGCAAGATAAGAATAAAACCAATATGAAAAAATGCACTGGAGCATCAGCCTTGAGGCGGGGGACCAGAGAGGAACAAAGTTTGAGATCCTCGGTGAGAGGTCCTGAGGTCTTAGTTGGGAGGAGTGGCAATGCAGAAAGATGGGACAGGAAGGATGGTGGTGGCAGGATGAATAATAGAAGTTGAAATCATGGTAGCAATTATCAGTCATATTTAGGTTTTGTTTGTTTGTTTTTTGCGGTACGCGGGCCTCTCACTGTTGTGGCCTCTCCCGTTGCGGAGCACAAGCTCCGGACGCGCAGGCTCAGCGGCCATGGCTCACGGGCCCAGCCGCTCCGCGGCATGTGGGATCTTCCTGGACCGGGGCACGAACCCGTGTCCCCTGCATCAGCAGGCGGACTCTCAACCACTGTGCCACCAGGGAAGCCCTTTCATATTTAGGTTTTATTGAGACTTGTAAAAGGCATAGTGTCAGTGCTTTATATCAATTAACTAATTGAAAACCTGGATAACCAATTTATGAGTTATTCCTCACATTTAATAGATTTAAAAATGAAGGCCTAGAGCGTGAGTGCCTTAGACAAGGTCACACTTATTAAGTGGCAGAAATGGGTCTTGAATTTGAATCTGACCATCTCTAGAGGTCCTGCTCTCATGCTTTGGAAGTAGAGTGTACAAGACTTACTGAGCTTTGAAAGGGGTGTAAGGAAGAAAGAAGACCCAAATGTATAATTTAAATATTTTACAGTTTGTTTTGTCAATTATACCTCAATAAAGTGGAAATATACATATATATATAATAGAATATTAATTTATGATTTTAACATTTTTCTTTTAAAACAGAAAAGAAAAAAAAAGAGCCAAACGTGAGTCATGAGATTTATCTCTAGTTAACTGAGAGCTTGGCCATCGCTTTAGTAGAAGTGGGGTCACAGATTTCCTGGTACCAATGTGTTTTGTGCTATGCAGGGTAAATTTGAAATCCCGTGGGACATCTGGGGGAAATATTCAGTAGGCTCTTGCAAATGGAGGACCAAAGTCACACTGTCATTTTCTCAAATGCCCTGAGGACTAAATTTGGATTCCAAAAATGGGCATATGTATCTAACCTTCAAAGGAAGATAGATATAAGAGTAAAATCTCAGTGCTTAAGCACCATTTAAAATTCCTGAACACCCCAGATAATGCATTCCAGCTTCTTCTACTCTTGTTTTTAAGTGAAGAGTCCGTATATACTTTACATATTATAGCATATTTCCCGCACAGCCCTGGGCCTCCAAGTCAGTTCCTTTCCTTGTAAAGTAATTATTTAGACAGAATACCCTGACCAATAATTTGCATTTTCCTTGGAAAAGCATGTAAATTGGATACTAGAGCATAAACTCATCTATTCTGATTTTTTAAAATACATTGATAGTACATCTTCCTGGTTCCCCAGATTTTGTTATTGTTGTTTTTTAAAGTTGTTCTTCATTCGTGTTTAAAGCAACATTAGTTAATATTTTTCATTCTCTATTTCATATCTACCACTTCCTTTCTTTTCTTTTCTTTTTTTAAGGAAGATACAGCTTTAAATAAGTAGGTTTGGTTGGCCAAGTTTCTTGTTGGTATACCATGGTAATCCTCTGGGTTACTAATTCTACTCTTGTAGAAAGATATACTAGTTTGAATACCCTTATGTGATATAAAGACTAGAAAAGAGAAAGTAAATATTTTCAAGTAAATATTTCCAAGAGATTCACTGATAAATGGAAACCAACCAGAGACTCAGAGAACTACTCAAAAAAATTTTAGAATATGTAGGAAGAAGAAAAATAAGTGGGAGAGGGATAGATGGAAGGTTTAAGTTTACAGACACCTATAGATCCAGTAATATGTGAGTTTAATTCAAAAAATATTAGGCATCTATTATATACAAAATACTCTTCTCAGTACCATGCAGGATAAAAAGGCAGAAAAAAAGCCATATACCTCTGTCCTGAAAGAATTTTTATTCTAATACAACAGTAGACTAGGATTGGTAAACACATGGCACATGTTCCATTATTTTCTAATCCTTTTCCCATGACAGACATTACTAATCATTTATGGTATGGAGCCGGACAAGATCTCATTCTCCACCTCTTGATTGTAAGGCAATTATACTCCAATAAAGATGTTAAAAAAAAAGAACTCCAAAATGAAAAAAAAAAAAAAAAAAGATCTCATTCTCCATTTCAATATTGTGATCCAGGCATTACCACCAGTCAATCTAATTTGGCACATGAAATAAAATCTATTTGTCACCTGGGGTTGGAGAGATGCATGCAAATTAACATCTGAGGCAGACTTTATTAAATGCTATACAGAGGATCAATATCATCTTTCAAGAAGAAAGTGGATGGGGGAGGTTAATTGGAAATGGTGGCTTTTAAGAAAGGTTCCACGGAGAAGGTGGCATTGAGCTGGACATTGAAGAATGAGTGTATCATTCATCCATTCATTTATTTGACAACAACTCACAAATCTCCTGGTATACCAGGCACTAGGCTGAGGGCTGAGCTCAGTGCTATATTTGATTCAAATCCCAGTTCTACTTCTGAGTTTCACTATAAAAATTTAGAAAAATCACTGAAACTTTATGGGCCTAAGTCTCCTCATCTGTTCAGTAAGGAGACAAGATGAGATGATTACTAACAGACTTTCTGGCTCTTTAAATTCTGTAATGCTGTGAAGATCACTCTGGCTAGAAACATGATAAAGTGAGTAGCCACCACCCTTTTTTAGTATTTTCTAATTCAAATTATATTATAGTCTATTGATGTATCTAAAGTTTCTGCTTGAAGTCCAGGAGTGAGAAGGAAATGAATGAGGGAAAGATGGAGAACAAAGGATGTCCCTGTCCACTAAGGCTTCAGGGATGACAATGGAGGATTTTCTGCAGAGCAGTGTGTGGATAACTGCTTGTATTACTCATAGTAGGCTGAAGGAAGTATCCACAACCTTCCTTGCCTTAACAACAGGTGGGGCTCTGAACCATACAGTCACTCAGAGAACCCAGGATCCTTCTGTCTTGTATCCTGACCATTAGAGCCTCAGAGTCCCCTGGTGAACCCCCTATGTGCAGGCGCCTAAAAAGGAAGTTACCATGAGAAGGCACAGCTCTCCTAACTGCCTCATCTCAGATGTGACAGTGATCACTGCCATTTTCATTTCTTTGGTGAGAATTTGCCTCATGACCACCCTTAGAAGCAAAAGGGATAGAATTATAATAAAGCTGAATGCCAGAGGAAAAGTAAATAGATTTTGTGAATATTGGGCATTTTCTCCATCACACCCCTGTAACTGATAGGTGGTGGATAACCATTTTTGTCTCATCACTCACTCAAAATATCCATTCTCCCTCCTGTCAGTTTAGAGTGGAAAAAGATACTCTCAACATTGTAAAGGACAGAATTTCTTCATTGGTACTAGGACAATTCTCTAAACAGCCATGGCTGAGCAAAGCCTTCCCAGCATCTTTTTCTTCATAGACAAATGATCCAAGTCCCAAGATGGAGAACATTAGGACAGACAGAATAAAGGTCCACCAAAGATGTCCACGTCCTAATACGTGGAGCCTGTGTATATGTTATCTTACCTGGAAAATGGGGCTTTGAAGGTGTGATTAAATTAAGGATTTTGAAATGGGGAGATTATTCTGAGGTGAGCCCCATATAAGGGTCCGTATAAGTGAAAGAGGGCAGAGGAGAGTTAGAGAATATATGACGACAGAAGCAGAGGTCAGAGTGGTGTGATTTGAGAAAGAGCCAGCAAATAAAGGCTTTCAAAGAAGACCCCATGAGCCAAAGAATGTATGCAACCTCTAGAGCTGAAAAAGGCAAGGAAACATGTTAACACAGACCTGCCAACATGTTGATTTTAGTGCAGTGAAACCCAGAGGTCATGAGGTGACCTCAAGAACTGTAAGATAATAAATTTGTGTTGTTTTAAGCCACTAAGTCAGTGGCAATTTGTTACATCAGCAATAGAAAACTAATACGGAGACACAAGACCAAAATTGGTAATAGCTAATATTTACTCAGTGCACACTGTGTTCCAGGCATTTTTCTAAGCCTTACAATTGCTAACTCATTCAATTCTTAAAATAAACCTATGAGATACACACTATTATTAATCCCATGAGGCAATGAGGAAGCTGGGGAATGGAGAGGCTAAGGACATTTCCCAAAGTCATACATCTAGTAAGTATTAGAACTAGGATAGCTTTCCATCACTGGGATCATATCATTAAAGAAAAAGTTGGATAAGATAGATTGACCAAGACACACACACACACACACACACACACACACACACACACACACACACACCACAATATGTTGCAACTCCTTTCTGCAAGAGCCCAAGTGTTGAGACTGCTAATATTATTTTCAGCAAAGCTATAAAGAGGAAAAGCCAAACCACACTGGGGTTGGAGTCTATTTTTCTATTCCTCGAATCTGGTCTTGGCCATGTGACTTGATTTGACCAATGGGACATTAGTAAAAATGATGAGAGCAAAGCTTGAAAAGTGCTTGCACAGTGAAATTTACCCTATTGGTGCTTTTGGAACACAGCCACCAAAGGAAGAAGCCAGGGCTGGCTTAGTAGATGTTAGAACAGGTGGTCGAGTTGCCTCTATTACACTAGCTAAACTCCAGATATGTGAGTGAGGCCATCTGGGACCAACAAGCTGACTACAACCAGTCTTCTAGCTCAGGGGTCCCCAACCCCTGGGCCACAGACCAGTGCCAGTCTGCGGCCTGTTAGGAACTGGGCCACACAGCAGGAGGTGAGCGGCAGGCAAGAGCGAAGCTTCATCTGCAGCTCCCCATCGCTCGCATTACCACCTGGACCTTCCCCCACCCCCTGTCTGTGGAAAAGTTGTTTTCCACGAAACCGGTCCCTGGTGCCAGAAAGGTTGGGGACCGCTGCTCTAGCTGACCACAACCACATAAGTGAGCCTAGATAGGACCTGCAGAAGAACCACCCAGCTGAGCTCAGACCAAATTGCCAACCCCACAGAATCGCAAGTTAATAAATGATGAGTGTTTTAAGCCACCAAGTTTCAGAATAGCTCATTACACAGGAAAAAACTAACTCAAAATCAGGCCATTGGGAAGTTACAGCACTTTGGGAACCATATTCAACGCCTTATGCCATCTCCACTAAATCCTGACTGTATTCTAAGGGATTATGTGTTGGGCCTGATGATTGAACAAATTAACTACCCTCTGAGCCTCTTTACAAATTTTGTGAAAATAAAAGTAGCAATCTCAACCACTGTGCTCCTAAGCAAAAGGAAATGTACTACTTTTAACCAAAAAGATAACAGACATCATAGGAATTTTATATGTAAGAAAAATTTTATCTATTTAACATTAACAACATCTGCAGTTTTATGAAAATGCTTAGCATTTCTGTGAAGGTCTTAGTGTCTTTTAGCCATAGTTTTCCAGTTTCCACTTTAATATCTTTAAAACAAATAGAAACTTGGTTTCTTTTTCTTTCTTAAGAAAAAAATAATTGTTTGAACTATAACTCAGGACATCAGAAAGCAGTTTCTTTTAAAATATGGAAAAAGGTTTTTTTTAGGAGTAAGTATTAAAGAAGAATAACAAGACCCCAACAGAAAAGTCCCATAATTGTTGCTGCTACCTCAATCTAATTTATTATAGTGCATTTTTGACCCAAAGACAGTCCATCATCATACCCCAGATTTCTAAATGTTCAAAGTGAAAACTCATGAGTGTAGAAACCACACCATTGCTGTTATTTAACAAACTCCATTCCATTTTTCAAAATAGTTTATGCATTCCTAGAGCCGCCAGAAAATGTTGTACCTTGCCTCTGATTTCACCTAGGGAAATTATACTTCCCTATTTTCCACAACCTTCTAATGCCACTGTTCAAAAATCAAATTGTTTTTCTAGAAGTCACCAGTAACGTTTCACATTTTAAGCAACACAAAAAAAGAAGCATGGTTCTGGCTCATTCAGTGATTTATGACTAACCCCTTCTGAGCAATTCCTATTTATACATTCATTTGTCGTGTCTCTTGGTGATATATTTTTGGCAGCGTCACTGGACACAATATAGAGTGTCCCATTTCTTCCTCTGAATCATAAGAAAACATTTAGCAGAAGTGAAATGATATTGCCTTTTAATTTTCTTGTAGAAATCTATGGTTTGTGTAACATGACTCAGTCCAGTTCTGATTTATGGGGATGCATTTTACTCTCTGCAGCTGCCAAGTCCACAGGTATTAAAAGCTCTCACAATCCAAATACTGGAATTAAATGCAAAGCCCTGTGAGCTCAGAATTTACTGCTCTAAGGAAGAGATTACAAAGGAATTGGAAATAAATCCAGTGGTAAATTTAAAGAGGTTCCTGAGCTACTGTTTTCTCCTGAAATGGATTCCTTGTGACCCTGGTGGATAAGTTGCTTGGATAAGAGCCGACCCCAAACTAACCTTTGTATTAGCAATGATGTAAGCAATGACCCCCTGCAACTACGTGATTATCACATACAAGTTTGGAGGCTGATGTACTATATACAAGGTAGGATTATCCTGTTGGGACCATCAATGGTGAAGTCATGCTTAATGTCATTTACCCTCAGACAGGAAACCTGAACACAGAAACAGTTCCTCTCAAAGCATTGCCCTGACCACATTAGTATCTCTGCCCAAACTTTGATCATTCTCTGATGCTTATGAAAATAAATTCAAAGCCCCTAACTGGATGTAAAATTATCCCCCAGTATTGACATTCACAAACCCCATTTTCAGACAAGACATTTCCTATCCTTTTTCCTCCATCTGCTTTGTTCATCATGCTCCCCCTTACTGGAAAAAACATCTGTTATGTTTCAAGGCTCTCTGATGCTACTTCCTCAGTGACATGATCTACCTTCCCTCAGCTGGAACTGATGTCTTTATCCTTTTAAATGCTCTAGCATTTTTCGCACTTTTGTAGAACTACTAGTCAGCTCAGGCTGCCATAACGAAATACAATAGACTGGATACTATAAACGACAGAAATTTTTTCTCACAGTTGTAGAGATTAGAAGTCAAAGATCAGGGTTCTGGCTGATTCAGTTTCTCTTGAGAGCTCTCTTCCTCGTTTGCAGACAGAAGCCTTCTCACTGTGTCTTCACATGGCCCTTTCCTCAGTAGGTGTCTGCAAAGAGAGAGCAAGGTGTTTGGAGTCTCATAAAGACACTAATCCCATCAGATCAGAGCCCCACCCTTATGACCTCATTTAACCTTAACTACTAGCTTAGAGGCCCCATCTCTAAATACAGCCACACTGGGGGCTAGGGCCTCAACATATGAAATTTGGGAGGACACATTCATCCCACAAGTACCTACTAATTATTCTTTTTAATTAATTCAAAAATATTTATTAAGCAACAATGCACCACTATACTATGTGCTGGGACTAGAAAGATGAATAAATAATAGTTCCTGATCTTAATAGTTCAAAAACTGGCAAAGGAAACAGGAATGTAAAATAATACTTACTATGATTACAATAAGGTTTAATTAGCATGATCAGTCATTATGGGCGTGCATATCTTATTTCCCCTTTTAAAACTTAAGCTACTTGAGCTAAGTGTAAGATACATCTCCTGAGAAAACATGGGTAGAGATTTGAGTCTTGATGAGATGCTTATCTCTACAGAGACTCTAGTTTAGTCTCTCAGGAATACATACCTTTTTTTCTGGATACTCCAGAAAAAAAACTCCCTTTTTTTTTTTTTAACGTCTTTATTGGGGTATAATTGCTTTACAATGGTGTGTTAGTTTCTGCTTTATAACAAAGTGAATCAGCTATACATATACATATATCCCCATATCCCCTCCCTCTTGCATCTCCCTCCCACCCTCCCTATCCCACTCCTCTAGGTGGTCACAAAGCACCGAGCTGATCTCCCTGTGCTATGCAGCTGCTTCTCACTAGCTATCTATTTTACATTTGGTAGTGTATATATGTCCATGACACTCTCTCACTCCCTTTTTATTATTATCACCATCCTCAGCCTAAATCCCTAGGTGGTTCCTCTACTGTGCAATGCTGGGTTAAATAACTGAAACCATTTTCATTCTGTTTTATATCCTGCCCCTCTATCATCTCAAACAGAACTGGTCTAAATATCCACTCCAGGCAGTCTTCTAGCTGGGATTCCCCTTTTATATTTGTCCTTCCAAGGGCAAAGGCTGTTCCCAGTATACCACTAGTACACCTCATCTTACCATGACCTTAGTCTGAGAGTGTGGATCCAAGTTTAAATATGCTTCTGTTGGAAGGTGCACTACTGCCTATGGTGATTCCATTGTTCAACCTTTAAATATTTGTTTTGTTCTTGAAACATAACAGCTCCTCTTACCTAGGAAAATGATGGTGGCCAGTGGTGGGGGATAAGTAGAGGGCAGCTATAGGCCTGGAGGTCTCCCTAGAGGTTAGAGAGGGTGACCCACACCAAGGCCTATCACTGATTTATCTCTACATATATCACAGCACCTAACCCAGGGCCTGGCCCATAGTAGGTGTTCAGACAATGCTTATTAAATGACTAAATGAAGTAATTACTGGCTTATTCCCTGCCAAAGAGTTTATTCACTTTCTTAGATATGGTCATAAACAAACCATATAATCTAATGTTTGTAATTGGACTTGAAAATCACTGAACCAAATTCCCACTCATTCTCTTTCCATCTGAGTATCGTATACATAACTGGATAAAATCCATCCTCTGTAATGCACAGTAACCTTAGGGCTCCCAGAAGACTTCTTCAGACAACAAGACACCTGCTGCTTTACAGCTCACATTCAACAATAGCCCAGATTGCTATAACCAGTTACACAGGCTTCTAATCACCAAGCTTGTTGCAGCAACCGCGTCTCCAGCACATAAGCACCTCCAAATGGGGTGTTGATTGTATTGCATAATGCTTTCCAGAAAAGGATCAGTGCATCAGAAGTATGACAAGGACAGATTGTCCTGATCTTCATCTTAACCTCAGAGCTAACTGGCAAGCAGAATTCCACTAAATTTACCCATCTCTCAACAACTATTTATAGAGGTAGTTTGGTATGCTGAGGCCTACATTAACATTTTTCCCTAACATCTTATTAAAAGTTTTAAACACACATTAAATTTGACAAAATTTACTGTGAACACTCATATTTCTGCCACTTAAATTCTACAATTAACATTTCCTATACTGGCTTTATCACATATTACCAGTTACAGACTGAATGTGTTCCGTAAAAAATTATACTTTGTTTAAGCTCTAACCTCCAATGTGATTGTATTTGGAGACAGGGCCTTTGGGAGGTAATTAGGTTTAGATTAAGTCATGAGCATGGACCCTTCTGATGGGTTAGTGGCTTTATGAGAATAGGAGGAGAGAACTCATGCCCCAACCCTCCAAACACAGACAGCAAGAAAGTAGGCCGTCTGAAAGCCAGGAAGAGAGCTCTCATCTGAATTTACTGGCACCTTCATTATGGACTCTTGGCCTCTAGAACTGTGAGAAAATAAATATCTGTTGTTTAAGCTACTTATTCTGTAGTATTTTTCTTTGGTAACCTGAGTTAAAACAGATTTTGGTACCAAGAAGTAGGGAGCTGCTGTAACAGATACCTAAAATGTAGAAGCAGCTTTGGAAAGGAGTAACAGGTAAAAGCTGGAGCAGTTTTGAGGTTTGTGCTAAAAATATGGATGTTAAGGGTGATTCTGGTGAGAGCTCAGAAAGAAAAGAGCTGGAGAGAAAGCTTCCAGCTTCTGAGAATGTATGAAAATCATGAGTAGGGTGTTGGTAGAATATGGGCATTAAAGGCCATTCTGGTGAGGTCTCTGACAGAAATAAGGAACATGTTATTGGAAGCTGGATGACAGGTGATCCTTATTATGAAGTGGCAAAGAACTTGGCTAAATTGTGTTCATGTTCTAGTGTTTTGTGGAAGGTTGCACTTGAAAGCAAGGAGAGGAAATGGATTCTTCTAACCTAGAGCCTCCAGAAAGGATACAGAACTGTTACGTCTTGATTTTAGCTTAGTGAGATTCATGTCAGACTTCTCAACCACAGAACTGTGAAATAATAAGTATGTGTGGTTTTAAGCCAGTAAGGTTTTTGTCATTTGTTACAGCAGACATAGGAAATTAACACAGAGGTAGATATTCACATATTTGCATATATTCACATATTATTATGATGCTATGTGACGAGCCCTATGATGTAAGTAGGTACCCATTTATGTTAGAGCACAGTCAAGGAAGGATGTGAATCCTTCTCAATAGATGAACAAGAAAGAGTATATCATGCAGACAAGCAGGAAAGGATTTTTTTTCTAGACAGAAGGAACATTTCTGTAAAGTCCCAGAGACTTGAAGAAATGTAATATATTCTTGAAATGGTAAACTGTATGAAGAGTTATGGCAGTCATTTTTAATCCTTCCAAAGCCTCTCTTTTTCTAACAAATATTTTGTAGCTCCTCTTTATTACTCTGAAATAAAATACATAGTTATTATAACCTACTCCAGATGTATGCATATATTTATTTATGTACATATACCTACTATATTATATATCTTATGTAAATTTATATTCATATATACAAATAGTCTTGATCATAATATAAGGGAGGAATAAAAGTAATTTATAATAAAATAATATATATTTCAATATAGAATTGCTTCTCAGCATGACTACCTCTGAATATATAATAAAGTAGCCATTTGCTTATATCTGTGCCTAGTTTCACAGTGAATGCAACAGGTGTAAGTGCAAAGTAACACACATGTTATATTGGAAACTCAGATTCCATAAGTGCTGTTGTCATCAATGACAGTGTTTTCCAAAAACGGTGATAAAATATCGGTACATTTCTGGAAAACCAAAGTATACTTTTTTCAATGTAAAACATAGTTGCATTTCCTAGAAAAATCAATGTAAAGTAAAATTATGTTTTAAAAAAAGGTGAGTTCAGGAGAAAGAACTTCGGGGAAAGATTATTTGCTCTTGAAATTAAAATGAGTGGATGAAGAGAAGCTTTCTGTCTGTGCCTCTGGCTGCTGAGGGACAAGGTAGTGCTTGAACCTGCTGTGGACCTGAAATCATAGAGAGACAGCTGAGGACAAAAGTCAGCATGAGTCTTTGGTGAGATCATTGAGCTGTTGAATTTAATAAACCCTAGAAACTCCCTATGTTCAAAATTATAACATAAGATACATTCTTTTATTAGGTCAATTCTCTTTTTTTCCCTATTACAGCCCAAAGCAATGCAATGTACCCACTGAGGATGTGAGTCTGTCACTGTGTCACAGGCTGATTAGGTGTAGCAGATGCTGTCAGTGGCCTATCCTTATCTTTCTCAGAGCTGTTATGAGAATATGATAAACTATGCAAAAAAAAAAAAAAACCTAAACATTTCTGGGCACATGTTCAGTTCTCCATAATTGATAGTCTTTGCTCATATTATACAAAAGATAAGCATAAGGCATATGAGCTGTATAGTAGACTCCTAGTGCTGCTGTAACTAATTACCACAAACTTAGTGGCTTAAAACAATGCAAATTGGGCTTCCCTGGTGGCGCAGTGGTTGAGAGTCCGCCTGCCGATGCAGGGGATACGGGTTCGTGCCCCGGTCCGGGAAGATCCCACATGCCGCGGAGCGGCTGGGCCCGTGAGCCATGGCCGCTGAGCCTGCGCGTCCGGAGCTTGTGCTCCGCAACGGGAGAGGCCACAACAGTGAGAGGCCCGCGTATCGCAAAAACAAACAAACAAACAAACAAACAAACAAACAAAAAAACAATGCAAACTGATTATCTTACATTTCTGTAGTTCAGAAGTCCAAAACAAGTTTCACTAGGCTAAAACCAAGGTGTCAGGCAGGCTGCACTCCTTTCTGGAGGTTGTGGGAGAGAAGCTATCCCTTTGCCCCTTCTGGTTTCTAAAGGCTGCCCTTTCTCTATATTCCTTTCTCTATGTTCCTAGCCAGCAATCTCATCATTCTAACCCCTGCTCCAGTCATCACATCTCCTTCTCTGCCTCTGACTCCCCTGTATCCCTCTTACAAGGACCCTAATGATTATATCTGGTCTACCAGGATAATCCAGGACATACTCCCATCTTAGGATCCATGAATAATCACATCTGCAAAGTCACTTTTGCCATGTAAGGTGACACTCACGTAGGTCCTGCCTACCACACATTGGAAGAGAGTAATAGCTGGATTCAATGGTACCAGATTGTTAGAAGAGCATTTTGAAGAAAAGAATTAGGCGTTCTTCCTTATACATCTTAAGCTTTGTACCACCACAGAAGTGCTGGCTTCAGGCACAGTTGGGTCCATGCACTCAGACAACATCAGGAATGTTTCCCTTTTTTATCCCTTGACTCTGTTTTCCTCTGAGTTTTCTTCATTCTTGGGCAGGTAGGCAGGCAAGATGGCCATCAGCAGTCCCAGGTACATATTCTAAGAGTTAAGGACCCCACAGAAAAAAGTTTCTCTCGAGTAAAAACAGCCTTATTCCCCAATAGTTTTATCTAAAAACCAGGACCAGCTGACTCTGATAGGCCTGACAAAGTTCCTATGCTCATGCCCAGAGCCAGCATATGGGGCCAGTGCTAATCAAATCACAGAAACTAAGAGTGAAGTGTTTCTCCAAAAATAAATCAGGGCGTTGTGATCAGAGAAAGAAGGAATGGATGCTGAGTGGGCAAAACCAAAGATACTCCTCCTAACTCCCTTTATAATGGCTGGTAATCAGCCCTCTGGTGCCCCTTCTGGGTGGGAGTACCAGATATTTGTGTTTTTGTCTTCCTTGCTATGGTGAGCAAAGCCTCCTGGCAGTGACAAAGTGCTACACAGCCAAACTAAGTAGATTTAGAAAGAGAACAGAAGCAGATTTCATTCCCAAGCATGAGGAACCATCCTGCTCTTCCACAGATATGCCTAATCTCTTTTTTATTTTTGTAGAAAGAAGAGTGAATTTTATGTTTGCTGAGGGTCCAGGGAACCACTTGGAGGTTCCAGAAGCTCTGGCTCATAGACAGGTGTTCAAAAGCTAAGAAAGAAAAGTGAAGAGTTGCAAACCTGGGACTCTTTCCTAGAGTGACTTCATGGGTCTCAGGATACATATAGTTTAAGCAGAAGGCTATGGAGGCAGATGGCTTGGGTGGGAACCCAGCTTCATCGTTTTCCCACTCTGTGGAGCTTATTCTATTTCCCTAAACCTATTTTCCTCATCTGTGAAATATATATCATAATAGCACCTAACTTGTGTGATTAGTTCAAAAATTAAATGTTAGCTAGTGTATCAGGACTGCTGTGCAGAAAGTATTTTAGACATGGTCTAATTCCACCCACAAGCCTGAAAATGTTGACTCACCTGCCAAACATCACACAGATATAGGTGAACCAGTAGGGACTAGAATTCATTCCTTTCAGCAGCCACACTAGTGTAGGGTCAAATGCTGGAGTAACCATGAAACTAGCTCTCAAGAAGCTCTTACTATAGGCAAGTTACTCCACTGCATTGGGGATTTATAAGCATCATTTTATAAACACTTCACAATAACTCTAAAACAATCCTTGCTGGAACATATGAGAAAACTGAAAGTAAGTGACATTAAACCGCTCAGTCCAAAGCACACAGTTTTAAATATTAGAACCAAGTCTGCTGTTTTGGGTTTTTTAAAACATCTTTATTGGAGTATAATTGCTTTATATTGTTGTGTTAGTTGCTGCTGTATAACAAGTTAATCAGCTATACGTATACATATATCCCCATACCCCCTCCCTCTTGTATCTCCCTCACACCCTATATACCCCACCCCTCTAGGTGGTCACAAACCACCTAGCTGATCTCCCTGTGCTATGCGGCTGCTTCCCATTAGCTATCTATTTTACATTTGGTAGTGTATATATGTCAATGCCACTCTCTCACTTCGTCCCAGCTTACACTCCCCCCCCCAAATGTCCTCAAGTCCATTCTCTATATCTGCGTCTTTATTCCTATCCTACCCCTAGGTTCTTCAAAACCATATTTTTTTCTTAGTTTCCATATATATGTGTTAGCCTATGGTATTTAGTTTTTCTATTTCTGACATACTTCACTCTGTATGACAGACTCTAGGTCCATCCACCTCACTACAAATAACTCAATTGCATTTCTTTTTATGGCTAATATTCCATTGTATATATGTGCCACATCTTCTTTATCCATTCATCAGTCAATGGACATATAGGTTGCTCCCATGTCCTGGCTATTGTAAGTAGTGCTGCAATGAATAAAAACATAATTTTTGAATTATGGTTTTCTCAGGGTATATGCCCAGTAGTGGGATTGCTGGGTCATATGGTAGTTCTATATTTAGTTTTCTAAGGAACCTCCATACTGTTCTCCATAGCAGCTGTATCAATTCACATTCCCACCAACAGTGCAAGAGGGTTCCCTTTTTTCCACACCCTCTCCAGCATTTATTGTTTCTAGATTTTTTGAGGATGGCCATTCTGACAATTGTGAGGTGATACCTAATTGTAGTTTTGCATTTCTCTAATGATTAATGATGTTGAGTATCCTTTCATGTGTTTGTTGGCAATCTGTATTTCTTCTTTGGAGAAATGTCTATTTAGGTCTTCTGCCCATTTTGGGATTGGGCTGTTTTTCTGATATTGAGCTGCATGAGGTGCTTATATGTTATGGACATTAATCCTTGTCAGTTCCTTCATTTGCAAATATTTTCTCCCATTCTGAGGGCTGTCTTTTGGTCTTGTTTATGATTTTCTTTGCTGTGCAAAAGCGAAAGTATCATTAGGTTCCACATGTTTATTTTTGTTTTTATTTCCATTCCTCTGGGAGATGGGTCAAAAAGGATTGTGCTGTGATTTATGTCATAGAGTGTCTTGCCTATGTTTTCCTCTAAGAGTTTTATAGTGTCTGGCCTTACATTTAGGTCTTTAATCCATTTTGAGTTTATTTTTGTGTGTGGTGTTAGGGAGTGTTCTAATTCCTTTCTTTTACATGCAGCTGTCCAGTTTTTCCAGCACCATTTATTGAAGGGGCTGTCTTTTCTCCATTGTATATTCTTGCCTCCTTTATCAAAGATAAGTTGAGCATATGTGCGTGGGTTTACCTCTGTTTTCTATCCTGTTCCATTGATCTATATTTCTGTTTTTGTGCCAGTACCATACTGTCTTGATTACTGTAGCTTTGTAGTATAGTCTGAAGACAGAGAGACTGATTCCTTCAGCTCCGTTTTTCTTTCTCAAGATTGTTTTGGCTATTCGAGGTCTCCTGTGTTCCTATACAAATTGTGAAATGTTTTGCTCTAGTTCTGTGAAAAAATGCCACTGGTAGTTTGATGGGGATTGCATTGAATCTGTAGATTGCTTTGGGGAGTATAGTCATTTTGACAATGTTGATTCTTCCAACCCAAGAACATGGTATATATCTCCATCTGTTTGTTGCATCTTTAATTTCTTTCATCAGTGTCTTATAGTTTTCTGCACACAGCTCTTTTGTCTCCTTTGGTAGCTTTATTCCTAGGTATTTTATTCTTTTTATTGAAATGGTAAATGGGAGTGTTTCCTTAATTTCCCTTTCAGATTTTTCATCATTAGTGTATAGGAATGTAAGAGATTTCTGTGCATTAATTTTGTATCCTGCCACTTTACCAAATTCATTGATTAGCTCTAGTAGTTTTTGGGTAGCATCTTTAGGATTCTCTATGTAGAGTATCATGTCATCTGCAAACAGTGACAGCTTTAATTCTTTTTCAATTTGTATTCCTTTTATTTCTTTTTCTTCTCTGATTGCTGTGGCTAAAACTTCCAAAACTATGTTGAATAAGAGTGGTGAGAGTGGGCAACCTTGTTTTCTTCCTGATCTTAGTGGAAATGGTTTCAGTTTTTCACCACTGAGAATGATGCTGGCTGTGGGTTTGCCATATATGGCCTTTATTATGCTGAGATAAGTTCTCTCTATGCCTACTTTCTGGAGGGTTTTTATCATAAATGGGTGTTGAATTTTGAGAGGAAAAAGAAAAGAAAAAGCTTTTTTGGCATCTATTGAAATGATCATATGGTTTTTCTCCTTCCATTTGTTAATATGGTGTATCACATTGATTGATTTGCATATATGGAAGAATCCTTGCATTCCTGGGACAAACCCAGTTGATCATGGCTTATGATCCTTTTAATGTGCTGCTGGATTCTGTTTGGTAGTGTTTTGTTGAGGATTTTTGCATCTATGCTCATCAGTGATATTGGCCTATAGTTTTTTTTGTAACATCTTTCTCTGGTTTTGGTATCAGGGTGATGGTGGCCTCGTAGAATTAGTTTGGGAGTGTTTCTCTCTCTGCTATATTTTGGAAGAGTGTGAGAAGGATAGGTGTTAGCTCTTCTCTAAATGTTTGATAGAATTTGCCTGTGAAGCCATCTGGTCCTGAGCTTTTGTTTGTTGGAAGATTTTTAATCCCAGGGTCAATTTCAGTGCTTGTGATTGGTTGGTTTATATTTTCTATTTCTTCCTGGTTCAGTCTCAGAAGGTTGTGCTTTTCTAAGAATTTGTCCATTTCTTCCAGGTTGTCCATTTTATTGGCATAGAGTTGCTTGTAGTAATCCCTCATGATCCTTTGTATTTCTGCAGTGTCAGTTGTTACTTCTCCTTTTTCATTTCTAATTCTGTTGATTTGAGTCTTCTCGCTTTTTTCTTGATGAGTCTGGCTAAAGGTTTATCAATTTTGTTTATCTTCTCAAGGAACCAGCTTTTAGTTTTATTGATCTTTGTTATCATTTCCTTCATTTCTTTTTCATTTATTTCTGATCTCATCTTTAAGATTTGTTTCCTTCTGCTAACTTTGGGATTTCTTTGTTCTTCTTTCTCTACTTGCTTTAGGTGTAAGGTTAGGTTGTTAATTTGAGATGTTTCTTGTTCCTTAAGGTAGGATTGTATTGCTATAAACTTCCCTCTTAGAACTGCTTTTGCCGCATCCCATAGGTTTTTGGACATAGTGTTTTCATTGTCATTTGTTACTAGACATTTTTTGATTTCCTCTTTGATTGCTTCAGTGATCTCTTGGTTATTTAGTAGTGTATTGTTTAGCCTCCATGTGTTTGTATTTTTTACAGTTTTTATTTTCCTGTAATTGATATCTAGTCTCATAGCATTGTGGTCAGAAAAGGTACTTGATACAATTTGAATTTTCCTAAATTTACCAAGGCTTGATTTGTGACCCAAGATATGATCTATCCTGGAGAATGTTCCATGAGTACTTTAGAAGAAAGTGTATTCTGTTGTTTTTGGATGGAATATCCTATAAATATCAATTAAGTCCTTCTTGTTTAATGTATCATTTAAAGCTTGTGTTTCCTTATTTATTTTCATTTTGGATTATCTGTCTATTGGTGAAAGTGGGGTGTTAAAATCCCCTACTATGTTTGTGTTACTGTCAACTTCCCCTTTTATGGCTGTTAGCATTTGCCTTATGTATTGAAGTGCTCCTATGTTGGGTGCATAAATATTTACAACTGTATATCCTCTTCTTGGATTGATCCTTTGATCATTATGTAGTGTCCTTATTTGTCTCTTCTAATAGTCTTTATTTTAAAGTCTATTTTGTCTGATATGAGAATTGCTACCCCTGCTTCCTTTTGATTTCCATTTGCATGGAATATCTTTTTCCAATCCCTCATTTTCAGTCTGTATGTGTCGGTAGGTCTGAAGTGGGTCTCTTGTAGACAACATATATAGGGGTCTTGTTTTTGTATCCATTCAGCCAGTCTATGTCTTTTGGTTGGAGCATTTAATCTATTTACATTTAAGGTAATTATCGATATGAATGTTCCTATTCCCATTTTCTTAATTGTTTTCAGTTTGTTATTGTAGGTCTTTTCCTTCTCTTGTGTTTCCTGCCTAGAGAAGTTCCTTTAGCATTTGTTGTAAATCTGTTTTGGTGGTGCTGAACTCTCTCAGCTTTTGCTTGTCTGTAAAGGTTTTAATTTCTCCATCAAATCTGAATGAGATCCTTCCTGGGTAGAGTAATTTTGATTGTAGGTTTTTCCCTTTCATCAATTTAAATATGTACTGCCACTCCCTTCTGGCCTGCAGAGTGTCTGCTGAAAGATCAGTTGTTAACCTTATGGAGATTCCCTTGTATGTTATTTGTTGCTTTTCCCTTACTGCTTTTAATATTTTTTCTTTATGTTTAATTTTTGATAGTTTGATTAATATATATCTTGGCATGTTTGTCCTTGGATTTATCCTGTATGGGAGTATCTGTGCTTCCTGGACTTGATTGACTATTTCCTTTCCCATATTAGGGAAGTTTTCAACAATAATCTCTTCAAATATTTTCTCAGTCCCTTTCTTTTTCTCTTCCTCTTCTGGGACTTATATAATTCTAATGTTGGGTTTTTTAATGTTGTCCCAGAAGTCTCTGAGACTCTCATCAATTCTTTTCATTCTTTTTTCTTTATTCTGCTCTGTGGCAGTTTTTTCCACTCTTTTATCTTCCAGATCACTTATCTGTTCTTCTTCCTCTATTATTCTGCTATTGATTCCTTCTAGGGAATTTTTAATTTCATTTATTGTGTTGTTCAGCATTGTTTGTTTGCTGTTTAGTTCTTCTAGATCCTTGTTAAATGTTTCTTGTATTTTCTCCATTCTATTTCCAAGATTTTGGACCCTCTTTACTATCATTATTCTGAATTCTTTTTCAGGTAGAATGATTATTTCTTCTTCATTTGTTGGTTTTGGTGGGTTTTTACCTTGCTCCTTCATCTGCTGCATATTTCTCTGTCTTCTCATTTTGCTTAACTTATTTTGTTTGGGGTCTCCTTTTCACAGTCTGCAGGTTCATAGTTCCCACTGTTTTCGGTATCTGCCCCCAGTGGGTAAGGTTGGTTCAGTGGGTTGTGTCTGCTTCCTGGCGGAGGGGACTGGTGCCTGTGTTCTGTTGGATGAAGCAGGATCTTGTCTTTCTGGTGGGCAGGACCACATCTGGTGGTGTGTTTTGGGGTGTCTGTTACCTTATTATGATTTAGGCAGCCTCTGTAATGGGTGGGGTTGTGTTCCTGTCTTGCTAGTTGTTTGGCATGGGGTGTCCAGTACTGGAACTTTGCTGTTCATTGAGTGGAGGTGTGTCTTAGTGTTGAGGTGGAGATCTCTGGTAGAGCTCAAGCTGACTGATATTATGTGGTCCAGGAGGTCTCTGGTGGTCCAATGTTCTGAACTCATCTTTCCCACCTCAGAGGCTTAGGCCTGACCTCCAGCTGGAGCACCAAGACCCTGTCAGCCATGTGACCCAGAAGAAAAGTGAGAAAAACACAGAAAGAAAGGAAATAAAATAAAGTTATTAAAATAAAAAATTTAAAACGTATTATTAAAATAAAAAAAGAAGAAAGCAACCAAGCCAATAAACAAATCCACCAGTGATAACAAGTGCTAAAAACTAAACTAAGATAACCATAGAAATCAGAAACTAGTCAGTTGCATACAGCAAACCCCAAGTCTACAGTTGTTCCCAAAGTTCACTACCTCAATTTTGGGATGATTCATTGTCTATTCAGGTATTCCACAGTTGCAGGGTACATCAAGTTGATTATGGAGATTTAATCCACTGCTCCTGAGGCTTCTGGGAGAGATTTCCCTTTCTCTTCTTTGTTTGCACAGCTCCTGGGGGTTCAGCTTTGGATTTGGCCCCACCTCTGCGTGTAGGTCACCCTCTGGCCTCTTTTCTTTGTTCAGACAGGAGGGGGTTAAAAGAGCATCTGATTAGGGGCTCTGGCTCACTCATGCCAGGGGGAGAGAGGGGTATAGAATGCAGGGTGAGCCTGCTGCAGCAGAGGCCAGCATGACATTGCAACAGCCTGAGGTGTGTCAGGTGTTCTCTCGGGGAAGTTGTCCCTGGATCACGGGACCCTGGCAATGACGGGCTGCACAGGCTCCTGGGAGGGGAGGTGTGGTTAGTGACCTGTGCTTGCACACAGGCTTCTTGGTGGCTGTAGCAGCAGCCTTAGCGTCTCATGCCCATCTCTGGTGTCCATGCGGATAGCCGCCACTCACGCCCGTCTCTAGAGCTCGTTTAGGTGTGCTCTGAATCCCCTCTCCTTGTGCAAACCGAAACAATGGTCTCTTGACTCAGGCAGTTCCAGACTCTTTCTCGGACTCCCTCCTGGCTAGCCATGGTGCACTAGCCCCCTTCAGGCTGTGTTCACGCTGCCAACCCCAGTCCTCTCCTGGGATCCAACCTCCGAAGCCGGAGCCTTAGCTCCCAGCCCCCGCCCATCCCGGCGGGTGAGCAGACAAGTCTCTCGGGCTGGTGAGTGCTGGTCAGAGCCGATCCTCTGTGCGGGAATCTCTCCGCTTTGCCCTCCGCACCCCTGTTGCTGTGCTCTCCTCCGTGGCTCTGAAGCTTCCCCCCCGCCACCCCCCGTCTCCTCCAGTGAAGGAGCTTCCGAGTGTGTGGAAAATTTTCCTCCTTCGTAGCTCCCTTGCAGAGGCGCAGGTCCCTCCCCTATTCTTTTGTCTCTGTTTTTTCTTTTTTCTTTTGCCCTACCCAGGTATGTAGGGAGTTTCTTGCCTTTTAGGAAGTCTGAGGTCTTCTGCCAGCGTTCAGTAGGTGTTCTGTAGGAGTTGTTCCACATGTAGAAGTATTTTTGATGTATTTGTGGGGAGGAAGGTGCTCTCCATGTCTTACTCCTCTGCCATCTTGAAGGTCCTTTCACCAAGTCTGATTTTAAGCCTCTGTACACTCTTACTGACCTTCCTCACTCAGGGCGAGCACAGTGGGGTAAAGATCAGGACAGGGAGAAACAGATACCAACGAGCCATGTTGAAGGAAGATCCATAGTCAGAATTCCCAGCAGATGGAAGTTGATGTTTGAACCCAGGTAACTTGTAGTTCAAGTATATAGCCAAGATATATGGAAAACATGTATAAGGATGGAAAATACTTTGTGCTTTCTATATTCTGTGTAATGTTATGCAGCTTAGCTTATTTTATTAATAAAATCATTTCATTTGCAGTAGTATTGGCTTGATTTTATACATGAGGAATCCAGGAAACTGAGAAAGCTTAGCAATTTTGGAATAGCTTAGCAATTTTCCCAGGACCAGCTTGCTAGTGAGCAGTAGATCCAGGATACAAACATAGGCCTAGATGCTTGATCAGGACTCCTTCCATCGAGTCACACAAAGAAAAACCCTAAACAAGTGCCCAGTCAGCAGCTGCACAGAGCTCATATACACAACTCGGCAGGACTCACATGCCTGCAATTTTCTTCCTTTCTTGCCTGTTACAGTCCTGGTGTTACCAGTGTATTTAATTCTTGCAATTTGCACTGTTTTTCACAATCTCTTCTCATTCCCTAAAAGTACTTTCTCAATAGCTATACTGTTTGTCATGAAACTAGGCCTAAAGAATGTGTGGAAATTAACCCACATGCTGCTAAACCTGAGTTCAGAGAGCCCAACTGATGCAAAACTACTGGAACACGTCCCACAAGCAGGAGCCACCATACAAGGAGCTGGTTCTTGTTCTGGACCTTTAATCAGCTCCCCTATAAGTCAGGGGTGGTGAGAGGGAAGCTTACTGGCCTTAGACAGTGTTCTCTGTTGCTTATTTGGTAAGAGGGAAATAAAAGTCCAGTGTACTCTGTTTCCCCTATGTATGTGCCATTGTCTGTAATACAGAGATGACTATGACCCAGACACTGTCCTCAAGAGATTCATAGTCTGGTGGGAGCAACAGGCCAAGCAATAATTATAACACAGGAAGCGTGAGGTCCATGGGACCCAGGAGCAGGGCCAGCTTCAAGGTCATGTGATTTGTGTAGCTGCACAGGGCCCTGTGCTTAGTAGGGTCCCTGTTTGGTTTAATGTTCTGTTATTACTGTCTTGAAATTCTTGAACAAGAGACCCCATTTTCATTTTGCACTGGGCCCTACAAATTATGGAGCCTGTCCCGCATGACACACATTCCTTGCCTATACTGTTGGTAACAGAAATGACCCAAGCAAGTGTGATACCCCTTGAAGGTTAGAAAACAATAAGAAAGTGGGAGAGGACACTACTTTTACTTTTGCAAAGAGGTGTGAAAGAATGTGAGGAGGCAAGAACTCCCAGTATTTCTGGGTAAATAAATGAGAAGCCTTGGACAGGGAATAGAATGCATAGGAGTTGAGAAGGAAAAAGTAGGTGGAGTCAGAACAGAGTTTACTTTGGATGGCATCCTCAGGAGTGGGAGTTTTATCTTGTAAGTGATAAGGAACTCCTGGAGAGATGACGGGGGAGTGGCAGATTAGACCATCATTTTAGAGAAACTGCAATGGGTGAAAAATGAATTTAAAAATTTTACCCTTTAGAAAAAGGGTAAGGGTGAAACAGTGAGTGACAAATTAGTAGGCAGTTGTACCCATCCAGCCAAGCAGTGAGGACAACAATAGGAAAGGAGAGGAAGTAATGAAGCAAAGAAATATTTAGGAAATAAAATTCCTATAATGGGGCATGACAAACATTTCAAGTTTTCTGCCTTATGTTGATTTTCTTTTTCCTCCTTATTAATACATAACTCAATCTGAGGGCGGACAGTAAGAAATTAAAATCCTCTTTCATTTTTTGAAGTTGGAGAATGTCATGTGACAAAGTCTTGGCCCATGAGATATATACAAAGGGCACTGACCCACCAGTGAAGGGCATCTTCTAGGAAAGCTACTGTGTTCTGACAAAAAAAAGGGACAGACTCAGCTGATATATGTCTTTTGTTCATGGCCCTCCCAATTTCTTCCCATTTTGCGATTGTAAGAAAGACAGTACATGCTAATGATGAAAGAAGAGGAAGCTGGAAAGAGCTTAAGTCCTAGGTGACTTAGGCCAACATTGTCACTTGCCTCTGACAGCTCACACCTAAGCTTGTTTCTGAGAAAAATGAAACCCAATTTAGCTAATCCACTGTGGATGGACCTCTGTTAAATTCCATCACATGCAATCCTAACAGACACAGTTGATTATCGGCTGAATGCTGATGGTGAAGAAGCCGAAAGGATCAGGTAAGTTCAAGTTGGGGACCTCAAATGCACAGATGAATGGTGTGTAATATTATAGTAAAAGCCACTCTAGCAAGGCTTTTCAAAGCCAGAAAGTCTTGGAGGTGATGAAACACTAGCAGCATTTGGAAGGGAAATGTGGAAGGGAAAATGGAGCAGAGGATAGTACAATAGAAGCCCAGGTTTTTCATCATCAGGTAAGCCAGGTCTGGGAGACAGCAAGGTAGAAGGCCATGGACAGCTCAGCACAGTACTGGAGAGAATGATGAAACCAAGCCTTTGTTGATGGGAAAGGAGAGTAGCTGACATGAATTTCACCTTCACTTTGTCTGGAGGTGACTTTGAATAAAATAGACACTATATTTACTGGCGAAGAACTATGGTACTACAGGGCTCAATGAAGTTAAGTGACTCGGACAAGGATACACTTTTAGTGAGGGGTGGAGCCAGGACTTGATACCACCAGATCCAACAATTCCTGCAGCCTTAGGAAAGCCGAGGTGGAGAAGAGAAGCTGGCCGTAAGTATTTGGAGGCAGCAGAGAGGCTGACATCTGACCAGGGCCAGCAGTGAGAAGACGCATCCAGCCATCCTTCAGGGAAAGGGGTGAACATAGCCAGAAACTGAGCAAGGTTACTAACTGGAAATTAGAGTAGGGACTCTGGCTGCGTGGCACCAAGAGAGATAATCAAATGTCTCTGGATCATAAGAGAAAATGAGGCTGAAAGAACAAGCGGTCAAAATCCCTGATCCATTAACTTTCAGGAAGTCACATCTGGAACCCAGGCTTGGGGTGTGAGTCACATACTGCCACGTGGCAGGAAAGTGAAGGGCCTTCATACATACCACCAGAGAAGGGCAAAGCCATCAACTTCCCTTTACCACCCTGTTGCCTCTATTCATAAAAGAAGAAACTTAGCATAAAATTCTCTTAACTAGCATGACTCAGAGTGTCTCCATTTTCGGGCCTGTGAGAGGTACTTTATGCAATCTATTTTCACACATTATCTCACGGATTAAAATCTTGCTTCTACCATTTTCTATCCAATCTGTCATGGTGGATAATGAGCTTCACTTCTTAGCATTACTGTCAAGGTGAAATAGGATGGAGACAAGAATCTGACCCAAAGTGGGAGCTCAAAAACTATTATTTTCACTACACACTCAACATCTATGGAGTAACATCTTTATTGTCATATTATAGATAAAACACATGTAAATTAAAGAAGTGCAGTGAGTTTCCCAGGAGAAATTTGAAGCTACATCACTTTACTCCAGATATCGTGTAGATTCCACTGCTTCTCAGCTAATAGTAATTATTATCACAATGACCACCATTCCTTGAACACTTTCTGTTGACCAGGCACTTAGCAAAATGCTATATCTATATCTATATCTCTCCTCGCAGCACATCTATAGGATAGATAGTTTTATTACATGGCTTTCTGAATCTCAGAGTTCCAAAGTAACAAGGCCATGATCTAAACCAGGCTTTGTACTAGCAAAGGCTGTGTACTAACCATGAAAGCCAGGTGGTCCAGAAACTGGGGCTCTGTTACATAAGCCAGTGATCTTGTCTTTCATGCTCACAAGAGAGAACTTTTAACATCTTTTTTCCAAAACGCACTTGGATCTGACTGCAGGCATTGGTTGGTCAGTAAAGACACATTTGGAAGTTTAAATGCTATTTGTAGTTTATCTGGAAAGTGATCTAGGATTTACCTAACAAGCCTCTCATCTCTCCTGCTGGAGAAGATAATGATGAGAGATGAGTGACAGGCAAAATGAGTGTGACTTCATTTTCAGAAAAAACATTTCCCACCAGAGCTCTGTACCACAGTGCCCTGGGAGACAGGCAGTGTCTGGATTCTTGGGCAAATTAATGTTAGGACTCAGAGACTAAATAAAAATTAAATAATTATTTTCTCTACACCCTTACTAACATCTTTTCTTGCCTATTAACAACAAAACTATTAACAAAACTATTCACTATTAAGGACACCAAAAAGTTGTTACTTACCAAGCATATTCTATGTGTTTCATGTTCATTAGCTATTTAAAACTGAGGCTTATAGTGGTGAAATGTTACAAGAGTCAGAGTGTTGATAAACGGTAAAGGTACAGTTTAAATTGAGATCTGTCTCAGTCTAAACCCCATGCTCCTTATTTCTCCACTCTACCCTTTGTGTCCCTTTATTTGAACAAAACTTGTGTTTCCCACAGCCTTGCATCTAATCACAATGACCAAGAATGCCTTACCTGCCAGCCACCAAAATCCAAACCAAATTTACTTCAAGGCTCATTACTACTTTCTCCATGAAAAAAAATTTAATCTTCCTTTCCTTACTTTCAGCCAAACATGGAATCTCTTTCCCCTAAATACAAATTTAATTTGGTTTGTTTATGGTGCTTATATCTACTTTGATTATCATTGAAATATATTGGATTTCCATCTCTAATACTTAAAGACTTTCTGTGAAGGTAGTACCCTCCTCTCTCTTAGGCCAGGAGAAATGAGAAAAGCTTTGGAGAGGAAGTAAGAAATTAAATGCTAATGATGTCAATGAATAGCGAGCCTCACTAAGAGGTATGTCTTATCTTTGATCCCATGTGCTCCAAAGGATTGGGAATCCAAGAGAGGATGGAACTATGAGTCACTTTAACCTGTAACACTGAGAAGTATAAGATTGACAAAAATAAGGTGACTCAGGGAAGTGGAGATGGCTACATGGAGTTTCAGAGAGCCCAGGTCCTTGAGATGCAGTGTCCCTTGGCCCTGGATTGGAATGGAATGGGAAAGCAACCAAATCTTCCTATGTCCCAAGAAGTGGGGAAAATTGGAGAGCAGATGAACTTCAAAGGGTATCAAGGTCAAGGTAAGTAGACTCAGAGCAGAAAGTGGCCATGTGGCAATGTAGAAACTCAACTAACTTGACCACATATGTTATTTTCCAAATGAGGGCAATATTGAGGGTCAAAGGAGATAGTAACCAGGCAAGAATGCCAAGACTGTAGGTATAACTGGTACTGTCCTAGGCAAACAGGGACATATAGCCCTCCTGCTGCAGCAGATGCCAGTTTCAGGGAGTACAACACATAAGAACCAGGCAGGATCATATACATGCCACATGTGGACACTCGGTAGCCACAAGGGCTAAGATGCTCTGAAGGTACCCGCAAAATTTAGATATCACCCTGGAAGACAAAGAGACAGTAGGAAATCCTAAAAAGGTTGAATTTAAACCTGAAATGACTGAATTTACAAGAAATAGACTAAGACTGCATTTTCTGACAAAAGATAAAATGTGGCTTTTAGATGGGGATTAAGTTGAACTATAGAAAAATAAAACACAAGTTTTGCATACTGGAGATTGTGGCTTGAAAATATAGCACATGCTACACAAACATTATAGGTTGGCTCTCAACAAAAGTAAATCCAACATATTCATAAGCAGATGGTCCACAATGATTAAAATTTGTTTCCTATCTGAAAAAGTCTTCTCAGTGTTAGCAACTTTTTCTCTGCATCACGGGGTAAAAAATGAGCCAAAATGCAAGAGAAATGTTCTGTAGCAGAATAGGTGGCTGGTGGGATGCAGCTGACCCTGAAGAAATATAATTGCACCATGAAGTTTTGCATATTCTACCTAGTGACTTGAAGAAGCTGTACAACTGATAGCTACAGCCCTATCCACCCCTGTTTAGTCTTACCTGATATCCTAGTTTCAGTTGATTACACCTTCCTTTGTATTTTTGTAGGATCCGTCATTTACCTTTGTCATAGCACTTACAGTAAGAACAGCTGACATTTAACGATCATTTACTTTGAGTCAGGCACTGGGATAAGTGCTTATGTGCATTACTTCACTGAGATCCTATAATAACTCTTTGTGATGGATACTATTATTACTTTGATTTTATACATGTAAAAACTAAAACACAGTATAGCAGAGATTGGCTAGCTTTTTACTGAACCTATTTCCCTTTCTGCCTAGGCACACACTTGGGCTTCCTTTCCCTGTCTCTTATGTTTTTGCCCACAGAATGTAAGACATTCTCCACTCCCAGGTCTGACCTATACAAACCCCTGGTGTGATCCTCCACCTTCTCTCTTCCCCATCTGTTAGCTGGATGCCAATGCCTTGAGCAGTCATCATTCATTCTGGGCCCTGAACAACAGTGTGGAGCAGAGCTTCCCCACCCCACCCAACCTAACCAACATTTGGATTTTACAAGATCAAAAGGTAAAATTCTGTTATGTCAAGCCACTGAGATTTTTGTCTTTAACAGTATCTAGCACTACCTTGACAAATACTCACGTGAGGTAAAGTAGTTTGTCCAGTGTCATACAATAGTGAGTGGTAAAGTAAGGGTTCCAAACCAAGTAGTTTCGTGCCAGAGTGTACACACCTAGACAAAATGCTACAATGTCTCACTAAATATGTTATCTGTTTCTCATTAAACTGTGGGTTCCTTGAAGGAAGGGATTTTTTTTCACTTCAGAATTATTAGAATTTGGTACTTAAAAGGAACTCAAATAAATTTGAGTTGAATGGAATTAAATTGATTTGGATGAGATGTTATTTAAACTTCCCAGCATCATCACTTCACATCCCCATCCTACCAGGAGTTTACTTAAAACTAGCATTTTCAAATTACTTTTCTTTCCCTAAATCCATTTTCTAAATTCCCAGAAGTCATTTGTGTCTGGATAGAAGTCCAGTCAATATGTTATAATTCATCTTGACAATTTCTATGTAAGTAATTCTTTTGGCATTTTCACATCATGTTCATGTAAATCATTCAGATTCAGCAATGACTGATTGAGTTCAGGTAGTGGGTTTGGCACTTTCCTATATCATTAGTTAGTTCCATAACAACCTCATGAAATATGTATTATCTCCATTTTACAGATGAGAAAACAATGAATAACCCAAGACTCAAGATGCTCCAGGACAAATGTAAAGGTAATTATTGAAAGATTTGGAGCCTGCACCCAGATCTACTTTTGAGTTCAATGGTGTGTATTTGTTTTTACCACACTGATTATTTCTAACATAGTGCCTTGGGCAATTCGTTCAGGGTCCTGCAGATATTAGGAAAGCTTTTTACTGATCGAGACATAAATACATACTGAATGATGAGATATAGTAGAAACAACTGGCTAGTAGCATTACCAACTTGAAGGAAGTGACAAAGGCTAAATCAAATAACAGTTGTAATAAAGGCAAGCTTGGAACTTACTCAATTGAAGGAGGTGTGTGCTCCTCTTATGATGTTATAGTATGGCTCTACTGGGCTAGGAAGTTGTCCTTAAAAGAGCTTGAAAAAAGTTGAACAGCAAGAGACAGGTTTGAGAGTCCCAGATCTAGGATTATGTTTATAGCCTTTAAAATGAAAATGAAATTAAAATTTCTCAGATCATAAATACTCGAGACCCCACCACCAGTGAGGTCAGCACAGCAAAAACTAGAAAGTTCTACAGGCTTAGATAAAATAATAGCTGGAAATTCATATCTATACAAATGAACATTGGAAATGGTAAATGTGTGGGTAAATGTAAAAAATATTATTCTTAGTTTTAATATTTTAAAATATTAGTGACCATCTAAAGGAAAAACTATAACAATGTATTATGAGGTTTATAAAAATTAGAGAAATTCTAAGACAAGAATAGTGCAAACGATGAGAAGGGATCAAGTGTAAGATTCTTGTATTATATATAAAGTTATATATTGGAAATCCTAAAAAAAAGCAACTAAAATTCAAGAAGTGTAGCCAAAAAGTCAATCATAAGATAAAATGAAATACTTAAATACACTTATTTACTCTGAAGGAAGTCAGTATAAGCAAATAAAAATGGAACAAGAAGAAATGGGACTACTAGAAAACAAACCACAAGATAGTGCATTTATACTCATTCATATCAACAATTACATTATATATAAATGAACCCAATACCCCAATTAAAATGACAATATCAGACTCTATGAAAAGACCCTAATATTGTCCTCAAGAAATTAACTGAAAATATAAAGCCACAGATAATATAAAGTTATAGAAAATGATATATCATGCAAACGCTAATTTAAAGGAAGGTGGATTGACTGTATTAATAACACAGATTAAGGAGACTTCAGGACAGATCATATTATTAGGGATGAAGGGAGATACATTACTATGATAAAAATGTCCATTCATCAGAAAAACATAGCAATCTTAAATATGCATACACCTAGTAACAGAGCTTCAAAATACATGAAACAAAACTTAAGAGAACAAGGGAATGTCGGGAAGATGGCGGAAGAGTAAGACGCGGAGATCACCTTCCTCCCCACAGATAAACCAGAAATACATCTACACGTGGAACAACTCCTACAGAACACCTACTGAAGGCTGGCAGAAGACCTCAGACCTCCCAAAAGGCAAGAAACTCCCCACGTACCTGGGTAGGGCAAAAGAATAAAAGAAAAAACAGAGACAAAAGAATAGGGACGGCACCTGCACCAGTGGGAGGGAGCTGTGAAGGAGGAAAAGTTTCCACACACTAGGAAGCCCCTTCGCGGGCGGAGACTGCGGGAGGCGGAGGGGGGAGCTTCGAAGCTGCGGAGGAGTGCACAGCAACGGGTGCGGAGGGCAAAGCGGGAAGATTCCTGCACAGAGGATCGGTTCCAACCGGCACTCACCAGCCCGAGAGGCTTGTCTGCTCACCCGCCGGGGCGGGCGGGGCTGCGAGCTGAGGCTCTGAGGCTCGGGTTTCGGTTTCGGATGGAGCTCAGGGAGAGGACTGGGGTTGGCAGCTTGAACATAGCCTGAAGGGGTTAGTGCACCACAGCTAGCCGGGAGGGAGTCCGGGGAAAAGTCTGCACCTGCCGAAGAGGCAAGAGACTTTTCCTTCCCTCTTTGTTTCCTGGGGCGTGAGGAGAGGGGTTTAAGAACGCTGCTTAAAGGAACTCCAGAGACGGGCACGAGCCGCGGCTGAAAGCGCGGAATCCAGAGACGGGCGCGAGCCGCGGCTGAAAGCGCGGAATCCAGAGACGGGCGCAAGCCGCGGCTAAAAGCGCGGACCCCAGAGGCGGGCGGGAGACGTTAAGGCTGCTGCTGCCGCCACCAAGGGGCCTGTGTGCGAGCACAGGTCACTCTCCACACCCCTCTTCCGCGGAGCCTGTGCAGCCCGCCACTGCCAGGTTCCCGGGATCCAGGGACAACTTCCCCGGGAGAACGCACAGCGCGCCTCAGGCTGGTGCAAAGTCACGCCGGCCTTTGCCACCGCAGGCCCGCCCCGCACTCCGTGCCCCTCCCTCCCCGCCGGCCTGAGTGCGCCAGAGCCCCCGAATCAGCGGCTCTTTTAACCCCATCCTGTCTGAGCAAAAAACAGACGCCCTCCAGCGACCTACACGCAGTTGCAGGGCCAAATCCAAAGCTGAGCCCTGGGAGCTGTGAGAACAAAGAAGAGAAAGGGAAATCTCTCCCAGCAGCCTCAGAAGCAGCGGATTAAAGCTCCACAATCAACTTGATGTACCCTGCATCTGTGGAATACCTGAATAGACAACCTATCATCCCAAATTAAGGAAGTGGACTTTAGGAGCAAGATCTATGATTTTTTCCCTTTTCCTCTTTTTGTGAATGTGTATGTGTATGCTTCTGTGTGAGATCTTGTCTGTATAGTCTTGCTTCCACCATTTGTCCTAGGGTTCTATCCGTCCATGTTTTTTTTTTAAATTTTTTTTCTTAATAATTAATTTTAATAACGTTATTATACTTTACCTTCGTTCTTTCTTTCTTTCTTTCCTTCCTTCCTTCCTTCCCTCCTTTAGACAACGAATCATCCCAAATTGAGGAGGTGGTCTCTGACAGCAAGATTTATGATTTTTCCCCATTTACCTCTTTTAGTGAGGGTGTATGTGTATGCTTCTGTGTAAGATTTTGTCTGTATAGCTTTGCTTCCAACATTTGTCCTAAGGTTCTATCCGTCCCTTTTTTTTTTCTAAATAAGAATTTTTTAATTCAATAACTTTATTATACTTTATTTTATTTTTACTGTATCTTCTTTCTTTCTGTCTTTTTTCCTTCTTTCCCTCCTTCCTTCCTTCCTCCCTCCCTCCATCCCTCCCTCCTTTCTTTGCTTCTTGCCTTCTTTCCTTCTTTGCTTCTTTCTTTCTTCCTTCCTTCCTACCCTCCTTTCCTTCTTTCTTTCCTCATACTTCTACTAAGTCCCTCTACTTTTTCTCCCTTTTATCCTGAGCCGTGTGGATGAAAAGCTCTTGGTGCTCCAGCCAGGTGGCAGGGCTCTGCCTCTGAGGTAGGAGAGCCAACTTCAGGACACTGGTCAACAAGAGACCTCCCAGCTCCACATAATATCAAACGGCGAAAATCTCCCAGAGACCTCCATCTTAACACCAGCACCCAGCTTCACTCAACGACCAGCAAGCCACAGTGCTGGAAAACCTATGCCAAACAACTAGCAAAACAGGAACACAACCCCACCCATTAGCAGAGAGGCTGCCTAAAATCATAATAAGTCCACAGACACCCCAAAACACACCACCAGACATGGACCTGCCCAACAGAGAGACAAGATCCAGCCTCATCCACCAGAATACAGGCACTAGTCCCCTCCACCAGGAAGCCTACACAACCCACTGAACCAACCTTAGCCACTGGAGACAGACATCAAAAACAGGAGGAACTACGAACCTGTAGCCTGCAAAAAGGAGACCCCAAACACAGTAAGATAAGCAAAATGAGAAGACATAAAAACACACAGCAGATAAAGGAGCAAGATAAAAATGCACCAGACCTAACAAATGAAGAGGATGAAGAAATAGGCAGTCTACCTGAAAAAGAATTCAGAATAATGATAGTAAGGTTGATCTGAAATCTTGGAGGTAGAATGGACAATAGAATGGACAAAATGCAAGAATCAGTTAACAAGGACCTAGAAGAACTAAAGATGAAACAAGCAACGATGAACAACACAATAAATGAAATTAAAAGTACTCTAGATGGGATCAATAGCAGAATAACTGAGGCAGAAGAACGGATAAGTGACCTGGAAGATAAAATAGTGGAAATAACTACTGCAGAGCAGAATAAAGAAAAAAGAATGAAAAGAACTGAGGACAGTCTCAGAGACCTCTGGGACAACATTAAACGCACCAACATTCGAATTATAGGGGTTCCAGAAGAAGAAGAGAAAAAGAAAGGGACTGAGAAAATATTTGAAGAGATTATAGTTGAAAACTTCCCTAATATGGGAAAGGAAATAGTTAATGAAGTCCAGGAAGCACAGAGAGTCCCATACAGGATAAATCCAAGGAGAAATACGCCAAGACACATATTAATCAAACTGTCAAAAATTAAATACAAAGAAAGCATATTAAAAGCAGCAAGGGAAAAACAACAAATAACACATAAGGGAATCCCCATAAGGTTAACAGCTTATCTCTCAGCAGAAACCCTACAAGCCAGAAGGGAGTGGCAGGACATAGTGAAAGTGATGAAGGAGAAAAACCTGCAGCCAAGACTACTCTACCCAGCAAGGATCTCATTCAGATTTGATGGAGATTTTAAAACCTTTACAGACAAGCAAAAGCTGAGAGAGTTCAGCACCACCAAACCAGCTTTACAACAAATGCTAAACGATCTTCTCTAGGCAAGAAACACAAGAGAAGGAAAAGACCTATAATAACGAACCCAAAACAATTTAGAAAATGGGAATAGGAACATACATATCGATAATTACCTTAAATGTAAATGGACTAAATGCTCCCACCAAAAGACACAGATTAGCTGAATGGATACAAAAACAAGACCCTTATATATGCTGTCTACAAGAGACCCACTTCAGACCTAGAGACACATACAGACTGAAAGTAAGGGGATGGAAAAAGATATTCCATGCAAATGGAAACCAAAAGAAAGCTGGAGTAGCAATTCTCATATCAAACAAAATACACTTTAAAATAAGGACTATTAAAAGAGACAAAGAAGGACACTACATAATGATCAAGGGATCGATCCAAGAAGAAGATATAACAATTGTAAATATTTATGCACCCAACATAGGAGCACCTCAATACATAAGGCAAATACTAACAGCCATAAACGGGGAAATCGACAGTAACACATTCATAGTAGGGGACTTAAACACCCCACTTTCACCAATGGACAGATCATCCAAAATGAAAATAAATAAGGAAACACAAGCTTTAAATGATACATTAAACAAGATGGACTTAATTGATATTTATAGGACACTCCATCCAAAAACAACAGAATACACATTTTTCTCAAGTGCTCATGGAACATTACCCAGGATAGATCATATCTTGGGTCACAAATCAAGCCTTGGTAAATTTAAGAAAATTGAAATTCTATCAAGTATCTTTTCTGACCACAACGCCATGAACTAGATATCAATTACAGGAAAAGATCTGTAAAAAATACAAACACATGCAGGCTAAACAATACACTACTTAATAATGAAGTTATCACTGAAGAAATCAAAGAGGAAATCAAAAAATACCTAGAAACAAATGACAATGGAGACACAACGACCCAAAACCTGTGGGATGCAGCAAAAGCAGTTCTAAGGGGGAAGTTTATAGCAATACAAGCCCACCTTAAGAAGCAGGAAACATCTCGAATAAACAACCTAACCTTGCACCTCAAGCAATTAGAGAAAGAAGAACAAAAAAAACCCAAAGCTAGCAGAAGGAAAGAAATCATAAAAATCAGATCAGAAATAAATGAAAAAGAAATGAAGGAAACAATAGCAAAGATCAATAAAACTAAAAGCTGGTTCTTTGAGAAGATAAACAAAATAGATAAACCACTAGCCAGACTCATCAAGAAAAAAAGGGAGAAGACTCAAATCAACAGAATTAGAAATGAAAAAGGAGAGGTAACAACTGACACTGCAGAAATAAAAGAGATCATGAGAGATTACTACAAGCAACTCTATGCCAATAAAATGGACAATCTGGAAGAAATGGACAACTTCTTAGAAATGCACAACCTGCCAAGACTGAATCAGGAAGAAATAGAAAATATGAACAGACCAATCACAAGCACTGAAATTGAAACTGTGATTAAAAATCTTCCAACAAAGAAAAGCCCAGGACCAGATGGCTTCACAGGCGAATTCTATCAAACATTTAGAGAAGAGCTAACACCTATCCTTCTCAAACTCTTCCAAAATATAGCAGAGGGAGGAACACTCCCAAACTCATTCTACGAGGCCACCATCACCTTGATACCCAAACCAGACAAGGATGTCACAAAGAAAGAAAACTATAGGCCAATATCACTGATGAACATAGATGCAAAAATCCTCAACAAAATACTAGCAAACAGAATCCAACAACACATTAAAAGGATCATACACCATGATCAAGTGGGGTTTATTCCAGGAATGCAAGGATTCTTCAATATATGCAAATCTATCAATGTGATAAACCATATTAACAAATTGAAGGAGAAAAACCATATGATCATCTCAGTAGATGCAGAGAAAGCTTTTGACAAAATCCAACACCCATTTATGATAAAAACCCTGCAGAAAGTAGGCATAGAGGGAACTTTCCTCAACATAATAAAGGCCATATATGACAAGCCCACAGCAAACATCATCCTCAATGGTGAAAAACTGAAAACATTTCCACTAAGATCAGGAACAAGACAAGGTTGCCCACTCTCACCAGTTTTATTCAACATAGTTTTGGAAGTTTTAGCCACAGCAATCAGAGAAGAAAAGGAAATAAAAGGAATCCAAATCGGAAAAGAAGAAGTAAAGCTGTCACTGTTTGCAGATGACATGATCCTATACATAGAGAATCCTAAAGATGCTACCAGAAAACTAGTAGAGCTAATCAATGAATTTGGTAAAGTGGCAGGATACAAAATTAATGCACAGAAATCTCTGGCATTCCTATATACTAATGATGAAAAATCTGAAAGTGAAATCAAGAAAACACTCCCATTTACCATTGCAACAAAAAGAATAAAATATCTAGGAATAAACCTACCTAAGGAGACAAAAGACCTGTATGCAGAAAATTATAAGACACTGATGAAAGAAATTAAAGATGATACAAATAGATGGAGAGATATACCATGTTCTTGGATTGGAAGAATCAACATTGTGAAAATGACTCTACTACCCAAAGCAATCTATAGATTCAATGCAATCCCTATCAAACTACCACTGGCATTTTTCACAGAACTAGAACAAAAAATTTTGCAATTTGTATGGAAACACAAAAGACCCCGAATAGCCAAAGCAATCTTGAGAACGAAAGAAGGAACTGGAGGAATCAGGCTCCCTGACCTCAGACTATACTACAATGCTACAGTTATCAAGATGATATGGTACTGGCACAAAAACAGAAAGATAGATCAATGGAACAGGATAGAAAGCCCAGAGATAAACCCATGCACATATGGATACCTTATCTTTGATAAAGGTGGCAGTAATGTACAGTGGAGAAAGGACAGCCTCTTCAACAAGTCGTGCTGGGAAAACTGGACAGGTACATGTAAAAGTATGAGATTAGATCACTCCCTAACACCATACACAAAAATAAGCTCAAAATGGATTAAAGTCTAAATGTAAGGCCAGAAATTATCAAACTCTTAGAGGAAAACATAGGCAGAACACTCTATGACATAAATCACAGCAAGATCCTTTCTGACCCACCTCCTAGAGTAATGGAAATAAAAATAAACAAATGGGACCTAATGAAACTTCAAAGCTTTTGCACAGCAAAGGAAACCATAAACAAGACCAAAAGACAACCCTCAGAATGGGAGAAAATATTTGCAAATGAAGCAACCGACAAAGGATTAATCTCCAAAATTTACAAGCAGCTCATGCAGCTCAATAACAAGAAAACAAACAACCCAATCCAAAAATGGGCAGAAGACCTAAATAGACATTTCTCCAAAGAAGATATACAGACTGCCAACAAACACATGAAAGAATGCCCAACATCATTAATCATTAGAGAAATGCAAATCAAAACTACAATGAGATATCATCTCACACCAGTCAGAATGGCCATCATCAAAAAATCTAGAAACAATAAATGCTGGAGAGGGTGTGGAGAAAAGGGAACACTCTTGCACTGCTGGTGGGAATGTGAATTGGTTCAGCCACTATGGAGAACAGTATGGAGGTTCCTTAAAAAACTACAAATAGAACTACCATATGACCCAGCAATCCCACTACTGGGCATATACCCTGAGAAAACCAAAATTCAAAAAGAGTCATGTACCAAAATGTTCATTGCAGCTCTATTTACAATAACTCGGAGATGGAAACAACCTAAGTGCCCATCATCGGATGAATGGATAAAGAAGATGTGGCACATATATACAATGGAATATTACTCAGCCATAAAAAGAAACGAAATTGAGCTATTTGTAATGAGGTGGATAGATCTAGAGTCTGTCATACAGAGTGAAGGAAGTCAGAAAGAAAAAGACAAATACCGTATGCTAACACATATATATGGAATTTAAGGAAAAAAATGTCATGAAGAACCTAGGGGTAAAGCAGGAATAAAGACGCAGACCTCCTAGAGAACGGACTTGAGGTTATGGGGAGGGGGAAGGGTAAGCTGTGACAGGGCGAGAGAGAGTCATGGGCATATACACACTAACAAACGTAGTAAGGTAGATAGCTAGTGGGAAGCAGCCGCATGGCACAGGGATATTGGCTCGGTGCTTTGTGACAGCCTGGAGGGGTGGGATAGGGACGGTGGGAGGGAGGGAGACGCAACAGGGAAGACATATGGGAACATATGTTTATGTATGACTGATTCACTTTGTTATAAAGCAGAAACTAACACACCATTGTAAAGCAATTATACCCCAATAAAGATGTTAAAAAAAAACTTAAGAGAACAAAAATGAGAAATAAATTAATCCACAATTATAGTTGGAGATTTTAAAACTCATTTTTCAGTACTTAAGGAAGCAAATAGACCTCCCCCCAAAAAACTGTCTTTGTTATTTATTTCTTAATTTTCATCAGAGGACATCCTCCATATTAACTCAATATTGTTAAATGTATTGATATTTGTTTTATGGCCAGCCTAAAAATTCCTGAAATACTTGGAAATTAAACTACATAATGCTAAATTGTCCATGAGTCAAAGAAGAAGTCCCAAAGAAATTTGGAAAATATTTTGAACTCAATGGTAATGAAATCACAAAATATCAAAATCTGTAGCATATAGCTAAAGCACTGATTAAAGGGAAACTTATTTTGGGATGGCCAAAAAGTTCATTCGGGTTTTTCATAAGATGTGTGGAAAAACCCAAACAAACTTTTTGACCAACCCAATACCTTTAAATCTTACATCAGAAAAGAATAAACCTCTAAAATTAGTAATCTAAAAATCCACTTAAAGAACGTAGGATTTTAAAAAAGAAAATCTAAAGTAAGTAGTAAGGTAGAAATAATAAACAAAACAAAGTTTGATGCTATAAAAAAATTAACAATAGAGCAAACTAGCAAAACCAAAGTTTAGTTCCTTGAAATATATATTTGGATCCTAGTTAGAATGATCAAACTAGAAAAAAGAGAGCAAATTATCAATATCATGAACAAAGATAGGCTGCTACTTCATTAATCTAATTCCCACACAGAAAAAATAACTATTATAAACAATTTTATGCCAAGAAATCTGACAATTTGGAAATCATGTACAAATTCCTGGAAAGAAACAAAACCTATATAAAACACTGAAAATAAAAATAGTCTATTAGATAAATTAAATTTATTGACATAAATTTTCCCTCAAGGAAAACACCAGATCGTTCCACTGTAGTACTTTATCAAATTTTCCAGGAAAAATAATACTAACCTTTCCATTAAAATAAAAAAATTCTTTCATTTTAAAGAAAAAAATGGAATCCTCGCCAACTTACTTTATCTGGCTGTCATAAACCTAATATTTTGTCATAAACCTAATATTTAAACCAAACAAATACATTACAAGGAACAAAACTGCCAACCAATATTCCTCATGAATATAGGTACAAAATTTCATAACAGAGTACTGACAAATCAAATCCAGCAAAATAGAAAAGTTTTACTACATCATGAGATAGAAGAACTGTTCATCCCAGGAATGTGAGGTTAATTTAACACTTAAAAGTCAATCACTGCAAACTGCAATACTGAGGTTACATAAAGAAGAAAATTTTTATGATTATCTCAATGGATACAGATCTTGCATTTAACCAAACTGAACCCTAAATTTATGATTAAAAAAAACCTCTTAACATACTAAGAATACATAGAAACTTCCTAAGCCTGACAAAGGGCATCTATAGAAAAGGCACAATAAGATCACTCTTAATAGAGACTGACTGAATCATTTCCCTTGAGACAGGGAATAAAACAAGGGTGCCGGCGTTCACCATTTCTATTCAGTAATGCACTGGGAAATAAAAAATGTAAAATAGTCTTCATTTGCAGACAACATAATTATTTTCATAGAAAATCCTCAGGAATCTACAAAGCAACTATAATAATTAATAAGTAAATATAGCAAATATCAGGAGACAAATAACTTATTGTCTACATATACTAACAACAGGCATTTGAAAGATAAAATTATAAATAGCATTTACAATAACATCAGTAAAAATATATTTAGGGAGTGTTCACAGCAGCTTTATTTACAAAATCACAAAACTGAAAACTACCTAAATATTCATTAATAGGAGAAAATATAAATATATTGTGGTATATTTACATATTATGAAATGATTTAGTAATAAAACAGAACAGATTACCAATACATGCAACACCATGGATGAATTCCAAAAATAATATAAGTCAAATACCAAGAGTATATAATATGATTCCATTTATCTAAATTTCTAGTACCAGTAAAGCTGATCTATGGTGAAATAAACCAAAGCATTGGTTGCCACTTTTTGTTTCTAGGCAGTTGAGATAGATTTGGAATGGATACAAGAGAGCTATCTAGGATGATGACAGTGTTCTATTTCTTAATAGGTGTGTGGGTTACATAGGTAATTGCATGTATCAAAGCTAATTAAATGTACATCTGATATCTGTGCATTTTATTGTATGAAAATTATACTTCAATCAAAAGAAAAGAAAACATAGAGGAAAAAGGCATGGAGGAAGAAGAGGAGGGAGAGAAGGCAGAGGGAGAAGGAAAAGAGGGAGGCAAAGAAAATAACGGTCCCAGAAACTGGAGAGAATCTGAGCCAAAGCTTGGGTTTACATTGCCAATAGCTGAGAAAAGCAGAGAGAAGAGCTCTGAAGGGTTAGGGTCCCAGCCAGAATTCTGTAATTTTTCAAGTGGCCAAACTGAATCTTGATACAAAAGAAAAAGATTTTTTGGAAATGTAAGATGGAAAAGATGAGCTCTGAACTCTGCCTTCTGCTCTATTGGTTTCAAATAGCAGTCAGAGTTATAAAAGTCCATTCCCAGGGATTCATCTGTATAGTTCTCTTATTCAGTTCCTTTAACTTGGAATATAAAAGTTTTTCCAAATTGCCCACTGTATTTGGGCCAAAATTTTATGTGAAGAATTGCGTGGCAGGTGTTTTATTCTGTAATCTTTCTTAGAAAGGTTTGTTCCCATGTTTGAATGGAGTCAGTTGTACATGCCCCCTCACCTCAGTCTCTCCTTGCAGCCTTGCCTGAAACCTATACTTCTGGAGTACGGTGGAATGTTAACCCATTTATAATTGCACTGACCATTCATTTCTCTTTCTGTTGCTTTGCTGTGTCAAGCACATCATAGCTAAATTCTTGGCAAAAGATTTTGTGCTTGTAATAGTAGGAAAACAATCCTACTCTGACCTGAAGTGTGTGCACTGGATGGATATGAGAAAAGGCTGAAAATAACCAAGGGAGGGGTGTCTTAACAGCAACAATTGGTATATAAAAGGTATATAAAATTTTCACTGAAACTATGTTGATGTACTTCCAGTCTGTGGGGACAAGATGAGGAAAAAATATCATTTTGAAAGCAGGAACCCCCAAAACCCAAAATAAAATAGGTCATGTCAACCAGGAATATATTTTGTATTATCAACCTACTGGATTGTCATTACTACTCCTTTGTATTTCAGATGGGGAAATTTAGGTTCAAAGATAGACACTAAATAACATGTCCAATATGAAAAATAATAAGTTCCACAAATGGGATTTGTATTTTTATGTATTTAGTTCCACACTACACTCTGTTTTCACTATTTCAGCTTCTTCTATCACTGTAACCCAAGGATCTAGCACTGTGCTGGGACATTGAATGCCCCCAATGAATGTGTTGAATGAAAAACCTATGTAAAAGTTAAGCCCTGCAAGAGATGACTGAGAAGTTCTGGGAGAAAACCGAAGTCTAATACATATGTCTAGAGCATCTCAATTTTCTTAGAATCACAGGAAACAAGGAAAGCTGAAAATTAACTAACTATATTATGGAGTATTTTGTTCATTAGCAGTAAATAGTAAGAGGACCCATGTATTTCCAAGAATCAGTATTTGAAGAAATGCTTTCATTCATAAATCACTTGAAAAGTTTGTGGCGTAGTTAGGAATTTCAATGATTAGACTCTCAGGCACAAAAGATCAGGGACTTGAAGCTATTTCAGTAATCACTAAGGAAGTGCCTTATAAATTTCATGAAGTCATTTGACCTTCAAATTGCACCAGAACAACCAATCATCATCTATTGTAATGGAGTATGGCAGCCAAATTGATTGACAGTCAATCATATTCCAGTTGAGTTAGATGACATCCATTCAGAGATGGTTATTAATCTTTTAAGGGTTTTTTTGTTTGTTTTACATTATTTTACATTGAGTTGGTGGTCTTCAGGTTTCAGTGGAGTCCCTGACATTTTATGGATACTTTTGTGGATAGTCATCCTTTGGGGAGAGGTTTCATAACTTTATAACATTAGTAATGAGTTCAGGACACCAAAATTATTAAACACCATCCAAACTTTAAAGTCTAAGGGATGTCTTCAAAGGCCCCATTTCTCTGATGAAAATATCCATTGCGGTGGAAGCTCCAAGCATGGGGCAGAGGTGGGAACACAGATGGCCTCCTCTGAGATCTTTATTCATTGTTGACCTACACATGATCATTTTGATATCCCTTCTCTGATCACAGAAATAAAGGACGGACTAATGGAAGGCAGGTATTTTGCAGAGTCCAGAGTTATTTTCAGCATAGTGTAAAAATCTGACCATGTATTTTCTTCCACAAGGCCTTGGGATATAGTCTAGTGGCTATCCAGATTTTCTCTTTATAGAAGTGGTTTTCTGGGAGATATTATTTTTCTAGGGTATACAAAAAACCTGCAATATTTCTGGAAAAGCACCCACAATGTTCTTGAAGCATCTGAACATATAAAAATTAATGAAGGTAAGTCCACCTATATGACATTCTGGAAAAGGCAAAACTATGGAAACAGTAGAAAGATCAGCAGTTGCCAGGGAGGAGAGAGGAGGGAGGGATAAACAGGTAGAATACAGAGCATTTTTAGGAAAGTGAAACTATTCTGTAATGGTAGACACATGTCATTATATATTTACCAAAACCCACAGAATATACAACACCAGGAGTGAATGCTAATGTAAATTATGGACTTTGGGTGATGATGATGTGTCAATGTAAGTTCATCAATTGTAACAAACATACCACTCTGGTACAGGATATTGATGTAGGGAAGGTTGTGTCTGTGTGATGGTGGGGTATATGGCAATGTTCTGTGCTTTCTGTTCAATTTTTCTCTAAATCTAAAACTGCTCTAAAAAACAAAGTCAATTTTTAAAAAATTAATGTTGTAATAGGAAACAAGGCACTATGTTATGGTGAACTGGGCTGGTTCTCAGTATTTCCCAATATAAAGCTCTGGGGATCCTGGTTTGGAACACCTGCTAAGGCTTCAAAGGCAATGAAAGCCTTTCCCTCCTCTTAGCCAAAAATCAAGGTGGCAAGATGTGTCCTAAGGAACAAGGCTTTTTTTATCTTATCATCCAAATGCATGGAAGGAAAATGTAGAAACAGGAAACACAACCACATTATGCAATTTTTTAATCACACAGTACCCACAAAAAGGACCCAATCTGACTAAAAACTCCTTTAGGGGGAACAAGAAGTTCAGAGAGAAAGATAGAGATGGGCATCCTTCCCTACTAGAGCCCTGCTCATTAATATTACTCAACGTCCTTGTGCCTAACATTAGATTTTCCAAACAAGCTACTCAGATTGATTGAATTCCCATATAGATTCTCCTTCAGAGGAGAGACGAACCAAATGAAGTAATTCAATTGACTTGCCAATTTAATTTTTCCAGTTATTGGCATTCTAGTTTATTTATCTATCTCCTGGTAGGTGTTTATTCTTGTATATCCAAAACCCAGCATGGTCCCTGTATGTGGTAGATGCTCAACAAATGTTTTTATGTTAAAAAAATGATTATCTTGAAATTGGTATTCTAACACTTTAGAGCAGTGATTCTCAAGATATGGTCCCCAGGCTAGCAGCATCATTACCTGAGAAATTACTGGAATGAGCCCCACCCCAGACCTACTGAATCAGAAACTCTGAAGGTGGAGCCCAGTAATCTGAACTTCAATAAGCCCTCCAGGTGGTTCTGGTGCATGTTAAGTTCCAGAAACACCTTTTTATAATCTAGTCTAATAGAATAATGAAGTTCCTAAATCAGCCAGATGAGATCATGACAACCCTACCAATTTCCTCCTTCTGAATTGCTCATTGATGGCACATATGGTCCTACTGGGGTGCATCCGGAAGCTGACAATTTTCTAACAGTATGTTTACTAAGAGATGTTTTCCATGGTGAATTCAACAGATCAGGATGAGCTGTATAAACTCTGATGTTTGTCAACATAAGGCTGCAGTTATTACTTCAAGAATGTGTTGAAATTATCCAGGCTCAGAGAATGGCAGGCAAATAAGAATGGCAATTTTGAATTTATAATAAGAAGTATAACTATCACATAGACCATAATAATAATCATTATATTTCCTCTATAGCCAGACCAACCTGGGAAAGTCAAGAAATTCCTTCAAAAACAGGCAAGCAAACCCAGGTGAGTTTACTGAATGGTATTAGTGTTTAATGTAAACAAGCTCAAATAATAATTTTAAAAAGGCTAATATTTATTGAGTACTTTCTAGATGCCAATCGCTATACTAAGTAATTTACATATATTCTGGCATTTAATCCTCACAACAGCACTATGAGTTGGGTATAATACTATCCCCATTTGCAGATTAGAAAACTGAGGCTTAGAGAGGTTAAATAGTCTGGCTAAAGTTACCCTGCTAGTAAATACCAGGGCCAAGATTTAAATCTTTGTCTGTGTTACAACACAGCAGTGCTATTAATTACTACACTGAGCTGTCTGCTATAAGACTAACACAGCCCTTCCCAACTCTAGGTGACCTTGGCAATGGGGCCATAATAATTGCAATCCCTTTGTCAAGACTTTTTCATGAGAAGACAAAGCTAAAATGGGCTCCACCATTGGCCACCTAAATAACTTTCTTGTTTTCCTCCATATTTCTGTTGCCTGACCAATATCTCTTAAACTCTGGGGGCATTTCCTTTAACTATGTGAATATATTTAATCAGGTTAGAGTCAGGGACTTCAGCTGGAGAACTCATATATCTTTTGAATGACTTTGTATATCTGTGCTCTAATTCATTTATGATCTTACGATTTTTCTCTTAGATAGAAGATAACCTATTCTTTTAGATAGAGAAACTTGTTTTGCCACATTTATGATTTTCCAGAGAAACCCCTCTCAGTATTCCTCAATTATCAGTAACTCAAACATCAATGGGGAAAACTTCTATAGAGACCATGGATAACATAAAACAGAATTTCCATAATTTTTTTTTATCAACTCCTCAAAACTCATAAAAGTTGAGGAGGGGGGTGAAAACCAAGGGCCTCCAATGTTTCAGGCAGTTTCTTTCCATTATTTCATCTAATCCCCACATGAACTCTATCAACAACTCTGTTTTATGAATGGGGAAATCTAGGTTCAGAAAAGGTAGATTCCTTGAGGGATTTTTGTAACAGAGAAGAGCAAACCTGACTCCATATTGGATCTATTCCTTTAGCTGTAATCCTTGTGTTCTCTTGCCTCTGCTTGGTCATGCTGGCTGTGTACCTTTGTAAAAGAAGGTTGCCTATAGAGTGAAATATACATGATAGCCCATTCTCAGGTCTCTGACCTTTAAAAAGTTGCAGAACAGAAAATAAAAATTGTCTTCTTGGAGGTTTACAGGAACACTGTGACCAGACCTACATGGACAGCTGTAAGAACAAAGGATTCCGGCACCAAGAAGTTTGCAACAACCAGCCACACCCCATCCCCTTTTAATATAAAGGAAGCCTGAACTCTAACTAAGGCAAGATGGTTCTTTGGAACACTAGCCCACCACCTTCTCCGTCTGCAGGGCTTCCAAATAAAATTGCTCTTCCTTGCCCCAAAACCTCGTCTCTCGACTTACTGGCCTACTGGCCTGTCGTGCGGCAAGCAGTACGTGCTTGGACTCAGTAACAATTTGAATCAAGGTCTGACTGTTACTAAAGCCTGGCCTGCGCTTATTTCTCTGCTCCACACTTTCTGTAGCTTCACTGTGAAGTTTCAAAGGTTTTGTGGAGGTTGTCTGGAGGTCAACTGAAGAGCATAGCCTTTCTTCTACCCCATTATATCCTTATAATCTCTTCCATTTTGATGATGTCTTTCATCCTACCAAATAATTTGACAGATTTTGCATCCTCTGTGGCTTTGAAAAGCATGGGTAGATAGGTAGGGAGCTAAGTTGGACAGCCATAAACATCTTTGATTAGCAGGTCAGGAAACAAAATCTCAGAAATGTTAATTGTCTCAGCTAGGGTCATCTATCTGTGAAAGGTAGAAATAGGGCTATACCAAAATCTTCTAACTTTTGTAGTAGTTGGACCACTACACCATGTTCTAGGACAGAGCTCTGCTCTGGTTTCCAACATACGATACATGGAGGAGCCCAGCATGGGTTTTAAGAAGTAATAAGACCATGACTGTAGCATCAATGCACACCCAAAGGTTCCAAAAAATTAGTACTGCTTTACTAAATCTCAGACATCACTGAAAAGGGGACGCATTTTCTGATGTCCTCTGTGAAATACATGTTTTTAAACTCAGAGTCATCATGAGAAACAGCCCTATTTTCCTCACTTCTAGGACTTCCCCAAAAGCAGGACCAGCAGGAAGGGAACCTAGTACCAGCTGCGTCTAGCCAAGTCATGCCCACTGACCTGCTTCTGCTTAGCTTTTCCTTTTAACAAGTCAATGCTCAGAATTGTAATCATCATAGATGCTTCTAATTTCAATAGTGGATGCCTCTTGGTTAGGAGGTTATTTGGTCTCTAGGTAGCAGCGAGCAGACTGTTTTCTTTTTCACTCTTGGCATTTATTCAGGCTCCCAAGGGCTAGTTAGTGACCAGCAAATCCAGTAAAAACAGAAATTGTTACCTAATAAAACACCAAGAGACTTTCCAGGCCTCAGGGCAAGTAACACCCCTGCCCTTTCTAATTCTCAGACCACATTCCAAGTACAAAATGGAATCATTTTTGTTTTCAAAGTGATGCTAATTTATTAGCCATGGTGCAAATGTTGAGTGTGGTAATGGGACTTCAAAAAGAATGTCTGCAGTCCAGAAAGCTTGAGGGGGAAAGGGAAATCAATTGAGAGGAGGACAGAATCCAGTAGAGTTCTCCCAGACCAAACTGACTACACTCAGCAATTTATCCACTCACTTTTCTCCTCATTCATTAGTTCTTTTATTATTGACCTACTAGATTTCAGGAACTTCCTAGTATACATATATTTAATATATGATGCATTTTTTTTCACAGAAACCACAGTTGAGTCTGGGACGCAGACAAGTAAACAGAGCACTGAAGAAAAATTTGTTGCTAAGAGGATGGTGGGAGATGTCAGAAAAGCATCACAGTGGTAGAAGATGTCAGGCAAGGCATGAAGAGAATATAAAATTTTTGAAAGGTGATGAATCTTAAAGGATGATTTACACAAACATTATTTCAATAAAACCTCAGATCTTCCAAGGAATAATTAAAAGTGTGTATGTAAGAGAAAGTCTCTATGTGGGATGAAACAACTTTACAAGAATCTCAAATCTTATCTGGGGTGTTTCTCACCTCTTAGAATCTCTCTCAGGCTTTCTCCTTAGGGGAGACTTGTTTAAGTAAAAGTCTTTATTACTCAGGGTTCTTGTTTACATGCAAAAACCAAAAAACAAACAAAAAGACTCTGGCTATCTTAAGCAGGAAAGGAATTTACTGGAAAGTTATTAGGGACCCATCCCATTGACAGCAGTTTGGAAGAGCAGACCTGGAAAACAAAGATAAACCAGAAGAGCTACAAAAGGTCAGGAAGCAAAAACAGAACAATGGTTGATCAGGAGTAAACCGGTTTTACTCTGTGCCTCAGAGAGGTAAAGTGATTTTCCCAAGACCGCACAACAGCAAAGTATGCCTGGAGCCTCCAGAGCTGAAAGTAATTTTTAAGCACTTCTCCTCTTGGGCCCTGATATGGACACTTACCATTTTTTGACCGTCAATATCCTCTTTCCCTATCACATACCTTTTTTGGTTGTTACTTACCTTAAAATTTTAAAAAATTGCAATGAAATACACAACACAAATTTTATCATCTTAAGCATTTTTAAGTGTACAGTTGAGTGGCATTTCACATTGTTGCATAACCATCACTACCATCTATCTCCAGAATTCTTCCATCTTGCAAAACTGAAACTCTGTATCCATTAAACAATAACTCCTCATTCTCCCCTCTCCCAGACCCTGACATCACCTGTATTTGCATTCTTATATCCCTTTTGCAGAATCTTCCAGGTTGTGTGGTCCTGCAGGAAATGGCTGCCTCTCACTAGATCTTCCATTTCTTGCCCAGATAACCCAGCAAGTGCCAGGTAACTTAAATTCAGCCAATTCAATGCTTTCTCCCAGGAGTTTGTATCTTCAGTAAGACAAAGATGTGGAGTTGGTTGGAGATCTAATCATGGGAAGCTACAAGGACATGTGACCTACCCAATATCACACAACACATTAAGTGGTAGAGCTGGGGTATCAACCCAAGCAATCTGAAGGCAGAACCCACAAAGTTATCGAAAAGCCACATTTTGCCACTTGTTGAACAGAAAATTTGGTGAGTTTCTTTCCATATTAGACCATAGGAATATAAAAATATACAAGAAAAAGGTCCCTGCCCTTAAGAGGTAGTGGGGACGTAGATTAACAATTAAAGTCAAATGTGATGGTCATTTCTATAAGATTTGATGGGAATATGCACAAAGAAAAGCCTAAGTTGGCCCAGAATGTGGGAAAGAATTTCAAAGGACTTAGTACTTGAACCAGGTCTTAAAGTTTGGCTGATAAGTATGCACCGCAAGCAAACCCTGGAGAGCTCAGAATATGAAGATGCACTGAGACATGAGAGGCCCCAAAGTTCCATGAACTATAAAAAAGCTCAGAAATTGCTAGATCATGAAGTGAAGGATGAGATATGGCCAGAAAAGATTCATGACAAGTGGTTAGGGCATAGACTGAGAAGGAGGAAGGGGCTCATGCCATGGAAAGTAGTCTTTTTTTAATCCTCTAAGACTATAATTACAAATAGGAAATCCTTGGACCCTCCGTTCATAAAGCATTCCACTGAAACCATATAAAATATTGTTGGTGGATGTTTTTCTTAAGGAGAAGACCCTGGAACTTACATCATATTTTTGTTGTGGTAGGTAGAACCTGGGGCATGGGGTAAAGATAATGGAGAATGCTTGAGGTATTCCAGTTTTCGATGCTCCTGTATACCACCCAAAATGTACCCTTGCCGTTGGTAATTTACAATGTAACCCCCACATGGGCAAAACTGTCAATGCTAGTACTTAACACTGGGGTGGAGGAAGAATGTGCATGAAGGTGGAGAATTGGGAGCAGGGGAATATGAAATGGAAGGAGACTGTGATTTATTTTTTCCTTTGGAGTAGCAGCATGCTGATTGCCAAAACAGTGAGCTCATCCTGAATGTTAATGCAGTGAGTGCCAGATGAATAAACTGTCTGTTATTAAATTTCACCATGCAGTAAGTGCTTTTGTCCCCTCCTTTCTTGGGTAATCCCTGCTGTCACATAGTATATCAACTTTGGGAACATTGGTCTCCATTAACATGGAAGGAATAGAAACTATGTGAGAGAAATCCTTGCACAGATAGTGATTAACTGGAAAAGGAGCTTTGTTAGAGCACTTTTTAAAAAATTCTATTTATGTTAGTGGAGTGGTAATAAAATCTACCTTCCCTTTCTGATTTTATTACATGTTTTAAGGCAGGGAATACTGGGGTGTAATATTTCTTCTCTCTCACCTTTGGCACCTTAAACTACGCATATAGAAAGTTCCTTAAAATGGTATGCCTCACTAATCTGAGTTAAACTATATCAATTTAGCAAATCACTTACCAAAGAAATAGTGAGAACCTTGTTAAGTATAGGGATTGTAGGAGCACCCCCCGCTTTCTCTCAGCTTAAAGTCTAGTGGGAGACAGACCTTCAGTGGCTAATAAAGGTACAAATGAGACTAAACTGTGCTCCACAGAAAAAGACAACATAATTTGGTGTTTAAGATTTTAGCAGTGGAGTCAGATAAGCCTGCACTAGAATTCTAGCTCTGCAATTTAACAATTCCACAACCTTGGACAAGTTACATAATCCCCTGGGTCTCCCCAAAATGGAGATGGTAACACTGCCTCTAGCTTTTGTGTTTTGTTGTTGTTTGTTTGTTTTGTGGATTAGAGACACATTGTATGTGAAGAGAGATCAAGATGGCAGAGTAAGAGGATTCCGGGCTCGCCTCACTTCATGAACACAGCAAAACTACAGCTACATATAGAGCAGCTGTCACTGAAATCAACATGGGGACTAGCAGAACAGCTCTTCTACAACCAAGGCTATAAAGAAAGATCCACACAAAGTCTGGTAGGAAGGGAAAAGAAGTGATCTGGTCAGTACCTGCAACCCTAGTGGGGAACACAGAAAAGAAGGGGGATATCATGGGCTAGGGGATCCTCCCTGGGGAGTGGGGTTCAAGCCACATATTAGGTACCCCAAACCTGATATCTGACATGAGAAAGATGAGCCCCCTTAATGGTTTAAAAATGCATATATATGGATTCCAGAAAAATGGTACTGATGAACCTAGTGGTAGGGCAGGAATAAAGATGCAGATGTTGAGAACAGACTTGAGGACACAGGGGGGAAGGGAAGGCTGGGATGTAGTGAGAGAGTAGCATTGACATACATACACTACCGAATGTAAAATGGATGGCTGGTGGGAACATGCTGCAAAGCACAGGGAGATCAGCTCCATGCTTTGTGACTGCCTAGAGGGGTGGGATAGGGAGCGTGAGAGGGAGACTCAAGAGGGAGGGGATATGGGGATATGTATGTGCATATAGCTGGTTCACCTTGTTGTACAGCAGAAACTAACACAACATGGTGAAGCAATTATACTCCAATAAAGATGTATTTAAAAAGAAAGTATTCACACACAAAATTGCTCACTCTCAGCCACAGTCGGGAGACAACAGGTTGAAAACTGCCTAGAGCTCTGGCTGGTTTACCAGATCACGTCAGTGCCCTCCAGCCCACACTGGGCTCTTGCTCCAGGGCCTCTTGCTTCAGTGCTGCTCCCCACTAAGGCAGAGGCTGCCATTGCCAGTGAGAGTGCACACACCTGGAGGGAACAGAGCAGGCTCAGACACCAGCCCTCACTCTGACCAGGGTGGAGGCAGCCATTGCCAGCTCATGTGTCCTTACACACACTCCAGAGGGAGCAAACAAAGATAGCTCCAGGGTGGAAACCACTATTGCAGGAGTGCACATCCCTGTGCACATTTGGGAGGGGATGGGGCAAGCTCACTTGTGTGGCACAAGCCCCTCTAGCTCGACTCAGGTTTTAACCAAGGTATGCACATGGTGTGTGTGGGGGTGTGGGGGTGTGAAATCATCACAGAAGCTCAGGCTCCAGCCATGCTCCAAACCAAGGTGGAGACTACCATCAGACCTAGGAGAAAACCAACTCCCTCAGGGCTCCTACTCCAGCCTCTTGGGCCCCAACCCCATCCCAAATCAGGCAGAGATGGCCAATGAGCATAGGAGAAGCCCTAGCTGGCACCTGGTTCTGGCTCTAGCCCCTCCAACTCCAGCGCTACCTCCCACCAAGGTAATAGTTGCCAGCACACCTTGGGGAAGGATACAGCTGGTGCTCACTTCATATCTAGCTCTCCCACCAAAGCCACTGGATACATGCAGGCTGCATAGGGACATTCCCACAAGGACACATCCTCAAAACCAAGATAGGTAACTGTTTTACCTAATTTCATAGAGAGAGATAGAGAAAGTTAAACAAAATGAGAAGACAGAGGAATATGTTTCAAATGAAAGAACAAGGAAAAGAACCTTAAAGAAACCCTAATAAAACGGAGATAAATAATTTATCTGATAGAGAATTCAAAGCAATGGTGACAAGAATGCTAACTGAACTGGGAAAAGAGTAGATGAACACAGTTAGAATTTTAACCAAGAATTAGAAAATATAAAAAATAACCAGTCAAAGCTGAAGAATACAACAACTGAAATGAAAAATACACTAGAGGAATTAACAGTGAGTTAGATGATACAAAAGAACTCATAAGTGATCTGGAAAAAAAAATAATGGAAATTACCCAACTGGAACAGCAAAAAGAAAGACAAATTTTAAAAGAGAATAGCTTAAGGGACCTCTGAAACAATATCAAACATACCAGCATTTTGCATTATAGAGGTCCCAGAATGAGAAGAGAGAGCAAAAAGTGTAGAAAATATATTGATGAAATTATCCCTGAAAATTTCCCAAATCTGAAGAAGGAAACAGATATCCAGGTACAAGAAGCAAAGAGAGTCCAACACAAAATTAACCCAAAGACATACATGCTAACACATATCATAATTAAAATGGCAAAATTAAAGTGAGAATTTTAAAGTCAGCAAGAGAAAAACAGAGTCACATAGAAAGGAAGCTCCATAAAGCTATCAGATGCATTTTCAGCAGAAACTTTAGAGATCAAAAGAGAATAACATGATATATTTAAAGTGCTGAAAGGGAAAACTACAACCTAGGATACTCTATGCAGCAAGGTTATCATTCACAATTGAAGGAGAGATAAAGAGCTTCTCAGACAAGCAAAAACTAAAAGAGTTCATCAATACTAAACTGACCTGACAAGAAATGTTAAGGATCTCCTTTAAGTGAAAAAGAAAAGATTACAATTATAAATAACAAATTATAGGAAGGGAAAAATCCCACTGGTAAAGGCAAATATATAGTAAAGACTGTGGGTCAACTACCTAAATAAGCAAGTACAAAGGTTAAAAGATAAAAATTATAAAAGCAACTGTAAAAAACAGATACATGAAGATGTAAAATATGATAACAAAAACACAAAACTTGGTGGGAGGGAGTAAAAGTGTAGAGCTTTTAGAATGTGTCTGAACTTAAATGACTATCAGTTTAATCCACTAGATATAATTACAGGTCAACATATATGAGCTCCATGGTAACTACAAATTAAAAATCTAAAACAGATATACAAAAACTAAAGAGAAAGGAACACAAACATAACACTAAAGCATATCATCAAACCACAAGGGAATAGACTAAAAGAAGGATACAACAGAGAAGAATGATAAAAACAACCATAAAACAATTTAAAAATGGCAATAAGTAGTACTGCTTATCAATAGTCACTTTAAAAGTCAATGGAATAAATGCTCCAATCAAAAGACACAGGGTGGAACAGTATGGAGGTTCCTTTAAAAACTAAAAATAGAACTACCATAGGACCCAGCAATCCCACTACTGGGCATATACCCTGAGAAAACCATAAGTGAAAAAGAGCCATGTACCACAATGTTCATTGCAACTCTATTTATAATAGCCAGGACATGGAAACAACGTAAGTGTCCACTGACAGATGAATGGATAAAGAAGATGTGGCACAAAATATACAATGGAATATTACACAGCCATAAAAATAAACGAAATTGAGTTATTTGTAGTGAGGTGGACAGACCTAGAGTCTGTCATACAGAGTGAAGTAAGTCAGAAAGAGTAAAACAAATACCATATGCTAACACATAAATATGGACTCTAAAAAAAAATGGTTATGAAGAACCTAGGGGCAGGACAGGAACAAAGACACAGACCTACTAGAGGATGGACTTGAGAACACAGGAAGGGGGAAGGGTAAGATGGGACAAAGTGAGAGAGTGGCATGGACATATATACACTACCAAATGTAAAATTGATAGCTAGTGGGAAGCAGCCACACAGCACAGGGAGATCAGCTCAGTGCTTTGTGACCACCTAGAGGGGTGGGATAGGGAAGGTGGGAGGGAGGGAGATGCAAGAGGGAAGAGATATGGGAACATATGTATATGTATAACTGATTCACTTTGTTATAAAGCAGAAACTAATACACCATTGTAAAGCAATTATACCCCAATAAAGATGTTAAAAAAAAAAAGAGGGAAGAGATATGGGGATATATGTATATGTATAGCTGATTCACTTTGTTGTAAAGCAGAAACTAACACACCATTGTAAAGCAATTATACTTCAATAAAGATGTTAACATAAATAAATAAAAATGCTTTGCTGAAAAAAATTTAAAAAGACACAGGGTGGCTGATTAGATTTAAAAAAAAAAAAGACCCATCTATATGTTTGCTACAAGAGACTCACTTTACAGCTGAAGACACACAGAGACTGAAAGTGAGGAGATGAGTAAAAGATATTCTATGCAAATATAAAAAAAAAGAAGCTGGGGTCACAATACTCATATCAGAGAAGGTAGATATTAAAACAAAGTCTATGATAAAAGACAAAGAAGGACATTATATAATGATAAAGGGATGAATACAAAAGAGAATATAACATTGTTAACATCTTTGCACCTAATATAGGAGCACCTAAATATATAGAGCAAATATTAACAGACATAAAGGGAAAACTTTACAATAATATAATAATAGTAGGGGACTTGAACCCCTCACTTACATCAATGGAGAGATCATCCAAAAAGAAAATCAATAAGAAAACAGTGTTCTTAAATGACATATTAGACTAGTAGGAATTAATGTAATATCTACAGGACATTCCAATGAAAAGCAGCAGAATACACATTCTTTTCAAGTGTACATGGAATATTCTCCAGGATAGATCACATGCTAGACCACAAAATAAGTCTCAACAAATTTAAGGAGATATAAATTATTTCAAGAATTTTTTCCAACTACAAAGGTATGAAACTAGAAATCAATTATAGAAAGAAAAATGGTAAAAAAAAAAAAAATACAAAATACAAACTAGTGGAGAAGAAAAACATCCTACCTAAAAGCCAATTGGTCACTAAAGTAATCAAACAGGAAATCATAAAATACCTTGAGACCAATGAAAATAAAAACATGTTTCTAAAATCCATGTAATGTAATAAAAGCAGTTTTTGTTGTTTTTGTTTTGTGGTAAGTGGGCCTCTCACTGTTTTGGCCTCTCCCGTTGTGGAACACAGGCTCCGGATGCACAGGCCCAGTGGCCATGGCTCACGGGTCCAGCCGCTCCGCGGCATGTGGGATCTTCTCAGACCGGGGCATGAACCCGTGTCCCCTGCATCAGCAGATGGACTCTCAACCACTGCGCCACAAGGGAAGCCCTAAAAACAGTTTTAAAAGAGAAATGTATAGCAATACAGACATACATCAAGAAAGAAGAAAAATCTAAATTAACATCCTATCCTACCATCTAATGGAATTAGAAAAAGACAAACCAAAGTCAGCAAAAGGAAGAAAATAATAAAAATCAGAGATGAAATAAATAAAACAGAGGCAAAAAGCAATAGAAAAGATCAATAAAACCAAGAACTTGTTATTTAAAAAATAAACAAAATTGATATACCATTAGCCAGGTTGATTAAGAAAAAAAGAGAGGACCAAAATAAACAAAATAAGAAATAAAAGAGGAGATAATACAACCATTATCATGGAGAAACCAAATACTCACAAGAGAATACTATCAATAGTTATATGCCAACAAATTGGAAAATCTAGAAGAAATTGATAAATTTCTATATACGTACAATCTTCCAAGACTGAATTAGGAAGAAATAGATAATATGAACAGACATTACTAGTACTGAAATTGGATCAGTAATCAAAGAACTTCCAACAAACAAGGGTTGAGGATGAGACAGCTTCAAAGAATTCTACCAAACATGTAAAGATGAGTTCAAACTATTCCAAAAATGTGAAGAGAAGCAAACATTCCCAAATTCCTTCTGTGAGGCCACCATTACCCTGATACCAAAACCAGACAAAGACACTACCAAAAAAAAATTATAGGCCAATATTCTTGATGAATATATATGCAAAAATTTCTCACAAAATATTAGCAAAGCGAATTCAACAATATATAAAAAGGATCATACAACACAGCCAAGTGGGATTTGTCCCAGGGATGAAAGGATGGGTCAATACCTGTGAATCAATCAGGAGGATACACCACATTAACAAAAAGAAGGAAAAAAATCACAAGGTCATCTCAATTGATGCAGAAAAAGCATCTGACAATATTCAAAGCCCATTCATGATAAAAACTCTCAACAGTGTTGGTATAGATAGAACGTACCTCAAATAATAAAGGCCATTTATGAGAAACCCACAGCTAATATCATACTCAATGATGACAAACTGAAAGCTTTTTGTCTGAAATCAGGAACAAGACAAGGATGTCAACTCTCACCATATCTATTTAAAATAGTATTGGAAATCCTAGCCACATCAATCAGATAAGAAAAAGAAATTATATGCATCCAAATTAAAAGGGAATAAGTAAAACTCACTATTTGAAGAAGACATGCTACTACATATATAAAATATTAAAGTTTTCATCAAAAAACTATTAGAACTAATAAATGAATTCAGTGAAGTTGCAGGATATAAGATTAACATATAGAAATCTGTTGCTGTTCTCTACACTAATAATGAAGTATCAGAAACAGAAATTTAGAAAACAATCCCATTTACAATCACAAAAGAATAAAATACCTAGGAAAAAACAACCGAAGAGATAAAAGACCTATAGTCTGATAACCATAAGACATTGATGAAGGGAATTGAAGAAGATACAAATAAATGGAAAGATACCCTGTGTTCATGGATTGGAAGAATATTGTTAAAATGTTCATACTATCCAAAGTAATTACAGATTTAATGCAATCCCTTAAAAAATATCCATGGCATTTTTCACAGAACTAGAACAAACAATCCTAAAATTTGTATAGAACCACAAAAGACCCCAGATAGCAACAGCAATCTTAAGAAAAAAACAAATCTGGAGGTTTCACACTTTCTGTTCTTCAGACAATGTTACAAAGCTAGCAAAATCAAAATAGTATTGTACTGGCACAAAAACAGACACATAGATCAATGGAACAAAATAAAGAGTTCACAAATAAATCAGCACACTTAGGTCAATTAGTCTATGATTAAGGAAGCAAAACGATACAATAGGCAAAAGACAGTCTCTTCAGTAAGTGGAGCTGGGAAAACTGGACAACTCCATGAAAAAGAATGAAATTAAAACATTTTCTAACACCATATATAAAAATAAACTCAAAATATATTCAAGACCAAAATATAAGACCAGAAACCATAAAACACCTAGAAGAAAACATAGGCAGTACACTCTTTGACATAAATTGTAGCAATGTATTTTTGTATATCTTTTCATGCAAGGGAAATAAAAGCAAAAATAAACAAATGGGGCCTCATAACTTAAAAGCTTTTGAACAGTGAAGGAACCATCAACAAAACAAAAAGAATCTGTTGAATGGGAAAAGATATTTGCAAATGATATGTCTGATAAGGGGTTAAGATCCAAAATGTATAAACATCACATACAACTCAATATCAAAAACACAAACAACCCAATTAAACACTGGGCATAAACTATGGAAATTAGTATGGAGGTTCCTCACAAAATTAGAAATAAGACTACCATATAATCCAGCAATTCCATTCCTAGGTATATATCTGAAAAAAACTATAACACTAATTCAAAAAGATACACAGAGGGAAACCTGCAAGATGGCAGAGGAATAAAACATGGAAATCACCTTCCTCCCCACAAATACATCAGAAATACATCTACATGTGGAACAGCTCCTACAGAACACCTACTGAACGCTGGCAGAAGACCTCAGACTTCCCAAAAGGCAAGAAAATCACCACGTAACTGGGTAGGGCAAAAGAAAACAGAAAAAACAGAGACAAAAGAATAGGGACAGGACCTGCACCTCTGGGAAGGAGCTGTGAAGAAGGAAAAGATTCCACACAGTAGGAAGCCCCTTCACTGGCGGAGAGGGGGGTGGCAGGGGTGGAAGCTTGAGAGCCACAGAGGAGAGTGCAGCAACAGGGGTGCAGAGGACAAAGTGGAGAGATTCCCACACAGAGGATCGGTGCCAACAAGCACTCACCAGCCTAAGAGGTTTGTCTCTCTACCCGCTGGGGCGGGTGGGGGCTTGGAGCTGAGGCTCCGGCTTTGGAAGTAAGATCCCAGGGAGAGGACTGGGGTTGGCTGCATGAACACAGCCTGAAGGGGGCTAGTGTGCCACAACTATCTGGGAGGGAATCCAGGAAAAAGTCTGGAAATGCCTAAGAGGCAAGAGACCATGGTTTCCGGATGCGCGAGGAGAGGGGATTCAAAGCACCACCTAAACGAGATCCAGACACGGGTGTGAGCCGCGGCTATCAGCAGAGACACCAGAGACAGAAATGAAATGCTAAGGCTAATACTGCAGCCACCAAGAATCCTGTGTGCAAACACAGGTCACTATCCACACCTCCCCTCCCAGGCGCCTGTGCAGCCCACCACTGCCAGGATCCCGTCATCCAGGGACAGCTTCCCTGGGAGAACACACTGCTCACCTCAGGCTGTTGCAACATCACGCTGGCCTCTGCTGCTGCAGGCTCGCCTTGTATTCCATACCCCTCCCTCCCCCTGGTGTGAGTGAGACAGAGCGCCCTAATCAGCTGCTACTCTAATCGCGTCCTGTCTGAATGGGAACGGATGCCCTCAGGTGACCTACATGCAGAGGCAGGGAGAAATCCAAAGCTGAACACCAGGAGCTGTGTGAACAAAGAAGAGAAAGGGAAATCTCACCCAGCAGCCTCAGGATCAGAGGATTAAATATCCACACTCAAGTTGATGTACCCTGCATCTCTGGAATACCTGGATGGACAATGAATCATCCCCAAACTGAAGTGGTGGACTTTGGGAGCAACTGTAGACTTTGAGTTTGTTTCTAAACCTAATTTGTTTCTGGTTTTATGTTTTTTGTAGTTTAATATTTAGAGTTTATTATCATCGGTAGTTTTGTTTATTCATTTGGTTGCTATCTTTGTTTTTTTTTATATATATATATTTTTTTTTCCGTTTTCTCTTTTTGTGAGTGTGTATGTGTATGATTCTTTGTGTGATTTTGTCTGTATAGCTTTGCTTTTACCATTTGTCCGAGGGTTCTGTCTGTGGGGGGTTATTTTTGTTTATTTTTTGATGTTCATGTTGTTTTTTAGTATACATTTTAGTGCTTGTTATCATTGGTGGATTTGTTTTTTGGTTTGGTTGCTCTCTTCCTTCTTCTTCTTTTTTATTACTTAACTTTTTATTTTTAATAATTTTTTTAATTTTTTATTTTAATAATCTTTTCCTTCCTTCCTTCCTTCCTTTCTTCCTTTCTTTCTCTTTCTTTCTTTCTTTCATTCGTTCTTTCATTCTTTCTTTCGTTCTTCCCTTCCTTCTTTCTCCCTTTTATTCTGAGCCATGTGGCTGGCAGGGTTTTGGTGCTCCAGCCGGGTGTCAGGCCTGTCTCTGAGGTGGGACAGCCGAGTTCATGACATTAGCCCACCAGAGACCTCCTGGCTCCATGTAATATCAAACGGCAAAAACTCTCCAAAGATCTCCATCTCAATGCCAAGACCCAGCTCCACTCAACGACCAGCAAACTACCATGCTGGAAACCATATGCCAAAAAACTAGCAAAACAGGAACACAATGCCACCCATTAGCAGACAGGCTGCCTAAAATCATAATAAGGTCAGAGATACCCTAAAACACACCACCAGACACAGTCCTGCCCACCAGAAAGACAAGATCCAGCCTCATCCACCAGAACACAGGCACTAGTCCCCTCCACCAGGAAGCCTATACAACCCACTGAACCAACCTTAGCCACCAGGGGCAGACACCAAAAACAATGGGAAATATGAACCTGCAACCTGTGAAAAGCAGACCCCAAACACAGTAAGTTAAGCAAAATAAGAAGACAGAGAAACACACAGCAGATGACGGAGCAAGGTAAAAACCCACGAGACCAAACAAATGAAGAGGAAGTAGTCAGTCTACCTGAAAAAGACTTCAGAGTAATGATAGTAAAGGTGATCCAAACTCTCGGAAATAGAACGGAGAAAATAAAAGAAATGTTTAACAAGGACCAAAAAGAAATAAAGAGCAAGAAAACAGTGATGTACAACACAATAAATGAAATTAAAAATTCTCTAGAAGGAATCAATAGCAGAATAACTGAGACAGAAGTATGGATAAGTGACCTAGAAGATAAAAGAGTGGGAATAATACCACAGAGCAGAATAAACAGAAAAGAAAGAAAAGAAAAGAAGACAGTCTCAGAGACCTCTGGGACAACATTAAATGCACCAACAATCAAATTATAGGGGTCCTAAAAGAAGAAAGGGATTGAGAAAATATTTGAAGAGATTATAGTTGAAAACTTCCCTAATATGGGAAAGGAAATAGTTGATCAAGTCCAGGAAGCACAGAGAGTCCCATACAGGATAAATCCAAGGAGAAACATGCCAAGATATATATTAATCAAACTATTAAAAATTAAATATAAAGAAAAAATATTAAAAGCAGCAAGGGAAAAACAACAAAGAATATACAAGAGAATCCCCATAAGGTTAACAGCTGATCTTTCAGCAGAAACTCTGCAAGCCAGAAGGGAGTAGAAGGAAATATTTAAAGTGATGAAGAGGAAAAACCTACAACCAAGATGGCTCTACCCAGCAAGGATCTAGCTCAGATTTGAGGAGAAATGAAAACATTTACAGACAAGCAAAAGCTAAGAGAATTCAGCACCACCAAACCAGCTTTAAAACAAATGTTAAAGGAAGTTCTCTAGGCAGGAAATACAAGAGAAGGAAAAAACCTACCGTAACAAACCCAAAACAATTAAGAAAACAGTAATAGAATACACATATCGAATATTTCCTTAAATGTAAATAGACTAAATGCTTCAAACAAAAGACATAGACTGGTTGAATGGATGCAACAACAAGACCCATATATATGCTGTCTACAAGAGACCCACTTCTAACCTAGGGACATATACACACTGAAAATGAGGGGATGGAAAAAGATGTTTCATGCAAATGGAAATCAAAAGAAAGCTGGAGGAGCAATTCTCATATCAGACAAAATAGACTTTAAAATAAAAACGATTACAAGAGACAAGGAAGGACACTGCATAATGATCAAGGGGTCAACCAAAGGAGAAGTTATAACAATTGTAAATATTTATGCACCCAACATAGAAACACCTCAATACATAAGGCAAATGCTAGCAGCCATGAAAGGGTAAATCAAAAGTAACACAATCATAGTAGGAGATTTTAACACCTCACTTTCAATGGATGGATCATCCAAAATGAAAATAAATAAGGAAACACAAGCTTTAAATGATACATTAAACAAGATTGGCTTAATTGATATTTATAGGAAATTCTATCCAAAAACAACAGAATACACTTTCTTCTCAAGAGCTCATGAAACATTCTCCAGGGTAGATCATATCTTGGGTCACAAATCAAGCCTTGGGAAACTTAAGAAAATTTAAATTGTATCAAGTATCCTTTCTGACCATGCTATGCAACTAGATATCAATTACAGGAAAAAAATCTGAACAATATACAAACACATGGGGGCAAAACAATACGTTACTACATAACCAAGAGATCACTGAAGAAATCAAAGGGGAAATCAAAACATACCCAAAAACAAATGATAATGAAACACGACAACCCAAAACCTATGGGATGCAGCAAAAGCAGTTCTAAGAGGGAAGTTTATAGCAATACAATCCTACCTCAAGAAACAAGAAACATCTCCAATAAACAACCTAAACTTACACCTAAAGCAATATGAGAAAGAAGAAGAAAAAAATCCCAAAGTTGGCAGAAAGAAAGAAATCATAAATATCAGATCAGAAATAAATGAAGAAATGAAGGAAACAATAGCAAAGATCAATAAAACTAAAAGCTGGTTCTTTGACAAGATAAACAAAATTGATAAACCTTTAGTTAGACTCATCAAGAAAGAAGGGGAGAAGACTCAAACCAACAGAATTAGAAATGAAAGAGAAGAAGTAACAACTGACACTGCAGAAATATAAAGGATAACGTGAGATTACTACAAGCAACTATATGCTAATAAAATGGACAACCATGAAGAAATGGACATATTCTTTAAAAAGCACAAACTTTTGAGACTGAACAAGGAAGAAATAGAAAGTATAAACAGACTAATCACAAGCAGTGAAATTGAGACTGTGATTAAAAATCTTCCAACAAACAAAAGCCCAAGACCAGATGGCTTCACAGGTGAATTCTATCAAACATTTAGAGAAGAGCTAACACCTATCCTTCTCAAACTCTTCCAAAATGTAGCAGAAGGAGGAACATTCCAAAACTCATTCTGTGAGGCCACCATCACCCTGATACCAAAACCAGACAAAGATGTCAAAGAGAAAGAAAACTATAGGCCAATATCACTGATGAAAATAGATGCAAAATCCTCAGCAAAATACTACCAAACAGAATCCAACAGCACATTAAAAGATCACTCACCATAATCAAGCTAGATTTATTCCACAGATGCAAAAATTCTTCAATATATGCAAAACAATCCATGTGATAAGCCATATTAACAAATTGAAGGAGAAAAAGCATACGATTGTCTCAATAGATGCAGAAAAACGTCTGACAATATTCAACACCCATTTATGATAAAAACCCTCCAGAAGTAGGCATAGACAGAACTCACCTCAACATAAAAAGGCCATATATAACAAACCCACAGCCAACATCGTTTTCCATGGTGAAAAACTGAAAACATTTCCTCTAAGATCAGGAACAAGACAAGGTTGTCCACTCTCAACACTATTATTCAACATAGTTTTGGAAGTTTTAGCTACAGCAATCAGAGAAGAAAAAGAAATAAAAGGAATACAAATTGGAAAAGAAGAAGTAAAGCTGTCACTTTTTGCAGATGACATGATACTATACATAGAGAATCCTAAAGATGTTACCAGAAAACTACTAGAGCTAATCAATGAATTTGGTAAAGTAGCAGGGTACAAAATTAATGCACAGAAATTTCTTGCACTCCTATACACTAATGACGAATAATCTGAAAGAGAAATTAAGGAAACACTCCTGTTTACCATTTCAACAAAAAGAATAAAATATCTAGGAGTAAACCTATGTAAGGAGACAGAAGACCTGTATGCAGTAAACCATAAGACACTGATGAAAGAAACTAAAGATGATACAAATAGATGGAGATATATACCATGTTCTTGGATTGGAAGAATCAATATGTGAAAATGACTATACTACCCAATGCAATCCACAGATTCAATGCAATCTCCATCAAACTACTAATGGCATTTTTCGTAGAACTAGAACCAAAAATTTTACAATTTGTTTGGAAACACAAAACACCTCGAATAGCCAAAACAATCTTGAGAAAGAAAAACGGAGCTGGAGGAATCAGGCTCCCAGACTTCAGACTATACTACAAAGCTACCGTAATCAAGACAGTATGGTACTGGCACAAAAACAGAAATATAGATCAATGGAGGAGGATAGAAAGCCCAGACATAAACCCATGCACTTAAGGTCACCTTATCTTTGATAAAGGAGGCAAGAACATACAATGGAGAAAAGACAGCCTCTTCAATAAGGGGTGCTGGGAAAACTGGAAAGCTACATGTAAAAGAATGAAATTAGAACACTCTCTAACACCATACACAAACATAAACTCAAAATGGATTAAACACTTAAATGTAAGGCCAGACACTATAAAACTCTTAGAGCAAAACATAGGCAGAACACTATGACATAAATCACAGCAAGATCCTTTTGGACCCACCTCCTAGAGAAATGGAAATAAAAATAAATAAATGGGACCTAATGAAACTACTATAATCTATAAAAATATAAAATAACTATGTTGTACACCTGAAACTAAGACAACATTGTAAATCAATTCTACTTCAATAAAAATGAAATAAAATGTTTCATAAACATTTTTAAGTGTTTTATTATGAAATATCTTTAATAGAAAAGTACCGAGAATACTGTAACAATACTTGTATAACCACCACTCAGATTTAACACACAAACAGATTTAATTATATTAAAATAAAGAGATACACTGTGAGTGAGCTATATTACACAGTAGATGCAAATGCTTAATTGTTGAAAATGGCTAAAAAGACATTAGATTCAAGAGAGGTGGGTCATTACTTCTGAGTAGTTGTATAAAAAATGAACCAAGAAGGTAATATTTGACCTGAACCTTGAAAGATGCGTACAATTACTGCTGAAGAATAGCGTGAGAAGGAAGAAGAACAATAATGCCTGGGGAAATGTGTAAGGAGTAGAAGTATACACCAAAGATGCTGAGAACAGAGGACAGTCCAGTATGGACACAACCAAAAAAGTCAAGCTTTGAGAAGAGGAATTTCACAGAGGGAGAAGGGACTGGAATATTAGAGTCAACTAAGTTCATGAATAATCTTCATGCTTTGATAAGGAGCATAACTGAATGAGTGGATGAATTAATTTACTGATCTATAGTCAATGATACAACACTGAATACTTCATTAAAAAAATTTTTAGGGAGATCACTCTAGTGGCATTAAGGGGAAAAACTAAACCATCAAAACTGAAATATAAAGGTGCTCATTATACTCTGGGTAATAGAGGATAACAGACTGAAGTAAAGCAATAGCAACATGAGTAGAGAGGTAAGAGGAGAAGAAAAGACAATTGGTTGGGGGCGGGTAAAATCAGCTAATAGCTTCAAGAGTTTCCCCCACATTTGGGCCTGTGTATTTATTTATAAGTAACAAGTATTGCCAATTAAACTAAGTTTTCTCTTTGCCCACCATGTATTGACATGTATCTAAGCATGCTTTTCATTAATTGTCAAATGGAGATCTGCCCTGTGTCTAACTGCCCAAAGAAAAGATTATTAAAAATGATATGAGGCAATATACTATTTCTATTATTTACTTCTGTGTAAAAATCCACCCCCAGTTCTTAATTGCCTAAAACTACAACCCATTTTATTATATATCACAACTCTGTGGGTGGACTGGACTCAGTTCAGCTTTGCAGTTCTACTTCACGTGATGTTAGCTGGAGCCAAAGTCATCAGGGCTGTAACTGGGCTGAAAAATCCAAGATGGGTCACTCGTGTCTGGCCTTGATGCTGGCTGTCAGCTAAGAGCTCAGCTGGGAGTTTTGACAACAGTGCCTCCATTCTCTTCTACACGGCTTTTCTATGTTGTTTGGACTTATAAGAGCAAACAAGTAGAAGATGTTCATCCTCTTAAGGCCTGAGCTACAAAGTCCTTAGATGTTACTTCTTATTGCTTCACTTTGTCAAAACCAGTCTCAAGGACAGTCCAATTTCAAAGAGAATGTCAATGAGCCCCACCTCTTGATACAAGGAGCAGAATGCACATATGAGGAGGCAAAGACTGTTTGAGGCCATCTTTGGGAACAAGGTAACTCTAATGTGTTCTCAAATGATTCAAATCAAGGAAACTGACTTGAAAATGTTCTATCTTTCCAATGATTAGGAATCTAAAATCAATATCATAAGGTAATTGGAGAGGGGCTGAAAGAAGTTGCTGCTGCAGGTGGCCTGGCTTTAGGAAGATCAGGTGTTGCACAAAATTGCATTCTTTCATATTAAGGTAAACATAAAAACGTGCTTCTCTGATTCTTCAGCTTCTCTGAAAACTGACTGGCTTGTGCTCAAGCTCAGAAGAAAATTTCTCAGTGGAACTTTTCCCAGGCCACCATATGTGAGGAAGCTCAAACATTCTGTCACTATCAAGGTGCAAGTGGGAAGGAACTGTGACCTCCAGCCCTCAGCATTGGCTGAACCTGCAACTGATAGTCAGCCATATGAATGTGCCAGCCATAAGTGAGCTATCTTGAAAATGCATCCTTCAGCCCCAGGCAAGTCATCTCAGCTGCCACTCCATGGCACAAAGATGAACCATCCTTGCTGATCACTACCTACAATGCAGGGGGCAGACACCAGAAGCAAGAGGAACTATGATCCTGCAGCCTGAGGAAGGGAGGTCACAAACACAGCAAATTAGACAAAATGAGATGACACAAAAATATGTTGCAGACGAATGAGCAAGATAAAAACCTACAAGAACAACTAAATGAAGAGAAGATTCCCAATCTACCTGATAAAGAATTTAGAGTAATGATGGTAAAGATGATGCAAGATCTCAGAAAAAGAATGGAAGCACAGATACAAAAGACAGAAGAAACGTTTAACAAAGACCTAGAAGAAGTAGAGAACAAACAAACAGATGAACAATACAGTAACTACAAAGAAAAATACACTAGAAGGAATTATTGCAGAATAACTGAGGCAGAAGAATGGATAAGTGAGCTGGAAGACAGAATGGTGGAAATCACTGCCATGGAACAGAATAAAGATAAAAAAATGAAAGGAAATGAAGACAGTCTCAGAGACCTCTAGGACACTAGTAAACACAGCAATTGTTGAATTATAGTGGCCCAGGAAGAAGAAGAGAAAGTTCCTGAGAAAATATTTGAAGAGATTATAGTCGAAAACTTCCCTACTTGGGAAAGGAAATAGTCATACAAGTCTAGGAAGCATAGAGAGTCCCATACAGGATAAATCCAAGGAGGAAAACATTTAAACGCATATAAATCAAACTAACAAATATTAAATAGAGAAAATATATTAAAAGGAACAAGAGAAAAGCAACAAATAACTTACGAGGGAATCCCCATAAACAGCTGATTTTTCAGCAGAAACTCCGCAAGCCAGAAGGGAGTGGCAGGATATATTTGAAATGTTGAAAGGGGAAAACCTACAACCAAGAATACTTTACTAAACAAGGCTCTCATTCAGATTTGATGGAGAAATCAAAAGCTTTACAGGCAAGCAAAAGCTAAGAGAATTCAGCACCATCCAACCAGCTTTACAACAAATGCTAAAGGAACTTCTCTAGACAAGGGAAATGGGAAATGCAAACCAAAAAACAACAATAGATACACACAAAAAAAAGAAAAAGCAACCCAAACCCAACACTAAAGATAGTTATCAAAACAGAAAAGAAGAAAAAGAGTAAGGGAGGAAAATACCCCTACAAAAACAAACCCAAAACAATTAAGAAAATTGCAATAGGAACATACATATCAAAAATTACCTTAAATGTAAATGGATTAAATGCTCCAACCAAAAGACACAGGCTGGATGAATGGATACAAAAATGAGACCCATATGCATGCTGTCTACAAGAGACCCACTTCAGACACATGGAACAAACAAAAAGTGAGGGGACGGAAAAAGATATTCCACGCAAATGGAAATCAAAAGAAAGCTGGAGTAACAATCCTCAATATCACACAAAATAGACTTTAAAATAAGGACTGTTACAGGAGACAAGGAAGGATCCTACATAATGATCAAGGGATTAATCCAGGAACAAGATATAACAATTGTAAATATATGTGCACCCAACATAGGAGTACCTCAATATACAAAGCAAATGCTAACAGCCATAAAAGGGGAAATCAGCAGTAACACAATAATAATGGGAGATTTTAACACCCACTTACACCAATGGACAGATCATACAGACAGAGAATTATTAAGAAACACAAGCCTTAAATGGCACATTAGACCAGATAAACTTAATTGATATTTATAGGACATTCCATCCAAAAGCAGCAGAATACACTTTCTTCTCAAGTGCACATAGAACATTCTCCAGGACAGATCACATCTTGGGTCACAAACCAAGCCTTGGTAAATTTAAGAAAATTTAAATAAAATCAAGCATCTTTTCCAACTACAATGCTATGAGATTAGAAATCAATCATAGGGAAAAAATGTAAAAAACACAAACACATGGAGGCTAAACGATACGTTACTAAATAAACAGTGGATCATTAAAGAAGTCAAAGAAGAACTCAAAAAATACCTCGAAGCAAATGACAACAAAAACACGACAATCCAAAACCTATGAGTTTCAGCAAAAGCAATTCTAAGAGGTAAGTTTATAGCAATATAACCTTACCTCAAGAAACATGAAAAATCTCAAATAGACAACCTAACATTACACCTAAGGCAACTAGAGAAAGAAGAATAAACACAACCCAAAGTGAGTAGAAGGAAAGCAATCATATAAAGATCAGAGCAGAAATATATGAAATAGAGACAAAGAAAACAATAGCAAAGATCAATGAAACTAAAAGCTAGTTCTTTGAGAAGATAAGCAAAATTGATAAACCTTTAGCCAGACTCATCAAGAAAACAAGGGAGAGGGCTCAAATCAATAAAATTAGAAATGAAAAAGGAGAAGTTACAATGGACACCACAGAAATTCAAACAATAAGAGATTACTACAAGAAACTGTACACCAATAAAATGGACAACCTGGAAGAAATGGACAAATTCTTAGAAAGGTACAACCTTCGAAGACTGAACCAGGAAGAAATTGAAAATATGAACAGACCAATCACAAGTACTGAAATTGAAACTGTGATTAAAAATCTTCCAACAAACAGAAGTCCAGGACCAGATGGCTTCACATGTGAATTCTATCAAACATTTAGAGAAGAGTTAACACGTACCCTTCTGAAACTCTTCCAAAAATTGCAGAGAAAGGAACATTCCTAAGCTCATTCTATGAGGCCACCATCACCCTAATACCAAAATCAGACAAAGATATCACAAAAAAAGAAAATTACAGGCCAGTATCACTGATGAACACATATCCAAAAATCCTCAACAAAATACTAGCAAACAGAATCCAACAACACATTAAAAAGATCATACACCATGATCAAGTGAGATTTATACTGGGAATGCAAGTTTTCAATATCTGCAAATCAGTGTGATACACCACATTAAAAAATTGAAGAATAAAAACCATATGATCATCTCAATAGATGCAGAAAAAGCTTTTGAAAAAATTCAGCACCTTTTATAATAAACACTCTCCAGAATTTGGGCATAGAGGGGACATACCTCAACATACTAAAGGCCATATAATGACAAACCCACAGCAAACATCATTCTCAATGGTGAAAAACTGAAAGCACTTCCTCTAATATCAGGACCAAGACAAGGAGGTCCACTTTCACCACTTTCATTCAACATAGTTTTGGAAATCCTAGCCACAGCTATCAGAGAAGAAATAAAAGAAATCCAAATTGGCAAAGAAGAAGGAAAACTGTCATTGTTTGCAGATGACATGATAGTATATATAGAAAATCCTAAATAAGCTACCAGAAAACTAGAGCTTATCCATGAATTTGGTTCACAAAATTAATACACAGAAATCTTGTGCATTCCTACACACTAGCAATGAAAGATGAGAAAGAAAGATTAAAGAAACAATCCCATTCACCACTGCATCAGAAAGAATAAAATACCTAGGAATAAACCTACCTAAGGAGGCAAAAGACCTGTTCTCAGAAAACTATAAGATACTGATGAAAGAAATAAAACATGACACAAACAGATGCAGACATATACCATGTTCTTGAACTGGAAGAATCAATATTGTAAAAATGGCTATACAACCCAAAGCAGTCTACAGATTCAATGCAATCCCTATCAAATTACCAATAGCATTTTTCACAGAATTAGAACCAAAAAAATTAAAATTTGTATGGAAACTCAAAAGACCCCAAATAGCCAAAGCAATCTCGAGAAAGAAAAATGGAGCTGGAAGAATCAGGTTCCCTAACTTCAGACTATACTATAAAGCTACAGTCATCAAAACAGTATGGTACTGGCACAGAAACAGAAATATAGATCAATGGAACAGGGTAGAAAGTCCAGAGATAGACCCACACACCTATGGTCAACTAATCTATGACAAAAGAGGCAAGAATATACAATAGAGGAAACACAGTCTCTGTAAAAGTTGGTGCTGGGAAAATTGGATAACTACAAGTAAAAGAATGAAATTAGAACACTTCCTAGCACCATACAGAAAAATAAACTCAAAATGTATTAAAGACCTAAATGTAAGGCCAGATGCTATAAAAATTTTAGAGGAAAACATAGGGAGAACATGCTCTGACATAAATAGCAGCAAGATCTTTTTCAATCCACCTCCTAGAATAATGAAAATAAAAGTGATAATAAACAAATGGTACCTAATTAAACTTAAAAGCTTTTGTACAGCAAGGAAACCATAAACAAAAAGACAACCCTCAGAATGGTAGAAAATATTCACAAATGAAGCAACCAACAGGGGATTAATTTCCAAAATGTACAAACAACTCATGCAGCTCAATATCAAAAACCAAAACACAATCAGAAAATGGGCAAGAGATCTAAATAGACATTTCCCCAAAGAATAGATACAGATGGCTAAAACCACATGAAAATGTGCTCAGCATCACTTATTATTAGAGAAATGCAAATCAAAATTACAATCAGGTACCACCTCACACTGGTCAGAATGGCCATCATCAAAAAATCTATAAACAATAAATGCTGGAGAGAGTGTGGAGAAAGGGAACCCTCTTACACTGTTTGTGAGAATGTAAGTTGGTACAGCCACTATGGAGAGCAGTATGGAGGTTCCTTAAAAAACTAAAGATAGAGCTACCATATGGTCCAGCAATCTCACTCCTGGGTATATATCTGGAGAAAACCATAATTTGAAAAGATACATGCACCCACCATGTTCACTGAAGCACGATTTACAATAGCCAGGATATGGAAGCACCCTAAATGTCCATTGACAGGGGAATGGATAAAGAAGATGTGGTACATATATACAATGGAATATAACACAGCCATAAAAAAGACAAAATAATGCCATTTGCAGCAACATGGATGGACCTAGAGATTGTCAGACTGAGTGAAGTAAGTCAGACAGAGAAAGACAAATATCATATGATATCACTTATATGTGGAATCTAACAAAAAGGATACAAATGAACTTATCTACAAAACAGAAATAGAGTTACAGATGTAGAAAACAAACTTATGGTTACCAGCGTGTAAGTGCACGGAGGGACAAATTGGGAGATTAGGATTAACATATACACACTACTATATATAAAATAAATAACTAATAAGGACCTACTGTATAGCACAGGGAACTCTACTCAATACTCTAATGGCCTATATGCGAAACGAATCTTAAAAAGAGTTGATTATATTTATGTGTATAACTGATTCACTTTGCTGTACACCTGAAACTAATGCAACACTGTAAATCAACTATACTCCAATAAAAATGTAAAGAAATAAGGTAATTAGTTTCTAGTCTGCCTACATTCTTAGGCATTCTTCTCTAATCCCATAATTTTCACTATTTCCTATGCCCTGATGGTTTCTGAAATGATATCCATCCTGAGCTCTAGAATCCTATAGATAATGGCTCTTTATATTGGACCTTCCACAGACAGATCAAACTTCAATATGCCTAAACGCAAATTAACCCCCCATCTCCCACTCTGAACCACTTCACCTGCCAAAGGAGCCCACTGTATTTTCCTCTGAGGTTTTGTGCTTCTTTGCATGACATTCTTGTCCATGCTTCTACTTCAGTTAGGGCTTCTCAAATGTTAATATGCAAAAGCATCACTTGGGTATCTAGTTAAAATGCAAATTCTGATTCAGTAGGTCTGAAGTGAGGCCTAAGAATCTGCATCAGTTTCCCGATGATGCCAATATGTCTGGTCCATGAAGCATAAGTTCTAAGTCACAGAACTTGTATTTGTATGACACTGTATTGTTTCCCTTTTCCTGCAAAAACAATTATTCACCAAACCTTGTCAATTATTCTAAATACTTGTCAATAAATACTCAAATCTATTCCCTCCTCTTCTTTTCTCTCTTTTTTCTAGTCTGGATAATTGCAGTGAGTTTCTCACTTACCTACTTGGTCTTATCTAACACTAATGTATCTTACAGGGTGTGGTGGAAGTATCTTTTTAACATGAAAATACAATCGTGTTACTTCTCCTCGCTTAACACTTTCCAGTGCCTCCTACAGGGTGAAGGATAAACTTATTGGAATATACTGCCCTACTTATCTGCCCCACAATGCCTACAACTCTCCACTTTTAACATTACCTTTCCCCCACCCCACTCATGCACAGAATCTATGCTCCAGAACACAGAGTGATCTTCTTAATGTCTTGGCTTCTGTACATGCTGTTTTCCTGACTCCAATGCAACTTATCCTTTAAATATCAATTAAAATATTACCTCCCTCATGATGCCTTCTCTAACCCCTAGGGTGAATGTAGGAACCCCTTCTTCTAAGTGCTCACTACACTTTGTATGTACCATCATCAAATTAATCTTTCTTTGTATTATAGTTATTTGTTTTCATGTTTGTTTCCATTAAACTATATAACCTTTGAGAGCAAAGACCATAATATCCTAGTGCCTATCCTCAGCTTAGAAAATGGCTATGATTGTACATATTGAGAAAAATAAATAAATGAATAAATTATCTCAATCAGTATTTGACAGTATTTGTAAAATTGGATTTTAGCCTAAAACAAGAAAGAATTTTATTGCAACTAAACCTCTTGTGTACACACTCTGTGCAGTAGTGAGCTCCGACCACCTGAGAGAAAAATAGGCAGCGGTAATATAAAAGAAGCTTCCATTTTAAGTGTGTATATTAACCACGTAATATTTCAAGTCTCTTACAATTATGAGATTCTATGATATAAGATGACTTTGAAAAGGATATTAATTTTTGAAAGATTTCCAGACCATATAATAAATACTCCTAGACTATATAGGAATTCCTAGTTTGCAGAACATAGAAGAAAGTAGTCTGTCGTCTACATTTTCAATTATGTGTCACTTAAGTTTCCCTGAATTGAATCATGATCATCAGTATTTCCTCAACACATCTTCCACGACAACCAAAAGTTTTCCAGCTCAACAGAAAGACCCAGATTACTATAGCTTCAAGAGGCAGGGTAGTATTATAGACAACCTGATTTTGACTTTTTTTCAATGCTATTTCTAACCTCTGTAAAATCTTTGCACTTTAAGTCAGGAAAGGAATTGTTGCCAGAAGAAAATTAGAATTTATTTAATCATAGTCTCAAAGAACAGAAGACACACTTTTCTTTTGGAGACGTTGCATTAAAACTATAATGGTCACTTTTTGGCCCATCTTACAGGAAAAAAACTGCTAATGTTCTTCCAATTTGATATTTGAATAATATTCTCTCACCAGTCATAAGTTTCAAGAATATCATGACTAACTGAGCTCTACAAATTCATTTATTCAATTAATCGAAACTTATTAAGTATTTAGAAGTGCTACATATCATTTAACGTTATGTGGACATACAAACAAGACAATTGCTACCCCAAAGAAAGATCAAAGTCAATTTTTTAAATGGCAATACAGGAACAACAAAAGTTTCCTGATATTAATTAATTAAGTGACTAAATCAATGAAAAGCTATTTCACCAAATTATTATTATTATTTTTACTTTTGCACTTACTTTTCTTCTGCCATATTTAGGTGACTGGAGATTGGATGTGCTTTCTCTTTAGTGTGTGTGATATTTTAACCTCTATCATGGTGGACATATGCCCTATCCACTTTTTTTTGTCTTTGCCCTATGCTGTGCCCCACCTCTGGGCCAGCCATAGAGGCTGTCTGACACATACAGAGTCTAGGTGAGTTCACCACAGCCAGATTCTCTCCAGAGCCAGTGCTAGGACAGGAACATGGGCAGAACAGAGTTATGACAAAGGTAAACCAAACATACTGAGAACAAGTCTGTAAGGAGTTGGTGAGCTAATCTCTGGTGCACTGACTCTTGGAAATGGAATCTCAGGAAGTCAACATTAGATTAACTATCAAAGATCTCATAATCTAGTCAGAGGACAAAGGAGTAAACTGATGGTCACAGTAGAAGCCAAGTCCTCCAAGTGTGACTCCTAGACTAACAACACTGGCATCACTTGGATGCTCTTTAGAATGTAGATTCTCAAGGCCCACCTTGATCTAACGAATCAGAATCTCAGAGTGGGACCCAACAATCTGGGTTTAATGAGCCCTCCAGGTGATTCTGCTGAAGGCATGTGTTTGAGAACAGTGGTGAGTGTGAGAAGTGTTCTGGTAGAGGGACATTTCCCAGCATGGTATGAAGCACAGAAAGGGCTAATTAGACCAGCTGGGAGAACGTAAGGCAGGCTTCCCCAAAAAGTTAGCACCTGACCCTTTTTAATCATTTAATTCAGCTGCTTCTATTTTCTTAAATTCTGCTAGGGCTGATAACAATAATAATACCTAATTTGAATTTCTTCATATCTCCCTTCTCTCAACGACTTTCCAGTGACTGTTGAAAATAATGAGAAACACAGGAAATGGGGATTCTGAGAGAAAATGGAGATGATGTAGATAGTAAAGAAATAACCAATTTTTCTTTAATGCTGTACAGTGGGTTTTAGGACTAATTAACCTAGAGTTAAGGTTATCAAATTTAGCAAAACTATAATATATCCAGTTAAATTTGAAGGTCAGAAAAAATGATTAATTTTTTAGCACAAGGATGCCCCATGAAATATATGGAATTTACTTATACTAAAAATAATATTCATTTATTACTTGAAATTCAGTGCAACTCTGTGTCCTGTATTTTATCTGGTAACCCTATCCTGAGTTCAAGTCATGGACTACCATGCATTCACTTTTTACCTTAAATTGGGATTAATAATAATACCAGCAGATATTTGTTGGACAGTTACTATTCACTAGACATGATTCAAAGCATGTGGAAGTGTCCCTCCTAAATCCTCACAATATCCTTATTATTATTCTCCTTACACACATAGGAAACTGCTTAGCAATTGGGTCAAAGCTAGTAGAAGGTAGAGTCAGAATTTTAATCCATATTTAGCCTGATTCCAGAAGGTTTTTTTGGTTTTTTTTGCGGTACGCAGGCCTCTCACTGCTGTGGCCTTTCCTGTTGTGGAGCACAGGCTCCAGACGCGCAGGCTCAGCGGCCATGGCTCACGGGCCTAGCCACTCCACGGCACGTGGGATCTTCCCGGACTGAGGCACGAACCCACGTGCCCTGCATCGGCAGGCGGACTCTCAACCACTGCGCCACCAAGGAAGCCCTCCAGAAGTTTTAATGACTACATTCTATTGTTTATCCTACAGTGAAATTTTCTTAGTCCTTGTGAAACTTATTTTCATTTCTTTGAGTTAATGTGAAGACTAATTGAGATTATATATGGTACCTAACCCAGTTTGTGGCCACACATAGAAACATTTATTAATAGTAATATATTCAAAATCAAGACAACTGACCCCCAAATATACTTGGCTTCAGAACAATACTTCTACTCTACTATAACCACAAGTTAACAAGTGAGTCTTGAGAAAGAGGGACTCTGGTTTGTCTGGGATGGTATGCACTTATGTTCTGGCCTGAGGTCATTTAGAACAGAGTTAAAGTTAACTAATGTATATCCTGGTCAGGAGTTACTGATCTCTGTGCATGCTGACAGGAGGAGTATCCCTCCACAGAATGCCACAGTCAGTGGAGGAAAAACGGCGTCACAGAGTTTCACCTTGAGTCCTAGATTACTAGGAGACCACAAGGGCCACAGCTTTCTAATGGATAAGGGGAGAACTACAGTGACCATATGGATAAGGAGTGGAATGACCAAAAAACCTATAGCAAGAATGAAAGGAGACAGTAGGTGCAGTTGTCAAAAGCATGAATCTTGGTGTGTCCTACTTCACTGGTTTCGCTCAGGATTAGACGTATGGTACTGGCACAAAAACAGAAATATACATCAAGGGAACAGGATAGAAAGCCCAGAGATAAACCCACGTACATATGGTCACCTTATTTTTGATAAAGGAGGCAAGGATATACAATGGAGAAAAGACAGCCTCTTCAATAAGTGGTGCTGGGAAAACTGGACAGCTACATGTAAAAGAATGAAATTATAACACTCCATAACACCATACACAAAAATAAACTCAAAATGGATTAGGGTCCTAAATGTATGACTAGACAGTATAAAACTCTTAGAGGAAAACACAGGCAGAACACTCTATGACATAAATCACAGCAAGATCCTTTTGACCCACCTCCTAGAGAAATGGAAATAAAAACAAAAATAAACAAATGTGACCTAATGAAAATTAAAAGCTTTTGCACAGCAAAGGAAACCATGCACAGGACGAAAAGACAACCCTCAGAATGGGAGAAAATATTTGCAAATGAAGCAACTGACAAAGGATTAATCTCCAAAATATACAAGCAGCTCATGCAGCTCAATAACAAAAAAACAAACAACCCAATCCAAAAATGTACAGAAGACTTAAACAGACATTTCTCCAAAGAAGATATACAGATTGCCAGCAAACACATGAAAGGATGCTCAACATCACTAATCATTAGAGAAATGCAAATCAAAACTACAATGAGTTATCATCTCACACTGGTCAGAATGGCCATCATCAAAAAATCTACAAACAATAAATGCTGGAGAGGATGTGGAGAAAAGAGAACCCTCTTGCACTGTTGGTGGGAATGTAAATTGATACAGCCACTGTAGAGAACAGTATGGTGGTTTCTTAAAAAAATAAAAATAGAACTACCGTATGACCCAGTAATCCCACTACTGGGCATATACCCTGAGAAAACCATAATTCAAAGTCATGTACCACGATGTTCATTGCAGCACTATTTACAATAGCCAGGACATGGAAGCAACCTAAGTGTCCATCAACAGATGAATGGATAAAGAAGATATGACACATATATACAATGGAATATTACTCAGCCATAAAAAGAAACAAAATTGAGTTATTTGTAGTGAGGTGGATGGACCTAGAGTCTGTCACACAGAGTGAAGTAAGTCAGAAAGAGAAAAACAAATGCCGTATGCTAACACATATATTTGGAATCTAAAAAAAAAAAAAAGGTTCTGATGAACCTAGGAGCAGGACAGGAATAAAGACGCAGGCATAGAGCACGGACTTGAGGACAACGGGAGGGGGAAGGGTAAGCTGGGATGAAGTGAGAGAGTGGCATGGACATATATACACTACCAAATGTAAAATAGATAGCTAGTGGGAAGCAGCTGCATAGCACAGGGAGATCGGCTTGGTGCTTTGAGACCACCTAGAGTGGTGGGATAGGGAGGGTGGGAGGGAGACGCAAGAGGGAGGGAATATGGGGATATATGTATACATATAGCTGATTTACTTTGTTATACACCAGAAACTAACACACCATTGTAAAGCAGTTATACTCCAATAAAGATGTTAAAAACAAAAAAGTGACGTATGTGCTAGGGAAGTGATACATGCTCAATAGAGGATATGCATTTTAATTATTATTAATATTATTATTATGAAATAAATAGGCAATCCTTTCTGCAAAAGGATTCTTTTTAAAACAAGAATCATGCACTCTTCCAAGTCACGGTTGTTTGTCTCAAGCAAGGCTCAAATAATAGATCTGTATGTGCTTTAGAATTTGTCATCCTAAAGCAAAAAGAACAAACAAGAGCTCTTGTTCCTACCTCTCTATTAGTTACTATTAAAAGCTTTAAAGTGTCTAAACGTTTACCTTATTGCAAACTACCAAGTTAGCCTGCCACGAATTCATGGATGCTGTTAGAAAACATAAGACAAAGGACAGTTCATTACTCAAAGCGGTATCAGCAGCCAGAGTATCAGCAGAGTTTGCACTGTTCTCCAGGTTCCAAATTCCACAGTATGACAGGAAGAGGGCTAAATATTACCTGCGCGTTTGTATTAACACAGTGGACTGTGTCACAGGAGAGGAACCCTGAGCCTAAAGAACCCAAATCTTTTCAAATGGGTGTTAAAAGCACCTCCCCTTTCTCCAGGGAGTATTATCTTTACTATGCTAGACAGTAAGCATGCCTGTTTTCTGAAGCTATAAGCAAATGTGCCCTTTGCTCTGGTAGGAAACACTATCTCTGTCGTCCAAGACTTTTCACTATACTAACATCTTTGAAAAAATAGTCCAGAGCTAAAGCCACCGAAACAAGCCAGAAAAACCATGTTGATGTTTCATGTTTTGCAATAAATAGACCCAGCATAATTTTAGGTGGCTCTGATTATGACATAATTTATTGCTTGCATGTACTGTTTCAGGATATAAATAATGCTATGACGATGCTTCATAAATGGCAGCCCTGTGTTCTGACTCTTCCTAAAACAAATGTGTGAAAAAAATATGCTTCTTGGAAATATCTAAGAGAATTTTTAACAAAATTCAACAACGCATGCACTGGCATAGACAGCCAAATTCTATGATAAGCTCTCAATAACAACCTGTGTCTTTTTCTACCATAGCTTTTATCATAGTTGTAACTATGTAAGCATGTGTTTACCTTTTCATTTAATTTCTGTCTGTCTCGCTAGAGTATAAGCTCTCTTTCACTAAGGGACCTCTTTTTTTATACTTATGTTTGAGTCACCTAGCATGGCACCTGACATATAGCAGATATATACAGTAAATATATGCAACAAACATTTTTTGAATGTTGACTGAATTGAAGTGTACTTCACTTATAAATAGAATATTAAAATTTGATCACAAGGCGCAATTCTATCACACACTTTATATTTACCAGGACTTCCAAAGAATCTGATTTGAGTTTCCTAAGAGGCTGGATGGGGAAAGGACCTAAGAAATCACCTAGGGTTTCTACTTTATTGTATAGGTGAGGAAACCATGAGCCAGAGATAGGAAATGAATTATTCAAAGTCACACAGCAAGTTGTGATGGACCTAGGCTAAAATTCAAGTTTTCTGACTCCTGGCTGAATGCTGTTTCCCCAATAAGATTTCTTCACCTGTTCCTTCAGCCTCTTCTGGCAATGTCTGAAAGCACTTCCATGTTTATCCACTATGAAGAAATGTGGTAATGTGTTGTTAAGGCAGGAGTAGAGAGATGGGAATATCTGCAGCTCTATGCTAATACCACCTCACTGTCATAATATGGGTCAGGAAGCCTGCACTTCCAAACACAAAAATAATCTGCAATGTGTTTTCAAAGTTTTCAACTTTGCCTGATGTTTTTTTTGAAGTGCACTGAGAAAAGAAGGCATGACACAGCTCAGAAAGACAGAGATATATCAAAATGTCTGCAAATCTGCCAAAGCCCAATTCCAATGAACCAGAGACATTTCTATTTTTTCTCCTATCTTATTCAAACCGGCAAATAAGGAACTTTACCTACTTTATTATCAGATTGTGACAAATTGGTAGTGAAAGCATTATTGTTTAGGGCTGCAGATACGTTAAAATAGAGAAGTTAAAGAATTTCACCTCTTCCAAGATTTTAGAAATTTCCTGTAGTAACCATCCCACAAAAAGTGAAACAAGCATCTCCACAGTGAAGATCCTGGGAAGTCAGTCATTTCTGTTTCTAATACAAAAGAGTGTTTGATATTCTGCTTACCCTGCGGGCTCCGCAACATCCCTGTGATCAATTGTTCCTGCGGGAGCCAGCTCTGCCAAAGATGTTGCTTTGGAGGAAAGGTGCTCTATAAATGTAATAAATAAATAAATGAATGGACTAGGCAGAACAGCATAGGCTCTGGATTAAACAGAGGCAAGAATTTGGTTTTCAGATTTAAAAGGAACGAGGGACTGGTCTCAGTCTCCCACCTTGGGAAAAGCTACAAAGATTTATTTTTGTGAACATATCACAATTCTCATTCTCATGCAGCTGTAGTTATTGGAGTACCTGAGGTAAGATTACTTTATGGCCCAATGAGAGCAAATACAGGCCTCTCTTGCCTTATAGGCTAAGTGGTTTCACACTCATTTCTGAGGAATGAATATAAGTTTCTAGTGAATTCCATGAAAATATTTTTAGAGTTGTAATGCTGCAGAGCAAAAGTTACCATAGTGTGAATGGAAAACTTTTAGTGAGAGGCTAGCCATCAATTTTCTGAGGAAAACTGGACAAGTAATACTCTTGCGATGTGTTTCAGAATCTGGTATCTCATTCTATAATTTCTAACATAGATATTGCTTTCGTGCATTGAAGATGACTTAAGTCTGTATTCTTACAGATTCACAATTTGACTCAACTGCTTCTATGGAACTGAGATTTTAGTATATAATGGATTACACTGTATTAGAACATTTTGCTAGCAAGTTCCACCCTTAAGGCATATCTTACCCTTGCCTAGCCATTTTTTTTTTAAGTCTGAGGGTTTGATTTGTAGAATCACAGTATTCTTTTGGTTCTTTTTAACCAATTTTCCCTTCATCTACAGAAAAGATACCAATTGCCTCACTCTTGTGTGTCAGAAATTTAGGAATATTTGGAAGCCATTATAAAATCAGGCTTGGTTTGTGGACCATACCAATGTCAATTTTCTGGTTTTGAGAGATCTTTAGTTAACCAAAATGTTACCATTGAGTAGACTAGGCAAAGAGTGCATGGGACTTTTCTGTTCTATCTTTGAAACTCCATGTGAATTTAGAATTATTTTAAAATAAAAAGTGAAAGAAAAAAAACTTGGAAATAGAAGATATAAAAGTAGGAAACAGGTATAATAGTGACAAACTGGAAAAACTCTCTACATGTATATTTATTAAGCTATAACATGGAGATAGCATCTAGTATTGAGTAACAGTTAAATGAGATTAAATGTAATGGCTTGGGACTTCCCTGGTGGCGCAGTGGTTAAGAATCCGCCTGCCAATGCAGGGGACACGGGTTCGAGCCCTGGCCCGGGAGGATCCCACATGTGGCGGAGCAGCTAAGCCCCTGCGCCACAACTGCTGAGCCTGCGCTCTAGAGCCCGTGAGCCACAACTACTGAAGCCTGCGTGCCTAGAGCCCGTGCTCCGCAGCAAGAGAAGCCACTGCAGTGAGAAGCCCGCGCACCACAAAGAAGAGTAGCCCCTGCTCGCTACAATTAGAGAAGGCCTGTGCGCAGCAGTGAAGACCCAACGCAGCCAAAAATAAATAAATAAATAAATTAAAAAAAAAAAATGTAATGGCTTGTTTATGCAGAGGCAATACGGCGAAATTAATACCATGTCCTCTAAAGCCAGACTGTCTCACTCAAATCCCAGGTCATGCCATTTCTGTTTGTGTCCTTGGCCCAGGAATTTAATCTTGCCTCAGTATCTGAATCTGGAAATTGGGATAATGATAATAACATCACTCATAAGACAGCGTGTTTAAATGAGTTAATATATGTAAGGTACTTAGAACAATGCCTGGTACTTAGCAATTATGCATGGCTGTCAGCCATATTATGAAGAAATCACTTCACACTTAGTTCAGTAAACGTTTTCTTTCCTTTTCTGATTATTAGTGAAAGACTATAGGAGCTCATCTAAAGCAACAGAGAAAAAAAATTGCGGTATATTTACATAATTGAATATTATAAAATAATGAGGGAACAAGCTTCTACTACATGCAAAAATATGGATGAATCACACAAACATAATACTGAGGGAAAGAAACCAACCACCAAAAGGTGCTTATTGTAAGATTGCAGTTATGTAAAATAATAAATAGAAATAATAGCAAATAATAAAATAGTAGAAAATAACAAAAATAATTTTAGGATAAACTTTAAGCTTAATTTTGATAAAACATTTCAGAATCCCTCAAATCACACCATTTCAATAAGTAAAATGTACATATATTTTTGTACTACATTTCAAGTCCCAAATTCTCAGTTGTCAGTAAGATAGTAAGTTGCAAATTATAAATTTATCTGATAATTTAACCATATGTATTTTAAACAAAAATAAGTAAGGTTTCAACAAGTGAAATGAGGTTTTAAACAAAAATACTTAATTCAACAAGGTGTCTTTTTTTTTCAGTTGAAGTATAATTGACATACAATATTTGTTTCAGTGTAAGACATAATGATTCGACAAATGTATACATTGTGAAGTGATCATCATAATAAGTGTAGTTACCGTTTGTCACCATACATAGTTAGTATTAGTTTTCTTGTGATGAGAACTTTCAATATTTACTTTCTTAACAACTTTCAAATTTGTAATATAATGTTATTGATTATAGACACCATGTTCTACATAACATCCCCGACTTATTTTTTAATTGAAATTTTTACCCCTTGATCCTCTTCACCCATTTTGCCCACTCCCCAACACCCATCCCCTCAGGCAACCATTAATTTGTTCTCTGTATCTATGAGTTTTGTTTTGTTTGTTCATTTGTTTTGTTTTTTAGATTCCACATGCAAGTGCAATCATACAGTATTTGTCTTTCTCTGTGTGACTTATTTCACTTGACATTATACCCTCAAGGTCCATTCCGTTGTTCCTAATGGCAAGACTTCATTCTTTTTATGGCTTATGAGCATTCCATTGTATATACATATACCACAATTTCTTTATTAATTCATCTATTGATGGACACTTAGGTTGTTTCCACATCTTGGCTATTGTAAATAATGCTGCAATGAACATGGGGGTGCATACATCTTTTTGGATTAGCATTTTCATTTTCTCCAGATAAATACCCAGAAGTAAAATTGCTGGATCATAAGGTAATTCTATTTTTAATTTTTTGAGGAACCTCCATACTATTTACATTCCCATCAACAGTTCACAAGTGTTCCTTTTTCTGCACATCTTCACCAACACTTGTAATTTCTTGGCCTTTTGATAATGGCCATTCTTACAAGTGTGAGATGATATCTAAGTTTGCTTTTGATTTGCATTTCCCTGATGATTAGCAATGTTGAATATCTTTTCATGAGCCTGTTGTCCATCTGAATGCCTTCTTCAGAAAAATGTCTATTCAGGTCTTTTGCCCATTTTTTAATTGTGGTATTTGTTTTTTTACTATTGAATTGTATGGGGTTTTAATATATTTTAGATATTAACCCTTTATTAGATATATGACTTGTAAACATTTTCTGCCATTGAGTAGGTTGCCTTTTCATTTTGTTGATGATTCCCTTTGCTGTGCAGAAGCCTTTTAGTTAGATGTAGTCCCATTTGCTTGCCTTTGTTTTTAGAATCAGATCAAAAAAATAATTGCCAAGACTGATGTCAAGGAGCTTATCACCTATGTATTTTCCTAGGAGTTTATGGTTTCAGGTCTTACATTCAAGTCTTTAATCCACTTTGAGTTAATTTTTGTATATGGTATAAGATAGTGATCTAGCTTCATTCTTTTGCATGTAGCTGTCCAGTTTTCCCAACACCCTTTATTGAAGAGACTGTCCTTTTTCCATTGCATATTCTTGGATCCTTTGTCATAAATTAGTTGATCACATATGTGTGGGTTTATTTCTGTCCTCTGTATTCTATTCCAGTAATCTATGTGTCTCTTTTTATGCCAATACCATACTGTTTTGATTACTGTAACTTTGTAATATAGTTTGAAATCAGGGCTCATAATGTCTCCAGGTTTGTTTTTCTTTCTTAAGATAACAATTTGAGATCTTTTAAGGTTTCATACAAATTTTAGAATTGTTTTAACCCTGTAAAATATGCCATTGGAATTTTGATACGTATTGCCTTGAATCTATATATTACTTTGGGCAATACACTCGTTCTAATCCATGACCATGGCGTATCTTCCCATTTATTTATGTCTTCTTCATTTCTTTCATAAATATCTTACAATTTTCAGTGTACAGTCTTGTCATCTGCTTAAATTTTTCCTAGATATTTTGGGGTTTTGATGCAATTTTAAATGCAATAGTTTAAACTTTTTCTGATAGATCATTATTAGTGCATAAAAATAGCATTTTGTATATTGTTTGTATACCCTGTAATTTTAATGAATTTATTAATTCTAGCAATTTTTGGTGGAGTTTTCAGGGTTTTCTATATATAAAATTATGTCATCTGAAAATAGTGATAGTTTTACTTTCTCTTTTCCAATATGTATGCATTCGATTTTTTTCCCCTGCCTAATTCCTTTGGCTAGAACTTCCAATACTATGTTGAATAAAATTGGTGAGAGTAGGCATCCTTGACTTGTTCCTGTACTTAGGGGAAAGGCTTTCACATTAAGGATGACGTTAGCTGTGGGCTTATCATACACGGTCTCTATTATGTTGAGGTACATTCACTCTGTACACTCTTTGTTGAGAATTTTTATCACAAATGGATGTTGAATTTTGTCAAATGATTTTTCTGCATCTATTGAGATGATCAAATGACTTGTGTCCTTCATTTTGTTAATGTTGTAATCATGTTCACTGATTTGCAGGTGTTGAACTATCCTGGCACTTTGGAATAAATCCCACTTGATCACAGTGTATGATCCTTTTAATGTATTGTTGCAAATATTTTGCATGTGATTTCATCAGGCATATTGGCCTGTAATCTTCTTCATTTGCAGTGTCCTTATCCAGTTTTTGGTATCAGGGTGATGCTGGCCTCATAAAATGAGTTTGAGAGTGTTCCCACCTCTTCAGTTTTTTGGAATAGTCTGAGAAGGATTGGTATTAAGTCTTCCTTGAATGTTTGGTACAATTCACCTGTAAAGCTGTCTAGTCCTGGACTTTTGTTTGTTGGGATTTTTAAAATTATTATTATTGATTTAATCTCCTTGCTAGTAATCAGTCCATTCAGATTTCTATTTCTTCCTGATTCAGTCTTGGAAGATTGTTTTGTTTCTAGGAATTTATCCATTTCTTTCTAGGTTGTCTAATTTTTTGTCATATAGTTGTTCATAGTTTCTTTGATCCTTCATATTTCTTTGACATCAGTTGTAACTTCTTTCATTTCTGATTTTATTTGAGCCCTCTCTCCGTGAGCCTAGGTAGTCTGTCAATGTTGTTTATCTTTTCAATGAACCAACTCTTAGTTTCATTGATCTTTTCTATTGTCTCTATAGTCTCTATTTCCTTTGTTTCTGTTCTGAACTTTATTATTTCTTTCTTTCTACTAACTTTGGGATTCTTTTGTTTCTTTTTTCTAGTTCCTTTAGGTGTAAAGTCATATTTTTTGAGATTTTTCATTTTTCTTGAGGTATGTAGGCCTGAATTGCTATAAAAATTTCTCTTAGAACTGCTTTTGCTGTATTTGATAGATTTGGGGATGTTGCATTTCCATTTTCATTTGTCTCAAGGTATTTTTTAAATTTTTCTTTTGATTTCTTCATTGACCCATTGGTTGTTCAATAGCATATTGTTTAATCTCCACATATTTGTGATTTTTCAAGTTTTCTTCTTGTAATTTATTTCTAATTTCAGACCACTGTGGTTAGAAAACATGCTTGATATGATTTCAATCTTTTTAAATTTACAGAGACTTGTTTTGTTTCCTAGCATCCTAGAGAATGTTCAATGTGCACTTGAGAAGAATGTGTGTTCTGCTGATTTTGGATGGAATGTTCTGTATGTATCTATTAAGTGAATCTGATCTGGTGTGCCATTTAAGGCTGAGGTTTCCTTATTGATTTTCTGTCTAGGATAACCTACCCATTGATTTCAATGGGGTATCAAAGTCCCCTACTATTATTGTATTGCTGTCAACTTTCTCTTTAGGATTGTTAATGATTTATTTATGTATTAGATGTTCCTATGTTGGATGCATAAATATTTAGAAATATTACATTTTCTTGTTGGATTGACCCCTCTATTATTATGCAATGCCCATCTTTGTCTTTTATTAAATATTTATTTTAAAGTCTATTTTGTCTGATGTAAGTATAGATACCCCAGCTTTCTTTTGTTTTCTATCTGTATGAAACACCTTTTTCCATTCCTTCATTTCAGTCTGTATGTGTCCTTACATTTGAGGTGAGTCTCCTGTTGTTGGCATATAGATGGGTCTTTTTGGTCTTTATCCATTTAGCTACTCTATGTCTTTTGATTAGAGAATTTAGTCCATTTACATTTAAAGTAATTATTGATAGGTATGTTCTTATTGTCATTTTGTTAACTATTTTCTGGCTGTTTTGTAGTTACTCTCGGTTCTTTTTCTTCTTCTCTTGATTTCTTCCCTTGCGGTTTGATGACTTTCTGTAGTGATATGCTTAGATTCCTTTCTCATTATCTTTTGTGAATTAATTATAGCTTTTTGCTTTTTGCTTTTATATATATATAATTATAGCTTTTTGCTTTTATAATTTTTATAATTATCGTGAGGCTCAACTATAACAGCCTACAAATATAACACTCTATTATACATTGATAGAAAGTTCAGTTTAAATATATTCTAAAACTGCATTTTTATTGCCCCCATTTTATGTTTTTTATGCCACATTTTACATATTTTTGTATATCCCTTAACTAATTGTTATATTTATAGTTATTTTTATTACCTTTTAAATTTATACTAGCTTTATAAGTAATTAATCTACTTTCTTCGCTATATATTTACCAGTGAGATTTTACTTTCAATAGTTTTCTTGTTACTAATTAGTGCTCTTTCTTTTCAGCTTAAGTAAATCCCATTAACATATCTCATAAGGCCAGTATAGTGGTGAGAAACTCCTTTCATTTCTAATTGTCTGGAAAACTCGTTTTCTCTCCCGAATTTGTTGTCTCTCCTCTGGTTATCTCTCTTCCACTCTGAAAGGTAACTTTGCTGGTTAGAGTATTCTTGGTTAGGTTTTTTTCTTTTAGCACTTGAATTCATCATGTCACTACCTTCTGGCCTGCCAAGTTTCTTCTGGTAAATCTGCTGACAGACTTAGGGGCATTCTTTTGTAACAAGTTGCTTCCCTCTTGCTGCTTTTGAGAGTCTCTCTTTAACTTTTGACATTTTTGATTATAATTTGTCTTGGTTTCGGTGTCTTTGGGTTGATCATATTTGGAACTTTCTCAGCTTCCTGGATCTGGATGTCTGCTTTCTTCCCCAAGTTCAGGATGTTGTCAGCCATTATTTCTTCAAACAAGTTTTCTGTCCCTTTCTATCTCTCTTCTCCTTCTGGGATGTCTATAATGCAAATATCATGTTATCCATAGGTTCCCTAAGCTATTTTCACTTGTTTTTAATCATTTTTTTCCCCTGCTCTGTTTGGGTGAGTTCCACTTCTCTATCTTCCTGATAAATGATTCCTTCATTTGCTTCATCTAGTCTGCTGTTTAACCCCTCTAATATATTTTCCAGTTTAGTTATTGTATTATTCAGCTCTGTGACTTCCATTTGGTACTTTATGTTTTTTCTTCGATGAAGTTCTCTCTGTGTTCATCCATTCTTCTGAATTCAGTTAATTTCTTTGTGACCTTAGTTTGAACTCTTTGTCAGGTAAATTGCTTATCTATGTTTCTCTAAGGATTTTTTTTTTCTGGGGTTTTATCTTATTCTTTCATTTGGAACATATGCCAGCACTGAGGAAATAGAGGGAGAATGTAACACTGGCAGCCATAAGCACCTCTGTTCATAGAGCTTCAACAAGCTTCTGCCCCTCTGACAGATGCTTTAGGATTAGAAAATAAATTCCTTCACTTATGATCTAAGCTCTTTTCAAACTGATGCTTTTGTATTGGGTCCTGGGGTGAGTGAGTTTGTGTATGAACCCCTTAAGAGGTGACTCTCCTTTCCCTACAGACCTATGGCTCTCCTGGACATAAGCCCCATCTGTTTTTAAAACCAAACATTTTGGGGGTTCATTGCTCCAGTGCAGGTTTCAAAAGTTGACGTGCCTCATGTGGGGCAAAAACTCCTCACCCCTCAGGGAGAAATGCCACATTTCTGAGATCCCTCCTGACAATGGGTCAGCAGGCTGGGTGTGCTGTTTTTGGCACGACCATGTCTCTGCCTCCCCCATCTGTCTCAATATGACCCTTTTATCCTTCATTGTGGAGTAGCTATTCAGCTAGTTCTCAGGTTCTTTTCAGAGCAAATTGTTACATATGTAGATGTATATTTTCTGTGTCTATGGGAGGAGGTGAGTTCAGGATTATCCTTTGCCACCAACTTCAACTGCTTCCTCCCACAGGGTGTCTTTTTTGGAAGAGTTATTAATTCAATCAAGTCTGTGATGTCAAACTCAAATGGCAGTGTTATATTTGAAACAAGAAAAGACAATAAACTCTTAAGTGGTTTATTACAGTATGTACTATAATTTTGGACAGTCTATAACTGCATTCAAGGTTTAGGAAAAAAGAGCTGATTGTATAACTTGTACCGGGCCAAATCTGCCACCAAAACAAAAGTCAGTAAAACTGGAAAAAATATGAAACAACTGGTTTTAGATATTGGGCAACAATAGCATAAACTGTACTTGCTAAGAGAATGCAGACCTATGTTTAACTTGTATTTTTATCTCTAGGCACTTTCCAGACACTGATTTAGAGGAAGGGAACCCAAGCAGAGCATGGCAATATACCTAAACTGAGGACACACAGACTGGATTTCAAGGACGCAGAAGCAGTTGATATTTGTAAGGCAGAGTACATGATAATAGGAATCTACACAGGGAAAAAAACCCTCAATCAATTTGCATAGAAGTTCCCTTAATTCATTGGCTGAGTTCTGAGATTTACATGCATAGGCAAGATCCCATGAGCTGGAGTAAAGAGCAATTATGAATAAAAGAATAACTACCAGAAAGCTATAAATTTAATAACTATCAGAGTTCACAGAGCTGGGGTAATGTTCTAATACTGACCAGGCTGTGTAAAGAAAGCTTACTGACCATATGGGGTACTCAGTAGGGACCACTGAAGTTCACTTCTCAGGTGTATGACTAAGCCAATCCTAGAGTAAAGGCATCTCAAAACCTGCATTAAGAAAGTTTAAAAACAAGCTTCAAAAAGATTAAGATAATCTGCAAGTAAAAGAGAATGTTGGGGACAAATTGGGATATTCTTTAAAAGAAGACAAAAAAATCCAAACCCTCAAAACTAGAAAAATCCCAGTGTCAAGTATCCAAACCAAAATTATTAGATATGCCAGGAAGAGAAGTAATGGAACTCATAGAAAAGAAGAAATTAATTTGTAGAAATAGATATGGAAATGATAGAGATGATAGCATGTCTTAAGGCTCTAAAACAGCTTTTACAAACATGTTCAAATACTTAAAAGCAGGCATTAACATAATGAAGAAAGTAACATTATAAAAAAAAAGTAAATGAAAATTCTGAGGTGAAAATGACAATACTGAAAAATTTTTAAAACTGGATGCTTTTGACAGCAAATCAGACATTGTAGGATAAAGTATCAGTAAATTTGAAGCCAGAACAATAGGAACTATCCAAAAGGGGGCATACAGTCACAGACACAGACACACAAAGCTGAAAGAAATTAACAAAGCAGCTGTAACCTGTGGGACAAGATAAAGTGGTCTAACATACATATACTTGGTGTTTAGGATAGAGGAGGAAGAAAAAATAATTAAAGAGATAATGGCCAAAACATTTCCAAATTTAATAATATATAAAACTACAGATCCAAGAAGTTAAACAAAACCTAAGAAGGATAAATGCAAAGAAAATAATAATGAGGCATACAATAATCAAATTGTTCATATCAATAATAAGAAAATCTTAAAATAAGCTTGAGGGGAAAACATTGCATAAAGAGGAACAAAGTATTAATACTGACTTTGCATCAGAAGTAATGGAAGCCATGGGACAATATTTTTAAACTGCCATAACAAAATATTTTTAACTATTAACTTAGAATTCTATAAGCAGGAAAAATTATCCTCCAAAAATAAAGGCAAAATAAATATAGGCATACCTAGGAAATAGTGTGGGTTCAGTTACAGATTACCTCAATAAAGTGAATAACTCAATAAAGTGAGTCATACAAATTTTTTGGTTTCTCAGTGCATATAGAAGTTATTTTTACACTATACTGTAGTCCATTAAGTGCAAAAAGCATTGTGTTTAAAAAACAATACACAGAATTGGATCAAGATGGTGTAGTAGGATTACTTGAAACTCAGTTCCCACCATGAACTATCTGGAGACTGGCAGACTCCTGTACAACCAAGGGTGTAAGAAACAGCCACAAGAACTTGGGTAGGAAGGGAAAGAAGAGATCATGTTGGGACTTGTGCCACTGGGAGGGGACTCAGAGGAAAAGGGAGATTACACAAATGGAGAGCCTCCCTGGAGAGTGAACGATTAAAGCCTTCTATTGGGCACCCCAACTGTGGGGTCCAACAGTGGGAAGACAAGCCCCCTTGGCTAGTTAAAGGGTCAGTGGGACAAATAGGAGGGCTGTGGTAAGCCTGGATTCCACTCATGAGGAGCACACAAATGCTTGCCTGCTCCCAAAACAGGGCAGAGAGAGTGGATTGAGAATGCACATGTGGCTCCCCAGCCTGAGCAAAAGGAATGCTCCAGTCTCCCTTGCCTCACGTCACAGCTCCATGAGTGAGAGCTGCCATGAACATGGAAAGACCTCAGCTGTGAGATGCTGGGATGGCTCAAACCTGAACCAGTGTCTGAGCAGGGTGGGAGCAGTCATTACTGGTGATTCCAGAGGCAGTATGGATCACTGATAGTGACCCACCTATGCCCCAACCCTTGCTGAGTGAACATGCCAGCCCTTCTTGATTCAGTCGTCCTCTCTTCTAGGGTGAGGGTAACAGTTCTGGGAGGGTCAATAGCCCACACTTAAAGGGAAGTGAGCCAGCTTAGGCTCAACCTTCAGGGGTTCTGTTCCAGCTACTTGGGACTTGACATTGCCCCTCAGAAGGTGGTGATGGCCACTAATCAAAGGGGAAGTCTTGCCTCACAGCTGGCTCCAGCCCTATCCTCTCCATCTCCAGCCCCACCTCCTACCAAGGTGATAGATTCCTGTACACCCTGAGGAAAGATATGACTTGTGTTTATGTCAAATTCTGCTCCCCACCAAAGCCACTGGGCACACATAGACTATATAGGGATGATCCCACTTAAGGACCCCACAGTTCAAGAACTTGCATAGTTAAGTGTTTAACATAATTTCATAGAAACAGAGAAAGATAAGCAAAATGAGAAGACAGAGAAATTTGTCTCAGTTGAAAGAAAAGGAGAAAATCTTGAAAAAACAACAAATGAAACAGAAATAGACAACTTACAAGATGAAGAACTCAATGTATTAGCAATAAGAATGCTAACTGAATTAGGGAAAAGAATAGGTGAACACAATGAGAATAGTAACAAGGAACAAGAAAATAAAAAAGAAGGACCAGTGAGAGCTGAAGAATACAATAACTAGAATGAAAAACACACTAGAAGGAATGAACATCAGATAGGTGATCCAGAAGAATGAGCTACTATTCTGGAAGATAGAATAATGGAAAACACTCAATCAGAAGAGCAAAAAGAAAACAAATTAGAAAATAAAAACAGTTTAAGGGATCATTAGGATGACATCAAGTGTACCAACATTTGCATCATAGGGGTCCCAGAAGGAGAAGAGAGAGAGAAGGGTGTCAAAAATATACTTAATGAAATTATGGCTGAAAACTTCCCAAGCCTGAAGAAGGAAACAGATATTCAGGTACAGGAAGCACAGGGTATCCTAAACAAGATGGACCTAAACAGACCCATACCAAGACACATCATAATTAAAATGGCAAAAGTGAAAGATAGAAAGATAGGCAGAAAGAGAAAGACAAGGTCATATACAAGGGAACTCACTTATGGCTATCAGCTGATTCTTCTGCAGAAACTTTACAAGCCAGAAGGGAGTAGCATGATATCTTTAACCTGATGAAAGAGAAATACCTGCAAACTAGCATACTCTATCCAATAAGATTATCATTTAGAATTAAAGGATAGATAAACACTTCTCAGACAAGCAAAAACTAAAAAAAGTTCATCAATACTAAACCAACTCTAAAAGAAATGTTAAAGGGTCTTCTTTAGTGGAAAGCTAAAAGCTATAACAAGAAGGAAGTGTCTATTAGAAAGGAAAAATTCCACTGCTAAAAGCAAATATATATTAAGGCTTAATGCTACTTAAAGTAGCACAAAGAGTAAAAGACAAAAAATTGTAAAGTCAAATATAACTGTAATAATCACTAAAAGGATAAACATGAAGATGTAAAATATGACATCAAAAAGATAAATTGTGGAAGTAGGGTGTACAAAATGTTGATCCTTTAGAATGTGTTTGAACTTAAAAAAGCACCTGCTTAAAACAGATGGATATAGTTATAGGTCAACTTATATAAACCCAATGCTAACCACAAAACAAAACCCAAGAATAGAGATACAAAAACTAAAAAGAATGGAACACAAGTATATCACAAAAGAAAAATCAAACTTCAGGGAAGAAACTAAAAGAAGAGAGAAGAACTACAGAGACAATGGGAAAACAAGTAATATAATGGCAATAAGCACATACCTATCAATAATTATTTTATATATCAATGAGCCAAATGCTCCAATCAAAACACATAGGGTGGCAGATTGGATCAAAAAAAAAAAAAAACAAGACCCAAGCTTCCCCAGCCAGGGGTCAAACCTGAGCCCATGATGGGAGTGCTAAGACCTGGCTATTGGACCACCAGAAAATTCCCGACCCCAGGGAATATTAATTGGCATGAGCTCTCCCAGTGGTCCCCATCTCAGCACCAAGACCTGGCTCCACCCAACAACCTACAAGCTCCAGTGCTGGACTCCTCAGGCCAAACAACCAGCAAGACAGGAAGACAGCCCCTCCCATTAGCAGACAGGCTGCCTAAAGTCATACTTAGCACACAGACACCCCAAAACACAACACTTGATGTTGCCCTGCCCAGTAGAGGGACAACAACCAGCTCCACCAAACAGAGTGTAGGCACCAGTCCCTCCCACCAGGAAGCCTACAGAAGCTCTTGGACCAAACTCACCCACCAGGGGGCAGACACCAGAAGCAAGAGGAGCTATGGCCCTGCAGCCTGCAGAAAGAAGACCACAAACACAGTAGGTTAGACAGAAGAAAATGTTGCAGACAAAGAAGCAAGGTAGAAACTGACAAGACCAACTAAATGAAGAGACGATAAGCAATCTACCTGAAAAATTTCAGCATAATGATAATAAAGATGATCTAAGAGCTGAGAAATAGAATGGAGGCATGGATTAAGAAGATATGAGAAATGTTTAACAAGGACATAGAAGAACTAAAGAACAAACAAATACTGATGAACAATACAATAAATGAAATAAAAAGTACACTAGAAGGAATTAATAGCAGAATAACTGAGGCAGAAGACTGGATAAGTGAGCTGGAAGACAGAATGTTGGCAAACACTGCTGCAGAACAGAATAAAGAAAAAAGCATGGAAAGAAATGAGGACAGTCTCAGAGACCTCTGGAACAACATTAAACACACCAACATTTGAATTATAGGGGTCCAAGGAGAAAAGAAAGGACTGAAAAATATTTGAGGAGATTATAGTCAAAAACTTCCCTAACATGGGAAAGGAAACAGTCATCCAAGCCCAGGAAGCACAGAGAGTCCCATACAGGATAAACCCAAGAAGAAACACCTGGAGACACATATTAATAAAACTAACAAAAAATAATACAAGGAAAAAATATTAAAAGCAGCAAAGGAAAAGGAAAAAAAGACAAGGGAATCCAAATTATCTTATCAGCTGATATTGCAGGAGAAACTCTTCAGGCCACAAAGGAGTAGCATGATATATCTAAAGTGATGAAAGGAAAAAACCTACGACCAAGAATACTCTACACAGCAAGGCTCTCATTCAGATTCAACAGAGAAATTGAAAGCTTTACAGACAAGCTAAAGCTAAGAGAAATTAGCACCACCAAACCAGCTTTACAGCAAATGCAAAAGGAAATTCTCTATGTGGGAACCACAGGAGAAGAAAAAGACCTGCAAAAAACAAAAAACCAATAAAAACAAAACCCAAGACAATTAAGAAAATGGCAATAGGAACATACATATTGAAAATTACCTTAAATGTAAATGGATTCAAGGCTCCAACCAAAAGACACAGACTGGTTTAATGGATACAAAAACAGGACCCATATTTATGCTATCTACAAGAGACCCCCTTCAAACCTCGGGATACATACAGACTGAAAGTGAGGAGATGGAAAAATATTCCATGCAAATGGAAATCAAAAGAAAGCTGGAGTAGCAAAACTCATATCACACAAAGTAGACTTTAAATTAAAGCCTGTTGGGGAAAGGCTTCAAGATGGTGGAAGAGTAAGACGTGGAAATCACCTTCCTCCCCACAAATACATCAGAAATACATCTACATGTGGAACAACCCCTACAGAACACCTACTGAACACTAGCAGAAGACCTCCGACCTCCCAACAGGAAAGAAATTCCCCACGTACCTGGGCAGGGCAAAAGACAAACAGAGACAAAAGAATAGGGATGGGACCTGCACCAGTGAGAGAGAGCAGTGAAGGAGGAAAGGTTTCCACACACTAGAAGCCCCTTTGTGGGCAGAGACGGTGGGGGGTGGAGGGGGAAGCTTCGGAGCCACAGAGGAGAGTGCAGCAACAGGGATGTGGAAGGCGAAGCAGAGAGATTCCCACATAGAGGATCGGTGCCTATCAGCACTCACCAGCCCGAGAGGTTTATCTGTTCACCCGCCGGGGTGGGCGGGGGCTGGGAGGTGAGGCTCAGGCTTCCATCGGATCCCAGGGAGAGGACTGGGGTTGGCTGCATGAACAAAGCCTGAAGGGACTAGTGCACCACAGCTAGCCGGAAGGGAGTCCAAGAAAGTCTGGAGCTGCCGAAGAGGCAAGAGACTTTTTCTTGCCTCTTTGTTTCCTAGTGAGCGAGGAGAGGGGATTAAGAACACAGCTTAAAGGAGCTCCAGAGACAGGCCCGAGCCACGGCTACCAGTGTGGACCCCAGAGACAGGCTTGAGATGCTAAGGCTGCTGCTACAGCCACCAAGAAGCCTGTGTGTGAGCACAGGTCACTATCACCACCTCCCCTCCTGGGAGCCTGTGCAGCCTGCCACTGCCAGGGTCCCGTGATCCAGGAACTTCTCTGGGAGAATGCACGGCATGCCTCAGGCTGGTGCAACGTCACGCCAGCCTCTGCCACCACAGGCTCGCCCCGCAACCGTAACCCTCCCTCCCCCTGGCCTGAGTGAGCCAGAGCCCCCGAATCAGCTGCTCCTTTAACCCCATCCTGTCTAAGCGAAGAACAGATGCCCTCCGGCAACCTACATGCAGAGGCTGGTCCAAATCCAAAACTGAACACTGGGAGCTGTGTGAACAAAGAAGAGAAAGGGAAATTTCTCCCAACAGCCTCAGGAGCAGTGGATTAAATCTCCACAAACAAGTTGATGTACCCTGCATCTATGGAATACCTGAATAGATAATGAATCACCCCAAATTGAGGAGGTGGACTTTAGGAGCAACGATATATATAATATTTTCACTTTTTCTCTTTTTGTGAATGTGTATGTGTATGCTTCTGTGTGTGATTTTGTCTGTATAGCATTGCTTTTACCATCTGTCCTAGGGTTCTGTCTGTCCATTTTTTTGTTTCTTTTTTTAAATTAAAAAATTTTTTTCTTAATAATTATTTTTTATTTTAATAACTTTATTTTATTTTACTTTGTTTTATTTTATCCTCTTCTTTATTTATTTATTTTTTTCCCTTTTATTCTGAGCCATGTGGAAGACACGCTCTTGGTGCTACAGCCAGGCATCAGAGCTGTGCCACTGAGGTTGGAGAGCCAAGTTCAGGACACTGGTCCACAAAAGACCTCCCAGCTCCACGTAATATCAAACGGCAAATATCTCCCACAGACATCCATCCAAACGCCAAGACCCAGCTCCACTCAATGACCAGCAAGCTACACTGCAGGACACCCTATGCCAAACAACTAGCAAGACAGGAAAACAACACCATCCATTAGCAGAGAGGCTGCCTAAAATCATAATAAGGCCGCAGACACCCCAAAACACACCATCAGACGTGGACCTGCCCACCAGAAAGACAAGATCCAGCCTCATCCACCAGAAAACAGGCCCTAGTACCCACCACCAGGAAGCCTACACAACCCACTTAACCAACCATAGCCACTGGGGACAGACACCAAAAACAACAGAAACTGCAAACCTGCAGGCTGCAAAAAGGAGACCCCAAAGACAGTAAGTTAAGAAAAATGAGAAGACAGAGAAACACACAGCAGATGACGGAGCAAGGCAAAAACCCACCAAACCTAACAAATGAAGAGGAAATAGGCAGTCTACCTGAAAAAGAATTCAGAATAATGATAGTAAAGTTGATCAAAAATCTTGGAAATAGAAAGGAGAAAATACAAGAAATGTTTAACAAGGAACTAGAAGACCTAAAGAGCAAACAGTGATGAACAACACAACAAATGAAATTTAAAATTCTATAGAAGGGATCAATAGCAGAATAACTGAGTCAGAAGAATGGATAAGTGACCTCAAAGACAAAATAGTGGAAATAACTACTGCAGAGCGGAATAAATGAAAAGAATTGAACAGTCTTAGAGACCTCTCGAAAACATTAAACGCACCAATATTCAAACTGTATGGGTCCTAGAAAAAGAAGAGAGAAGAAAGGGGCTGAGAAAATATTTGAAGAGATTATAGTTGAAAACTTCCCTAATACGGGAAAGGAAATAGTTAATCAAGTCCAGGAAGGGCAGAGAGTCTCATACAGGATAAATCCAGGGAGAAACACGCAAATACACATATTAATCGAACTATGAAAAATTAAATACAAAGAACAAATATTAAAAGCAGCAAGGGAAAAACAACAAATAACACATAAGAGAATCCTCATAAGGTTAACAGCTGGTCTTTCAGCAGAAATTTGGCAAGCCAGAAGGGAGTGGCAGGACATATTTAAAGTGATGAAGGAGAAAAACCTACAACCAAGATTACTCTACCCAACAAGGATCTCATTCAGATATGACAGAGAAATTAAAAGATTTACAGACAAGCAAAAGCTGAGAGAGTTCAGCACCACAAAACCAGCTTTACAAGAAATGCTAAAGGAACTTCTCTAGGCAGGAAACACAAGAGAAGGAAAAGACCTACAATAATAAACCAAAAACAATTAAGAAAATAGTAATAGGAACATGCATACTGATAATTACCTTAAATGTAAATTGATTGAATGCTCCAACCAAAAGACATAGACTGGCTGAATGGATACAAAAACAAGACCCATATATATGCTGCCTACAAGAGACCCACTTCAGACGTAGGGACACATACAGACTGAAAGTGAGGGGATGAAAAAGATATTCCATGCAAACGGAAATCAAAAGAAAGCTGGAGTAACAATTCTCATATCAGACAAAAGAGACTTTAAAACAAAGACTAATACAAGAGACAAAGAAGGACACTACATAATGATTGAGGGATTGATCCAAAAAGAAGATATAACAATTGTAAATATTTATGCACCCAACATAGGATGACCTCAATACATAAGGCAAATATTAACAGCCATAAAAAGGGAAATTGACAGTAACACAATCATAGTAGGGGACATTAACACTCCACTTCCGCCAATGAACAGATCATCCAAAATGAAAATAAATAAGGAAACATAAGCTTTAAATGATACATTAAACAAGATGAACTTAATTTATATTGATAGGACATTCCATCCAAAAACAACAGAATACACATTCTTCTCAAGTGCTCATGGAACATTCTCCAGAATAGATTCTATCTTGGGTCACAAATCAAGCCTTGGTAAATTTAAGAAAAATAAAAACGTATCAAGTGACTTTTCTGACTACAACGCTATGAGACTACATATCAGTTACAGGAAAAAAAATTTGTAAGAAATACAAACACATGGAGGCTAAACTACACACTACTTAATAACCAAAGGAGCACTGAAGAAATCAAAAAGGAAATCAAAAAATACCTAGAAACAAATGATAATGAAATCACAACAACCCAAAACCTATGGGATGCAGAAAAAGCAGTTCTAACAGTGAAGTTTATAGCAATACAAACCTACCTTAAGAAACAAGAAACATCTCAAATAAGCAACTTACTCTTACACCTAAAGCAATTAAAGAAAGAACAAAAAACCCCAAAGTTAGCAGAAGGAAAGAAATCATAGAGATCAGATAAGAAAAAAATGAAAAAGAAAGGAAGGAAATGATAACAAAGATCAATAAAACTAAAATCTGTTCCTTGAGAAGATAAACAAAATTGGTAAACCATTAGCCAGACTTATCAAGAAAAACAAGGAGAAGACTCAAATCAATAGAATTAGAAATGAAAAAGAAGTAACAACTGACACTGCAGAAATACAAAGGATCATGAGAGATTACTACAAGCAACCATATCTCAGTAAAATGGACAACCTGGAAGTAATGGACAAATTCTTAGAAATGCACAACCTTCTGAGACTGAACCACAAAGAAATAGAAAATATGAACAGACAAATCACAAGCACTGAATTGACACTGTGATTAAAAATCTTCAAACAAACAAAAGCCCAGGACCAGATGGCTTCACAGGTGAATTCTAGCAAATATTTACAGAAGAGCTAACACCAATCCTTCTCAAACTCTTCCAAAATATAGCAGAGGGAGGAACACTCCCAAACTCATTCTACGAGGACACCATCACTCTGACAGCAAAACCAGACAAAGATGTCACAAAGAAAGAAAACTACAGGCCAATATTACTGATGAACTTACATGCAAAAATCCTCAACAAAATACTAACAAACACAATCCAACAGCACATTAAAAGGATCATATACTATGATCAAGAGGGGTTTATCCCAGGAATGCAAGGATTCTTCAATATATGCAAATCAATCAACGTGATACACCATACTAACAAATTGAAGGAGAAAAACTATATGATCACCTCAATAGATGCAGAGAAAGTTTTCGACAAAATTCAACACCAATTTATGATAACAACTCTCCAGAAAGTAGCCATAAAGGGAATTTTCCTCCACATAATAAAAGCCATATATGACAAACCCACAGCTAACATCATCCTCAATGGTGAATAAATGAAACCATTTCCACTAAGACCAGGAAAAAGACAAGGTTGCCCACTCACACCAATGTTATTCAACATAGTTTTGAAAGTTTTAACCACAGCAATCAGAGAAGAAAAAGAAATAAAAGGAATCCAAACTGGAAAAAAAGAAGTAAATCTGTCACTCTTTGCAGATGACATGATACTATACATAGAGAATCCTAAAGATGTTACCAGAAAACTCCTAGAGCTAATCAATGAATTTGGTAAAGTAGCAGGATACAAAATTAACACACAGAAATCCCTTGCATTACTACACACTAATGATGAGAAATCTGAAAATGAAATTAAGAAAACACTCCCATTTATCATTGCAACAAAAATAATAAAATATCTAGGAATAAACCTACCTAAGGAGACAAAAGACTGGTATTCAGAAAATTATAAGACACTAATGAAAGAATAAAAGATGATACAAATAGATAGAGAGATATACCATGTTCTTGGATTGGAAGAATCAACATTTTGAAAATGATTCTACTACCCAAAGCAATCTACAGATTCAATGCAATCCCTATCAAACTACCACTGGAATTTTTCACAGAAATAGAACAAAAAATTTCACAATTTGTATGGAAACACAAAAGACCCCGAATAGCCAAAGCAATCTTGAGAAAGAAAAATGGAGCTGGAGGAATCAGGCTCTCTGACTTCAGACTATACTACAAAGCTATAGTAATCAAGACAGTATGGTACTGACACAAAAACAGAAATATGCATAAATGGAACAGGATAGAAAGCCCAGAGATAAACCCACGCACATATGGTCACCTTATCTTTGATAAAGGAGGCAAGAATATACAGTGGAGAAAAGACCCTCTTCAATAGGTGGTGCTAGGAAAACTGGACAGCTACATGTAAAAGAATGAAATTAGAATACTCCCCAACACCATACACAAAAATAAACTCGAAATGGATTAAAGATCTAAAAGTAAGGCCAGACACCATCAAACTCTTAGAGGAAAACATAGGCAGAACACTCTGACATAAATCATAGCAAGATCCTTTTTGACCCACCTCCAAGAGAAATGGAAATAAAAACAAAAATAAACAAATGGGACCTATGAAACTTAAAAGCTTTTGCATAGCAAAGGAAACCATAAACAAGACCAAAAGACAACCCTCAGAATGGGAGAAAATATTTGCAAATGAAGCAACTAACAAAGGATTAATCTTCAAAACATACAAGCAACTCATGCAGCTCAATATCAAAAAAGGAAAGAACCCAATCCAAAAATAGGCAGAAGATCTAAATAGACATTTCTCGAAGAAAATATACAGATTGCCAACAAACACATGAAAGGATGCTCAACATCATTAATCATTAGAGAAATGCAAATCAAAACTACAATGAGATATCATCTCACACCAGTCAGAATGGCCGTCATCAAAAAATCTAGAAACAATAAATGCTGGAGAGGGTGTGGAGAAAAGGGAACACTCTTGCACTGTTGGTGGGAATGTAAATTGATATAGTCATTATGGAGAGCAGTATGGAGTTTTCTTTAAAAACTAAAAATAGAACTACCATATGGCCCAGCAATGCCACTACTGGGCATATACCCTGAGAAAACCATAATTCAAAAAGAGTCATGCACCAAAATGTTCACTACAGCTCTATGTACAGTAGCCAGGATATGGAAGCAGCTTAAGTCTCCATCAATAGATGAATGGATAAAGAAGATGTGGCACATATATACAATGGAATATTACTCAGCCATAAAAAGGAACGACACTGAGTTTTTTGTAGTGAGCTGGATGGACGTAGAGACTGTTATACAGAGTGAGGTAAATCAGAAAGAGAAAAACAAATACTGTATGCTAACACATATATATGGAATCTAAAAAAAGAAAACAAAAAATGTCAGAAGAACATAGGGGCAAGACAGGAATAAAGATGCAGACCTACTAGAGAATGGACTTTAGGATATGGGGAGGGGGAAGGGTAAGCTGAGAGAAAGTAAGAGAGTGGCATGGACATATATACACTAGCAAATGCAAAATAGATGGGTAGTGCAAAGCAGCCACATAGCACAGCAAGATCACCTTGATGCTCTGTGACCACCTAGAGGGGTGGGATAAGGTTTGGAGGGAGGGAGATGCAAGAGGGAAGAGATATGGGGACATATATACATGTATAGCTGATTCACTTTGTTATAAAGCAGAAATGAACACACCATCGTAAAGCAATTGTGCTCTAATAAAGATGTTAAAAAATAAAAATAAATTAAAGACTGTTACAAGAGACAAGGAAGGACACTACATAATCATCAAGGGATCAATCCAAGAATGAGATATAACAATTGTAAATATATATGAACCCAACATAGGAGCACCTCAATATATAAGGGAAATGCTAATAGCCATAAAAGGGGAAATCAGCAGTAACACTGTAATAATGGGGAATTTTAACACCACACGTACACTATTAGAGAGATCATACAGAGAGAAAACTGAGAAACACAAGCCTTAAATGACACATTAGACCAGATAGACTTTATTGACATTTATAGGACATTCCATCCGAAAACAGCAGAATACACTTTCTTCTCAAGGGCACATGGAACATTCTCCAGGACAGGACACATCTTGGGTCACAAACCAAGCCTTGGTAAATTTAAGAAAATTGAAATCATGTCAAGCATCTTATTCAACCACGTTATGAGATTAGAAATCAATCATAGGGAAGAAAATGTAAAAAACAAAAACAAATGGAGGCTAAACAATGCATTACCAAATAACCAATGGATCACTGAAGAAATCAAAGAGCATATCAACAAATAACTAGAGACAAATTGCAACAAAAACACTATGATCCATAACCTATGAGTTGCAGCAAAAGTAGTTCTAAGAGGTAAGTTTATAACAATATAACCTTACCTCAAGAAACAAGAAAAATCTCAAATAAACAACCTAACCTTACACCTAAAGTAACTAGAGAAAGAAGAACAATCAAAACCCAAAGTAAGTAGAAGGAAAGAAATCATAAAGGTCAGAACTGAAGTAAATGAAATAGAGATGAAGAAAACAATAGCAAAGATCAATGGAACTAAAAGCTGGTTCTTTGAGAAGATAAACAAAATTGATAAACCTTTAGCCACTCATCAAGAAAAAAAGGGAGAGGTCTCAAATCAATAAAATTAGAAATGAAAAAGGAAAAGAAGTTACAGTGGACAACACAGAAACACAAATGTTAAGAGACTACTACAAGCAACAATACACCAATAAAATGGACAACCTGGAAAAATGGACAAATTCTTAGAAAGGCACAACCTTCCAAGACTGAACCAGGAAGATATAGAAAATATGAACAGACTAATCACAGTACTGAAATTGAAACTGTGGTTAAAAATCTTCCAACAAACAAAAGTCCAGGACCAGATGGCTTCACAGGTGAATTCTATCAAACATTTAGAGAAGAGTTAACACTACCCTTCTGAAACTCTTCCAAAAAATTGCAGAGGAAGGAACACTGCCAAGCTCATTCTATGAGGTCACTATCACCCTGATACCAAAACCAGACAAATATATCACACAGAAAAAGAAAATTATAGGCCAATATCACTGATGAACATAGAAACAAAAGTCCTCAACAAAATACCACAAACCAAATCCAGCAACATATTAAAAGAATCATACACCCTGGTCAGGTAGAATTTATCCCAGGGATGCAAGGATTCTTCAAGATATGCAAATCAATCAATGTGATACACTACATTAACAAATTGAAGAAAAGTATATGATCATCTCGATAGAAAAAAAAGAAAACTTCTGAAAATTTCAACACCCATTTATGATAAAAAAAAAATCTCCAGAAACTGGGCTTTGAGGGAAACTACTTCAACATAATAATGGTCATATATGACAAAGCTACAGCTAACATCATACTCAATGGTGAAAAGTTGAAAGCATTTCCTCTAAGATCAGGAACAAGACAAGGATGTCCACTCTCACCATGTTTATTCAGCATAATTTTGGAAGTCCTAGCCACAGCTATCAGAGAAGAAAAAGAAATAAAAGGAATCCAAATTGGAAAAGAAGAAGGAAAACTGTCACTGTTTGCAGATAGCATGATACTATACATAGAAAATCCTAAAGATGCTACCAGAAAACCACTAGAGCTCTTCAATGAATTTGGTAAAGTTGCAGGACACAATATTAATGCACAGAAATCTTTTGCATTCCTATACACTAACAATGAAAGATCAGAAAGAGAGATTAAACAATCCCATTCACAATTGTATCAAAAAGAATAAAATACCTAGGAATAAACCTACCTAAGGAGGCAAAAGATCTGTATTCAGAAAACTATGAAGCACTGATTAAAGAAATAAAAGATGACACAAACAGATGGAGAGATAAACCATGTTTTTGGATTGGAAGAATCAATATTGTGAAAATAACTATTCTACCCAAAGCAATCTACAGATTCAATGTGATCCGTATCAAACTACCAATGGCATTTTTCACAAAATTAGAACAAAACATTTAAAATTTTGGGCTTCCCTGGTGGCACAGTTGTTGAGAGTCCACCTGCCGATGCAGGGAATGCAGGTTCATGCCCCGGTCCAGGAAGATCCCACATGCCATGGAGCAGCTGGGCCCGTGAGCCATGGCTGCTGAGCCTGCATGTCCGGAGCCTGTGCCCCACAATGGGAGAGGCCACAACAGTGAGAGGCCCGTGTACCACAAAATATATATATATATATTTAAAATTTCTATGCAAACACAAAAGCTGACGAATAACCAAAGCACTCCTGATAAAGAAAAACAGAGATGGAGATATCAGTCTCCCTGACTTGACTATACTACAAAGCTACAGTCATCCATACAGTATGTTAGTAGCCCCAAAGCAGAAATATAGATTAATGGAACAGGATAGAAAGTCCAGTGATAAACCCACACAATAATTGTTACCTAATCTATGACATAGGAGGCAAGAATACACAATGGAGAAAAGACAGCCTCTTAAGTGGTGCTGGGAAAACTGGACAGCTACAAGTCAAAGAGTGAAATTAGAACACACCCTAACATCATACATAAAAATAAACTCAAATTGTATTAAAGACCTAAATGTAAGGCCAGATACTATAAAATTTATAGAGGAAAATATAGGGAGAACACTCTCTGATATAAGTCGCAGCCAGATTTTTTTTGATTCACCTCCTAGAATAATGAAAAGAAAAAGAAAAAGAAACAAATGTGACCTAATGAAACTTAGAAACTTTTGCACAGCAAAGGAAACTGTAAACAAAATGAAAAGAAAACCCTCAGATGGGAGACAGTATTTGAAAATGAAGCAGTTGACAAGGGATTAATCTCCCTTGTCACAATATACAAACAGCTCATGGAGCTCAATATCAAAAAACAAACAACTCAATCAACAAATGGGTGGAAGATCTAAATAGAAATCTTCATTTCTCCAATGAAGACATACAGATGGTTAAAAAACACATGAAAAGATGCTTACCATCACTAATTATTAGAGAAATGCAAATCAAAACTGCAATCAGGTATCACTTCACACTTGTCAGAATGGCCATCATCAAAATGTTTACAAACAATAAATGCTAGAGAGGGTGTGGAGAAAAGGGGAACCCTCCTACACTCTTGGTGGGAATGCAAACGTGTACAGCCTCTATGGAGAATAATAGGGATGTTCCTTAAAAAACCAAAAATAGAGCTACCATATGATCCAGCAATCCCTCTCCTGGGAATCAATATTGTATATTGATTTATATCTGGAGAAAACCATAAGTCGAAAATATACATACACCCCAATGTTCATTGCAGCATTATTCACAATAGTCAGGACATGGAAGCAACCTAAATGTCCATCGACAGAGGCATAGACAAAAAAGATGTGGTACATATATACAATGGAATATCACTCAGCCATAAAAATGAACAAAGTAATGCCATTTACAGCAACATGGATGGACCTAGAGATTGTCATAGGCAGACCACTCTTTGACGTAAACCGCAGCATTTTTTTTATCTGTCTTTTCAGGCAGGGGAAATATAAATAAAAATAAACAATTGGACCTAATTAAACTTAAAAGCTTTTGCACAGCAACATAAATCATTGACAAAATGAAAAGACAACTTACTGAATGGGAGAAAATATTTGCCAGTGATGTGACCAAGAAGTGGTTAATATCCAAAATATATAAACAGCTTATACAATTCAATATTTAAAAACTGAACAACCCAATTAAAATATGGGAAGAAGGCCCAAATAGACATTTTTCCATAGAATATATACAGATAGCCAACAGGCACATGAAAAAAATTATCAGAATTACAAATCATCAGAGAAATACACATCAAAACGCAGTGAGCTATCACCTCACACCTGACAGAATGGCTATCATCAAAAAGTCTACAAATAACAAATGTTAATGAGGATGTGGAGAAAAGGGAAGCCTCATACACTGTTGGTACGATTGTAAATTGATGCAGCCACTATGGAAAACAGTATGGAGTTTCCTCAAAAAAAAAAAAAATATCAAACTACCATATGATCCAGAAATTCCACTACTGGGTATATATCCAAAAAACACAAAAATACTAATTTGAAAAAATACATGCATCTTAATGTTCATAGCAGTATTATTTACAAAAGTCAAAATATGGAAGCAACCTAAGTGTCCATCCACAGAAAAACAGATAAAGAAGATATAGACATATAGAGAGATATATAATAGAATATTTCTTAACCATGAAAAAGAATGAAATTCTGGTCCTAGAGAGTATTATGTTTCATGACATAAGTCAGACAGAGAAAGACAAATAATTATGTTACCACTTATATGTGGAATCTGTAAAATAAAACAAATGTATGTAACAGAAACAGACTCACAGATACAGAGAACAAGTGGAGAGAGTGAAGTTAGGAGGGGCAAGATAAGTGTATGAGACTAAGAGACACAAACTACTATGTATAAAATACACACCGAGGATATACTGTATGAAACAGGGAAATATAGCCATTATTTTTAATAACTTTAAAAAGAGTATAACCTATAAAAATGTTAATCACTATGTTGCACACCTGAAACTAACATTGTAAATCAACTATACTTCAATAAATTTTTTAATTAAAAAACAATGCATTCATCTATCGATGGGCACTTAGGTTGCTTCCACGTCCTGACTATTGTAAATAGAGCTGCAATGAACATTGTGGTACATGATTCTTTTTGAATTATGAGGTGGATGGACCTAGAGTCTGTCATGCAGAGTGAAGTAAGTCAGAAAGAGAAAAACAAATACCATATGCTAACACATATATATCTAAAAAAAACCCAAAAAAAACATGGTCATGAAGAACCTAGGAGCATGATGGGAATAAAGACGCAGACCTACTAGAGCATGGACTTGAGGACACGGGGAGGGGGAAGGGTAAGCTGGGACAAAGTGAGAGAGTGGCATGGACATATATACACTACCAAACGTAAAATAGATAGCTAGTGGGACACGGCCACTTAGCACAGGGAGATCAGCTCGTGCTTTGTGACCACCTAGAGGGGTGGGATAGGGAGGGTGGAAAGGAGGGAGACGCAAGAGGGAGGAGATACGGGGATATATGTATATGTATAGCTGAGTCACTTTGTTATAAAGCAGAAACTAACACACCATTGTAAAGCAATTATACTCCAATAAAGCTGTTAAAAAATTTTAAAAAACCAATGTACATACCTTAATATAAAAATACTTTTTTCCTAAAAATTTCTAACCATCATCTGAGTCTTTGGCAAGTTGTATTAATAACATCAAAGACCACCATAACAAATATAATAATGAAAAAGCTTGAAATATTGTGAGAACTACCCAAATGTGACACAGAGATATGAAGTGAGCACATGCTGTCAGAAAAATGGTGCTGATAGGCTTCCTCAACACAGGGTTCCCACAATATTTCAATGCATAAAATACAATATTTAGGAAGCACAATAAAGCGAAGCACAATAAAACAAAGTAGGCCTGTACAGTTTTAGAAAATCAAAAGCTGAAAGGATTCATCACCAGCATAACTATCAATCCAACACAAAAAATATTAAAGGAGAGTCTTCAAGCTGAAGGAAAACGATACAAAGCGAAAATTTGAATCTGTACAAAGACAGCTAGAAAGGGTAAATATGAAACAAATCCCAAAGATATTTGTTTTCTTATTTTTTATTTTCTTCAAAAGATAATTAATAATAAAATATTTAATTGAAGAATAGATGAAAAAAGATAATTGTTTAAAGAAAAATGATAATTATGTATTTGGAAGTTTAAAACATGTGTATACATAAAAATTCTAAAGGACAGAAGGAAAAACTGGAAGTATACTGTCATAAAGTTTTAGTACTATAACGTAATGGTATAATATTAAAACATAGACTGAAATAAAGATACATATATCGAACTTTAAAGCAAACATTAAAAAATACATCAAAGATGTAGGGCTAATTAAAGCTCACACACACACACAAACACACAGGCAAATCTAATCAGTGCTGTTAAAAATCAGGATAGTTGTTAATTTTATGGGAGTAACAACTAGAAATGGCATAAGGGAACTTTATGGTAATGTTTTGGTAACCTATTTATTGCCTGCATGTTTATTACATGGGTGCATTCAGTTGTGATAACTGATGAGTTATACGCTTAATATATGTGTATACTTTTCTATATTTATATATATTTATATAAATATAGAAAATATTTTAAAATGTATAAACACATGTTTGTGTATATACATATGCATATATATATGCAGGTGTAGATGTGTGTATATACATACATACATATGCAAAAGACAGAGAGGAGACAAACATGAGATCATCTTAGAAATTATCAAGACTATCACACTGCCCAACTCACAGGAGAAAATTCATATTACATTCTTTATTTCTGAATAGCAACCCTTAGAGACTTGGAGGTGAACCTGAGCAGATTGCATGACCTTATGTGATTGCTCTGGAAACTATCCTTCTATTAGAATTACATTTCAAAAACATTTAGTGTCCTTTTATACTTCAAAGAACATCAAGCTCAAAGAATATTAATCCCAGTTTCATCAAATTTATTTTCAACAAGCCTCAGCCAACCCAGCTTTCATTAAAAAAATGCTTCAAAAGAACATTCATGAAATAGTTTTTATATTAAATATATTTAAATACACTCTTTTTCCAGAATTTTAATTTATAATTGATACATTATTTTAATGAAGACACAACTCATAATTGCATAGATCGCTACAATTGTCCAGACCCTAATTAGGTCATAAGGAAGACCTTATGTATGAAACAGACAATGTGTGCCTGTCACGACCCTGTTCAAATATCACCTCCTCTCGGAAGCCTTGCTGGATTCCCCTGAGGCAGATAGAATTACTGTGTCTTGAAGCATCCCCAGCATACTGTGCACTCTTCTATTACAGCATGTGTCCTAGTGAATAGAGTTGATTTGTTTATTTCTTTGTTTTCCCTGCTAGACTGTTTAAGCCATCATTGTATGCTCAGAAACACATGGTAAATGTTCAAAAAAATACTTGAAGGTGAGGAGAAAGGACGAGGAAGCGGGGAGGCACAAGGAAAGGGAGAAAAGAAAAGATTTTCTTAACACTGGCAAATTAGGGAGAAGATATTCTTGGTCAGATGAAACTGTTGTTTGTCTAGCAAGTTTCAATTTGCATCCATTGTCACAAAGTAATTAGAATCTAAGTCATTTCACAGTGATGACTGTAAATACTTTGAAAGTATTAATCCAGTGTTAGACTGATGCTTCATGTCCTGCTATGCCATATGAATCATTTCCCTTATTATCTGAGGACAGTAAAATATTTTACAAATATTATCTTGCCAAATGGGTATGTGTAAAAATTGTCCTCGGGGCTTCCAGTGATGAAAGAGTATACACAACAATAAAACAAACACACTTCCCCCACCCCCAGGCAACATTTTTTACTCCCTTCTCTGCTTCCCAGAGCACATTATTCATTCCTCCAACATAGCCTTCAGCACAACATGTCCGAGTCTGTTGCGTTTCCCCTGTCCAATTGTATTGTAAGCTTCTTGAGGACAGAGACTGTCTTCATCTTTTTATCCCAGTTCCCATCACAGGGACTGGCACATGATAGATGTTCCATATTTATCTCTTGAATGATTAAACAAATAAAAGGACTTCTTGTAATATTCATATTTGAATACATTTTAAATGTCCAGTCAGCCTAGCTGTCTGGCATCCAACCTTAGAGGCACCTCCAAAATAAGAATTAATATTTAGCTCCTGACCATGTGGTTGCAACATCATAACCAGAAAGGGACCTTAAGACTTTTTCAGTATCCTAGGAACACGCATGTCACCCTGTGGGAGGAAGGTGACCATCTGATCACTAACAATATCTAGCAATAGTTGTATTTTCCCAGGTAAAACATGATAAGCTCAGAAATGTTTGGAGAATTTTGAACTGAGAAGTAAAAACGCAAAGAGGAGGAAAACAAAAGTATAGATGTGGAAAGAAAAATTGTTTTCTGTTTAAGTACAAGCGTATGTTTGGTACTATGCTAGGTTCTCAGGATTCAATGTTGAAATAAGATGTGCCCCATGGCCTGGCTCACATATTATTTGGGTCTGTGGAATCCAAAAATATCTCCCGGTACAACCTTAAAATGTGCTCAGAGCAAAGAACTTTAAAATTTATCATTGAGACTACAGCAATTTGATGTTCAATTATGGTATTCGTTTAGCTTTTAAATCCCATAAAATGTACTCTTGATTTACCAATAAACAAGTCAATAAAACAAAATGTCATAATCATGGTTTCACTCCCAAACTGTTAAGTTGCTCTTCAGAAGAAAAATAAGAACTCAGCAGTATCAGAGACAAAACTGTTCCACCCTCTACATTCAATCACAAAACATAGAACAGAAAGCTTTGGCAGCCAGCAAAGCAAGCCCAGCAATGGAGTTTTGACAATGGGATCAAACTGTGATCAAAGCAGTTATATCTGTCCAATTGCAGGGCAATTGACAAGTAGATATATGGAATATTCTCATGAGCCCATGAGCTAAGAGTACCAAGAAGGGAGGGTAATACAGGGGCCAAGTGTGGGGGATGGTTTAGAAGCTCTAAAACAATCCTGAAAAAAAAAAAAGCTTCTTTAATTATGCCAATAAAGAAGGACACTTATGCAACATAATTATACTCTGTAGATGAATTTTGAAATTCTGTATATTAGAATTTATTTAAATGTACTCATTGTCAGCCTACCATAGAAAATTTTCCAGTAGCCCAAGTTCTTCAAAATGATTTATTTTAAATTTTCTAGAATTTTTATTGGAAATAAATATGAAATGAGACCCAAATCCTTCCTCTTTAGAAAAAAATGCCCTCAAGGGATCAATGATAAAAATAATAAATTGGACTTTATCAAAATTTAAAATTTTGTACTTCAAAAGACACCAAGAAAGTGAAAGACAAGTCACAGATTAGGAAAAAATATTTGTAAATCATACATATGATGAGAGACTGGTACCCAGAATAAAAGAACTCTTACACTTCAAAAATAAGAAAATAAATAAACCAATTTTAAAAATGCACAAAAATATTTGAACAGGCATTTTGCCTAAGAAGATACATGAATGCCCAATTAGCTCATGAAAAAATGCCTGACATCATTAGGCATTAGGGAAATACAAATTAAAACCATAATGACATATCATTTCATGCTCACTAGAATGGCTATAATCAGAAATCAACAAAAACAAATGTTAATGTGAACGTGGGGAAACTGGAAGTTGGAATGTTAAAAGATGCAGCCACTTTGAAAACTGGTTTGGCAGTTTCTTTAAGTGTTAAACATAGATTTACCATATGACCCAGCAATTCCTTTGCTTGGCATCTATGCAAGAGAAATGAAAACATATATCCACCCAAAACTTGTACATGAAAAGCAGTTCATAGCAGAATTATTCATAACACACAAACTGGGGAGAAAGTATGATAGACAAGTATTAGGAAGCTGTTGATAATGGAGATCACAATGAGGCATATTTTAGGAAAAATCAGAACTGGAAATCAAAATTCAAGAAAACCAAAACCAGACATGGAGTCTTAATTTGAAGAATTTCTGGCAAACAAGGAAGGTCTTCCTTGTTGTGGCACTGGTGGTTTCTACAAGGTGACCTGCAGAAGTGCAGGGTACTGTCATGGACATCGTGATAAGAAGAAATGATGCTTCTTATACTCTGCATGGTTGACCATTTATCCTCTTCCACACCTTTAAGTCACAACTGCCCCCCCCAACACAAAACACATGATTAAAAATGCCTCAAGAGCAGGGGCCACATCTTATTAATTTCACTATATGATACAGGTTCAATGGTCTTTACATTTAAAGCTGAGGACAGTAAGCCAAGAGAACTGTTCTTAATAGAATCCAATGTTTCAGACAGCACCTGGTTTCTAGATACAGGACCTTGAGGAGTCACACCTCTCCTTGGAACTTCGGTTTCATTTTCCCTGCCATGTAAGTTATTATGCTGTCTCCCAGGGTTCTGATGAGAACTAAATGCAAATCTTAGGTCAATCACTTAGAATTTGGTGCTCAATAACTGATGGCTATTATTTTTCATGAAATTTAGCACTGAACCATGGCCTCTCTGAGTCCATCACCCTGGAGCCTTGTTCTCCTAGCATGCCCTGTGCTCCATGGTTTTCCCACAGACCCAGTAGGCTGGGCTGGGTCCTAAAACGGAGTCCTATAGAAAATTCCAGGTGTATTATTTCAGGCTGTTATAACAAAATACCATAGACTAGGTGGCTTCAACAACAGAAACTTTTCTCACAGGTCTTGAAGCTAGAAGCTTGAGGTCAGGGTGCCAACATGGTTGGGTTCTGGTGAGGCTCTCTTTCTGGCATGCAAATGGCTGCCTTCCCTCTCTGCTCTCACACGGTGGAGAGAGAGACATCTCTCTTCCTCTTCTTATAAAGCCACACTCCTGTCAGACTAGGGCCCCACCTTCATTTAACCTTAATTGTCTCCTAAAGATACTATCGCCAGTAATTGTCACATTGGGGGTTAGGGCTTCAACACACAAATATTGGGAGGACACAATTCAGTTCATAGAACCAGAGAAGGTCTGCTTAACCAGAAAGAATGGGCACAGAGCCGGTGTACCTGGTATCAAGTGGAAGGCCCCTGAGTTAGCTTCCTGTCTTTCATCCATCGCCTCTCCATTACCAGGCTTTTTCTTTTATTTTTATTTTTTATTTTTTTTGCTTTTGCTTTTTCCTTTTTCTCTCCACTGATAAAGTATTTCAAACACACAAGATTTGGCCCAGAAAAATCATACTGACACCTAATGAGACTTGAGAATTCCCAGAGTCCCTCCTGAATGCTGTTTTTCCTGCATAAAGCAAGTGATCTCCCAGGCTTCAGAATTCGTTGCTTTCTCCCTCTGTGTTCAGACACTTGTCAGGCTCCTTTCAGTGGACCCAGTGATGGCTTCCTGTTAAACCAGAAAACGATGATTATTTTAACCTAGTATTCTTCCCCCTGTTACTTCCCCATGCACACTCTTAGGCAGTGGGCAGAATCTGGTTCATCCAGACGATATCTCAAAGGCTCTACAGGGTGAGAATGCTATGGACTTAATGTTTGTGCTCCCCCAAAATTCATATGCTGAAACCCTAATCCCAGCGGGATGGTATTTGGAGGTGGGGCCTTCAGAAAGTAATTAAATCATGAGGGTAGAGCTCACATGAATGGGATTAGTGCTGTGGATCAACCACCTACTTTATGGTATTTTGCTATAGCAGCCCTAGCTGACAAGACAGGGAGTCTTCATCAAAGAACTAAGATTGAGTTTGAGAGTTGATGTTCCCCTGCAGTGTTGGTCAACATACATATGGCTGATTCACTTCATTATACATAAGAAATTAGCACAACATTGTGAAACAAGTATACCCCAATTAAAAAAACATTCCAGAGATCGTAGGGAAGATGACGGAAGAGTAAGATGTGGAGATCACTTTCCTCCCCACAGATACACCAGAAATACATCTACATGTGGAACAACTCCTATAGAACACCTACTGAGCACTGGCAGAAGACCTCAGACTTCCCAAAAGGCAAGAAAGTCCCCACGTACCTGGGTAGGGCAAAAGAAAAAAGAATAAACAGAGACAAAAGGATAGGGATGGGACCTGCACCAGTGGGAGGGAGCTGTGAAGGAGGAAAGGTTTCCACACACTAGGAAGCCCCTTCGTGGGCGGAGACTGTGGGGGGTGGAGGGGAAAAGCTTCAGAGCCACGGAGGAGAGTGCAGCCACAGGGGTACGGAGGGCAAAGCGGAGAGATTACCACACAGAGGATCGCTGCCGACCGACACTCACCAGCCCGAGAGGCTTGTCTGCTCACCCGACGGGGCAGGTGGGGCTGGGAGCTGAGGCTTGGGCTTTGGTCAGAGCGCAGGGAAAGGACTGGGGTTGACGGCGTGAACACAGCCTGCAGGGGGTTAGTGCACCACGGCTAGCGGGGAGGGAGTCCGAGAAAAGTCTGGACCTGCCGAAGAGGCAAGAGACGTTTTCTTCCCTCTTTGTTTCCTGGTGCGTGAGGAGAGGGGATTAAGAGTGCTGCTTAAAGGAGCTCCAGAGACGGGCGCGAGCCGCGGCTAAAAGCGTGGACCCCAGAGACGGGCATGAGACATTAAGGCTGCTGCTGCCACCACCAAGGAGCCTGTGTGCGAGCACAGGTCACTATCCACACCCCCCTTCTGGGGAGCCTGTGCAGCCCGCCACTGCCAGGGTCCCGGGATCCAGAGACAAATCCCCGGGGACAATGCACGGCACGCCTCAGGCTGGTGCAAAGTCATGCCGGCCTCAGCCGCCACAGGCTCCCCCCACACTCCATACCCCTCCCTTCCTCCGGCCTGAGTGAGCCAGAGTCCCCGAAGCAGCTGCTCCTTTAACCCCATCCTGTCTGAGCGAAGAACAGACGCCCTCCAGCAACCAACACGCAGAGGCGGGGCCAAATCCAAAGCTGAGCCCCTGGGAGCTGTGAGAACAAAGAAGAGAAAGGGAATACTCTCCCAGAGCCTCAGAAGCATCGGGTTAGAGCTCCACAATCAACTTGATGTACCCTACACCTGTGGAATAAATGAATACACAACGAATCATCCCAAATTGAGGAGGTGGACTTTGAGAGCAAGATTTATGATTTTTTCCCCTTTTCCTCTTTTTGTGACTGTATATGTGCATGCATCTGTGTGAGATTTTGTCTGTATAGCTTTGCTTCCACTATTTGTCCTAGGGTTCTATCCGTCCGTTTTTTTGGTTGTTGTTGTTTTTTCTTTTAAAAAAATTTTTTTTTCCTTAATATTTATTTTAATAACTTTATTTTATTTTATCTTACTTTATTTTATTTTACTTTACCTTTCTTTCCCTCCTTCCTTCCTTCCCCACTCCTTTCTTTCCTTCTTTCCTTGCTCTTTCTTTCCTTCCTCTTTCTTTCTTTCTTTCTTTCTTACTTACTTACTTACTTACTTACTTATTACTTTTTCTCCCTTTTATTCTGAGCCATGTGGATGAAAGGCTCTTGGTGCTGCAGCCAGGAGTCAGTGCTGTGCCTCTGAGGTGGGAGAGCCAACTTCAGGACACTGGTCCCCAAGAAACCTCCCAGCTCACATAATATCAAATGGCGAAAATCTCCCAGAGATCTCCATCTCAACACCAGCACCCAGCTTCACTCAACGACCAGCAAGTTACAGTGCTGGACACCCTATGCCAAACAACTAGCAAGACAGGAACACAACACCACCCATTAGCAGAGAGGCTGCCTAAAATCATAATAAGTCCACAGACACCCCAAAATGCACCAGCAGATGTGGACCTGCCCACCAGAAAGACAAGATCCATCCTCATCCACCAGAAAACAGGCACTAGTCCCCTCTACCTGGAAGCCTACACAACCCACTGAACCAACTTTAGCCACTGGGGACAGACACAAAAAACAATGGGAACTACGAATCTGTAGCCTGCAAAAAGGAGACCCCAAACAGAGTAAGATAAGCGAAATTAGAAGACAGAAAAACACACAGCAGTTGAAGGAGCAAGATAAAAATGCACCAGAGCTAACAAATAATGAGGAAATAGGCAGTCTACCTGAAAAAGAATTCAGAATAATGATAGTAAAGATGATCCAAAATCTTGGAAATAGAATAGACAAAATGCAAGAAACATTTAACAAGGACCTAGACGAACTAAAGATGAACCAAGCAACGATGAACAACACAGTAAATGAAATTAAAAATACTCTAGATGTGATCAATAGCAGAATAACTGAGGCAGAAGAAGGGATAAGTGACGTGGAACATAAAATAGTGGAAATAACTACTGCAGAGCAGAATAAAGAAAAAAGAATGAAAAGAACTGAGGACAGTCTCAGAGACCTCTGGGACAACATTAAACGCACCAACATTCGAATTATAGGGGTTCCAGAAGAAGCAGAGAAATAGAAAGGGACTGAGAAAATATTTGAAGAGATTATAGTTGAAAACTTCCCTAATATGGGAAAGGAAATAGTTAATCGAGTCCAGGAAGCACAGAGAGTCCCATACAGGATAAATCCAAGGAGAAACAAGCCAAGACACATATTAATCAAACTGTCAAAAATTAAATACAAAGAAAACATATTAAAAGCAGCAAGGGAAAAACAACAAATAAGACACAAGGGAATCCCCATAAGGTTAAAAGCTGATCTTTCAGCAGAAACTCTGCAAGCCAGAAGGGACTGGCAGGACATATTTAAAGTGATGAAGGAGAAAAACCTGCAACCAAGATAACTCTACCCAGCAAGGATCTCATTCAGATTTGACAGAGAAATTAAAACCTTTACAGACAAGCAAAAGCTGAGAGAGTAGAGCCCCACCAAACCAGCTTTACAACAAATGCTAAAGGAACTTCTCTAGGCAAGAAACAGAAGGGAAGGAAAAGACCTACAATAACAAACCCAAAACAATTAAGAAAGTAGGAATAGGAACATACATATCGATAATTATCTTAAAGGTAAATGGACTAAATCCTCCCACCAAAAGACATTGATTGGCTGAATGGAGACAAAAACAAGACCCACATAAATGCTGTCTACAAGAGACCCACTTCAGACCTACCGACACATACAGACTGAAAGTAAGGGAATGAAAAAGATATTCCATGCAAATGGAAACCGAAAGAAAGCTGGAGTAGCAATTCTCATATCAGACAAAATAGACTTTAAAATAAAGACTATTACAAGAGACAAAGAAGGACACTACATAATGATCAAAGGATCGATCCAAGAAGAAGATATAACAATTGTAAATATTTATGCACCCAACATAGGAGCACCTCAATACATAAGGCAAATACTAACAACCATAAAAGGGGATATCGACAGTAACACATTCATAGTAGGGGATCAACACTCCACTTTCACCAATGGACAGATCATCCAAAATGAAAATAAATAAGGAAACACAAGCTTTAAATGATACATTAAACAAGATGGACTTAATTGATATTTATAGGACACTCCATCCAAAAACAACAGAATACACATTTTTCTCAAGTGCACATGGAACATTCTCCAGGATAGATCATACCTTGGGTCACAAATCAAGCCTTACTAAATTTAATAAAATTCAAATTGTATCAAGTATCTTTTTCGACCACAATGCTATGAGACTAGATATCAATTACAGGAAAAGATCTGTAAAAAATACAAACACATGGAGGCTAAACAATACGCTACTTAATAACGAAGTGATCACTGAGGAAATCAAAGAGGAAATTAAAAAATACCTAGAAACAAATGACAATGGAGACACGATGACCCAAAACCAATGGAATGCAGCAAAAGCAGTTATAAGAGGGAAGTTTATAGCAATACAAGCCCACCTTAAGAAACAGGAAACATCTCAAATAACCTAACCTTGCACCTAAAGCAGTTAGAGAAAGAAGAACAAAAAATCCTCAAAGTTAGCAGAAGGAAAGAAATCATAAAAATCAGATCAGAAATAAATGAAAAAGAAATGAAGGAAACGATAGCAAAGATCAATAAAAGTAAAAGCTTGTTCTTTGACAAGATAAACAAAATTGATAAACCATTAGCCAGACTCATCAAGAAAAAAAGGGAGAAGACACAAATCAATAGAATTAGAAATGAAAAAGGAGAAGTAACAACTGACACTGCAGAAATACAAAAGATCACAAGAGTTTACTACAAGCAACTCTATGCCAATAAAATGGACAACCTGGAAGAAATGGACAAATTCTTAGAAAGCAAAACCTTCTGAGAGTGAACCAGGAAGAAATAGAAAATATGAACAGACCAATCACAAGCACTGAAACTGAAACTGTGATTTAAAATCTTCCAACAGGTCTTCCCTGGTAGCGCAGTGGTTGAGAGTCCGCCTGCCAATGCAGGGGATTCGTGCCCCAGTTTGGGAAGATCCCACATGCCGTGGAGTGGCAGGACCCGTGAGGCATGGCCACTGAGCCTATGCTTTCAGAGCCTGTGCTCCACAACGGGAGAGGCCACAAAAGTGAGAGGCCCGCGTTCCGCAAAAGAAAAAAAAATCTTCCAACAAAAAAAAGCCCAAGACCAGATGGCTTCACAGGTGAATTCTATCAAACATTTAGAGAAGAGCTAATACCTATCCTTCTCAAACTCTTCCAAAATATAGCAGAGGGAGGAACACTCCCAAACTCATTCTACAAGGCCACCATCACCTTGATATCAAAAGCAGACAAGGATGTCACAAAGAAAGAAAACTACAGGCCAATATCCCTGATGAACATAGATGCAAAAATCCTCAAGAAAATACTATCAAACAGAATCCAACAGCACATTAAAAGGATCATACACCATGATCAAGTGGGGTTTATTCCAGGAATGCAAGGATTCTTCAGTATATGCAAATCAATCAACGTGATACACTATATTAACAAATTGACGGAGAAAAACCATATGATCTTCTCAATTGATGCAGAGAAAGTTTTCGACAAAATTCAACACCCACTTATGATAAAAACTCTGCAGAAAGTAGGCATAGAGGGAACTTTCCTCAATATAATAAAGGCCATATATGACAAACCCACAGCCAACATCGTCCTCAACGGTGAAAAACTGAAAGCATTTCCACTAAGATTAGGAACAAGACAAAGTGCCCACTCTCACCACTCTTATTCAACAAAGTTTTGGAAGTTTTAGCCACAGCAATCAGAGAAGAAAAGGAAATAAAAGGAATCCAAGTCAGAAAAGAAGAAGTAAAGCTGTCACTGTTTGCAGATGACGTGAAACTATACATAGAGGATCCTAAAGATGCTACCAGAAAACTACTAGAGCTAGTCAATGAATTTGGTAAAGTAGCAGGATACAAAATTAATGCACAGAAATCTCTGGCATTCCTATACACTAATGATGAAATATATGAAAGTGAAATCAAGAAAACACTCCCATTTACCATTGCAACAAAAAGAATAAAATATCTAGGAATAAATCCACCTAAGGAGACAAAAGACCTATATGCAGAAAATTATAAGACACTGATGAAAGAAATTAAAGATGATACAAATAGATGGAGAGATATACCATGTTCTTGGATTGGAAGAATCAACATTGTGAAAATGACTCTACTACCCAAAGCAATCTACAGATTCAATGCAATCCCTATCAAACTATCACTGGCATTTTTCACAGAAATAGAACAAAAAATTTCACAATTTGTATGGAAACACAAACGACCCCAAATATCCAAAGTAATCTTGAGAAAGAAAAACAGAGCTGGAGGAATGAAGCTCCTGGACTTCAAACTATACTCCAAAGCTACAGTATTCAAGACAGTATGGTACTGGCACAAAAACAGAAAGATAGATCAATGGAACAGGATAGAAAACCCAGAGATAAACCCACACACATATGGTCACCTTATCTTTGATAAAGGAGGCAAGAATGTACAGTGGAGAAAGGACAGCCTCTTCAATAAGTGGTGCTGGGACAACTGGACAGCTACATGTAAAAGAATGAAATTAGAACACTCCCTAACACCATACACAAAAATAAATTCAAAATGGATTAGGGACCTAAATGTAAGACCAGACAGTATAAAACTCTTAGAGGAAAACACAGGCAGAACACTCTATGACATAAATCACAGCAACATCCTTTTGCCCCACCTCCTAGAGAAAAGGAAATAAAAACAAAAATAAACAAATGTGACCTAATGAAAATTAAAAGCTTTTGCACAGCAAAGGAAGCCATAAACAAGACCAAAAGACAACCCTCAGAATGGGAGAAAATATTTGCAAATGAAACAACTGACAAAGGATTAATCTCCAAAATTTACAAGCAGCTCATGCAGCTCAATAACAAAAAACCAAACAACCTAATCCAAAAATGGGAAGAAGACCTAAACAGACATTTCTACAAAGAAGATATACAGACTGCCAGCAAACACATGAAAGAATGCTCAACATCATTAATCATTAGAGAAATGCAAATCAAAACTACAATGAGATATCATCTCACACCGGTCAGAATGGCCATCATCAAAAAATCTAGAAACAATAATGCTAGAGAGGGTGTGGAAAAAAGGGAACACTCTTGTACTGCTGATGGGAATGCGAATGGGTACAGCCACTATGGAGAATAGTATGGAGGTTCCTTAAAAAACTAAAATAGAACTACCATATGACCCAGCAATGACACTACTGGGCATATACCCTTAGAAAACCATAATTCAAAAGAGTCATGTACCAAAATGTTCATTTCAGCTCTATTTACAATAGCCCAGAGATGGAAACAACCTAAGTGTCCAGCATCAGATGAATGGATAAAAAAAGATGTGGCACATATATACAATGGAATATTACTCAGCCATAAAAAGAAACGAAATTGAGCTATTTGTAGTGAGGTGGATAGACCTAGAGTCTGTCATACACAGTGAAGTAAGTCAGAAAGAGAAAGACAAATACCATATGCTAACACATATATATGGATGTTAAGGAAAAAATATGTCATGAAAAACCTAGGGGTAAGACAGGAATAAAGACACAGACCTACTAGAGAATGGACTTGAGGATATGGGGAGGGGGAAGTGTAAGCTGTGACAAAGCGAGAGAGTGGCATGGACATATATACCCTACCAAACGTAAGGTAGATAGCTAGTGGGAAGCAGCCGCATACCACAGGGAGATCAGCTCGGTGCTTTGTGACCACCTAGAGGGGTGGGATAAGGAGGGTGGGAGGGAGGGAGATGCAAGAGGGAAGAGATATGGGAACATATGTATATGTATAACTGATTCACTTTGTTATAAAGCAGCAACTAACTCACCATTGTAAAGCAATTATACTCCAATAAAGATGTAAAAAAAAAAAAATTCCATGTGTATAGTGTAAAGGGGAATATGAAGGCAGAATCCAGAGTTGGTGATTGTACACTATGTACAGCTACTTTAGGTACATTATAGAGTTACCCCTTTTACCAACTACTATCCATTCTCTTACCAATTCAATACACTTCTCATGGGTGTCCCAAATCCCTACCTTCCCTTTCTCAATTCACCTCTCATAGCAGTGACTTCACTAAAGTACTCATTTATTCTGGAAACTATAATTTTATAATTGAGCTTCCATGATAGATTTGTTAAGAGCTGGGGTTTGGAGACCTGGACTTGTACCTCAGATTTTCACCAGATATTTTTTAGAAAAATGATTTAACCCCCTCTGCAAAAAATAGAGTTAATAACATCTTCCTCATAGAGCAGTATAAGAATTGAACAAGCAATTATGTTGAATGCTTATTGTGCACCCTGACTCAACAAAATGTAGCTTTTAATATTGTTAAGATAACTAACTTGACCAGGTTCACTGATAACAGAAAGGGAATTAGAACCCTCTGTATCACATTGTAGCCTTCCATGCTGCTTCCTTCTTTAACTGAACATCTTTGCATTCTAGGCTAAGAGATGGAATCATGTAGAAAAAAGAGCATAAACATAAGCATGTATGAAGACTGGGCTCTACTTGTCACCATCATGTGCTAGTTCTGTCATCTGGTCCAACTCTGAGTCTTCAGTTTCTCTCATCTGTCAAATGATTGACTGTGATAGTATGTGCTAGAACATCTAATAAATGTTGGTAAGATCAACTAGAGTCTGTGGCATTTGAGCCACAACTCCCTCTTTTCCCCACATGCTCAGTGTGATGGAAGCTCCTCTCACCTAGCTCCCAGGCAAGGACTTCCCCAGGAAAGGCAAATCATCAGCATTTCTTCTTAGATGCTTTCAAATGTTAGTTGCTTATATTTTGCTTCCTTATTTGATGATGCCAATAAGGGACAACCCAACTCAAATTACCCCATTTATCTTCATGACTCTATTTTTTCCTTCCTGGTATAGATCACCCTCATCTCTCTGCCTGCCACTCTCCAGTGTAAACCTACTGTAAGAAAGTAGTCAATAGTTAAGAACTTAGAATAGAAGTGACATTTACTTGGTTCATTGCTCATTGATCTCATTCTCACTCATCACATCATACTTTCCTGGTAAGCTAGAAAGGGGCTTCAAAGCCATCTCCATCCAGTGTTCTAGTTGCTATGGCCAATACATCAGAGCCAAGATACAAGCTGAAACCTATTTGGCCATCTCACACTTGGAATGGATGCAACACCAAGCCTAATATACTCAAGACATTTCACAAGCTGTGTGTAAAGGTAGCAGGGGTTACCGACAGTGTTGGTGAGGGATGGGGTGGAAGTGGCTAAGGGGATTCCTGGCACAGTGAATTTATTCTAGCAGGCAATTGCAAAAGGTCCACTAATGGATCATCAGAGGGAATCGTATTTTCAAAACAACTGAAAATCCAACAAAAGCAAAGCTCACAATATCTCAGAACATCTGTGTGACATAGATCAGTGGATCTGTTACTGCAGATCCCCAAAAGAGTAATTACTCCACTCAAAGTTCAGACCCCTCAATCCTGCTCTCCAAGGTTCACCACTATTAAAATTGTGTTAAAACTGAAGCTGCTATTACTTCACCTGTCTCACCTACTAGAACTGAAAGAAACTTTAGAGATCTTTTCACTTAGTTATAATAAAAATGTAATAAATATGCTGACTAGTCTCTCAGATTTGGAATGGAGCTTAGAGCCCACCAAGTTGAAACCTAACAATCTCCCCAAATTTGCACTAGCTGCATACATCTTCTCTGCAACGAAGGGAGTATTCAATTTCTCCTTGCAGACTTTCTGAACAGGGAGCTCAATTCCCTAATAAGAATTAAGCACAACACAAGTGCAAAATGAAACTATTATTTGGGTCACCTAAAATCTGCAGAAAGACAAAAAGTACTGGATTCAAGGTCGACCTTGGGCAAGTCTTAGTTTTTTCATCTTAAATTTGAGCTGTTAGTAGTTCTCATCTCCTAAGGTTTGTGAGGATTAGAGAAGATGTTATATAATTCAGTAATTTTTCAATAAATGTTAGCAGTTGTTCTCATTATTAAGGTTCACTTTCCTTACACATGTAAGGTGGAGACTTGAAAAGAATAAAATGAAGCTTTATAATGTACTTTACAAATTTCCCAAACAAAAGCAATAGTGCTTTGATTCATAGATACTATTACCATGGTTTCCATTGGCATGTTATAAAAGTTGAACCCAAATGGTCAGCCCCTCTGTCCTCTGGTGTGTGTTTTAATTACTATAAAGAACAATGGCTGCCATTTATTGAGCCCCTACTTTGTGCTAGAGCCTTTCACACGTTACCTCATTCAATGCTCACAATAATTCCATAAGGTGGCACAATTCAGAGGAGAAGTCTTAGGTTTAAGAAGTTAGGTAACTTGCATAATGTCACCCAGCCAGATCTCTGGCTCCCACACTCCCTGTACCTGCCCTAATGTCTTTTGTGTTTATTTCTAAAATGTGTCCTTGATTTAAGAAATAAGAGCCAGGCTCCTGGAGACTGGAAATGAAATTGTACTAGTCTCAGTGACTAAAGCCTATAGTGATCCTGAATAAGATTGCAAGCTTCATGGAGAACTAGTAGCCTCAGGAAGAAGCTGTCAATCTCAATTAAGACATCAACCTGTCAGAGGAGGAAGGTATTGCCATGAAGCCTATTGTTGAATGCATGTCAGGTGAAGGCAGTACTAATTATTGCATGATCCAAATATGTCTGTTCCCTACTTTTCCTAAAGTAAGGTCACTGAGTTATTATGGCACGGTGGTTTGCACTATTTTGGATTCCGCCAAGTGGCAGGTGGCCTGACAAACATGCGACTCAGCATGTTTTGTTGGGTCCCCACAGCTGTGCTGCCAATCAGTTCAGGATGGCTGCAAGTTAATGCTAATTAGCTTCTGTTGATCTGCATATTCGAACAGCCTCCCAGGATTCCCATTTTGATATGCAAGATTGCCAGTTGGGTATGTGATTGAATTAAGAAGCAACAAAGATTTTCTTCCACGCAGGGATATGTGGATCTGAATCCCCAGTAGAGGCTGTTACCCTTTTGTTTCATGGTTGGCAGCTCTGGCCCTTAGCACGAGAGCATGGGCTCCAGGCTAGAGGGTGCTGCCACCCTGCTTATAAAAAAAAAATGATGCCTTAACCTCCTAGCGCTGTTAGGAGTAAACATTCTTTCCATCTGGTCTGTGAATTGGCTCTGGCAATTTAGATGGGCAAGGAATCTATAGTTTTCTCTTCTGCTTGGTTCAAATCTGTTTGGTTCAAATCATCTAAACCAAGCTAACCAGTAATGAAGAATTATTTCCTGTGGCATGCAAAGACGACTAATTCCAAACGATTACTTTCAAACTCATTGCATGTCATTGGATAGACTGTTTTACCTTTCTGGACCTCAGTTTCCTCAAATGCAGTGTTAGGAGGCTGTGCTAGAATCCATTAAAGGAGAGAAGATATACGACAGACAGCAAAATGTCTGACACATGTTAGCCCCTGGATATTGCAATATATTTTTTTAATCAGTTTTAAAAAATAAACAGCTATCCAGTGCATACTATGTCAGCCCAATGCACATGGATGTAGATTCAAATATGAATAAGATTATTTATTTCCCTCCAGGAGTACATAGTAAACAGACAATTACAATGGGATAAATAAAGTCCCTTTGAACAATGGAATTCTACAAATCTTTCTTTCGATTTGCTGTGACTACAAGGGAACACCACAAGTTTCTGGCTCTACCACTTAATAGCTTTCTTTTCCTGTGTATATTGCTTAACTTCTCTGGGCCCTTGTTTCTCCTTCTGTAAAAATAATGCACACCACATAAGGTCATTGAGTCTGTGAAATGAAATAATGCTTGTTAAAGTTACTGACACATAGTAGGCATTCAGTAAATAGTATTTTCTTTCTGTTTTTCCTTTCAGTGGATATTATTAGAATCACATGAGTCCAGTAAATTCTGGGATGAAGGACGGAGGTAGAAGAAAAAGAGGTGGAAGGATTTCAGCCATGCTAAGAAAGGAACTCAGCAGGAAACTGCACTATGGGGGCTGATGTATTTAGATTTTGCACCTGTATTTCATCAGGGCAATGAAAATATGATCTCACTGAGTAAACATTACAAAAACAATTTTCAAAAGTTTAACTTGGCTGCAGCCTTAGAAAGTTCTGCTTCCCTGAAGTGATTAAACAATATTTCTTGGAAAACATTTGCTAAATATAATTGTGAGGGAAACTTTTTTCTCCTTTTCATATTATTGGATTTTTGTAGGAAAAGTTACTAAAGCTATTGCTGAAGTTATTTTATATTTATCACATATTGTATATTTTCATATTTGTGTGTATATATAAATATGTATGTCTCCATTTCTCTATGTATATTTATATAACACATGTGAGAACGTGTCTATATATATGGTGTATGTATATAAATGTGCATCTATGTATATACAAATTTATGTTCATCATGATTTGAGAATTGACTACATGCATACACATATACATGTGTTTTATAATATGGCATCTGTATTTATCATTCATTTAGGCATTATATTGTACTGGTTAAAAGCATAGATTATGAAACCAGATTCCCAGAAATTGAATCCTAGCTCTATCACTTATTGCTATGTGACTATAGGCAAGTAACTATCTCTGCATCTCAGGGATTATCTTAATGTCTTATTTAAAATATTATCTGTAAGATGGAGATAATTGTATATACCACAAAGAGTAATTGTGAGGACTAAATACATTAACATATATGAAAGTCCTTAGAAATAAACTTGGCAAATACCTCTATTGATATTATTATTCCTATTGTTATTATGACTTTATTCTTGCTATCATAACTTGTTATTATAACTATTGTTATTTTATTAGTGTTATTTTCCATTAATTCATTTGTTCTGAATTACAGTGACTAAGTTTTTTTGTTTAAAATCTCAACAAATGGACATTTTTAATAAGTAATATCAGAGATTTTCTGTTTTACAAATGGTAGATATTTTAATTAAATTTGAAGCAAATCATTCCTTTGTTGTGGGAAGAATCATCTGGATATTTGTACTTAGCTATGCAAATGTAATATAACTACTCTCCACCCCACCCGACTACCATCCCCCTTCTTGGAGAAAATAGGGAAATAACCTGAATGCACATGTTTTATACTAAATGGATAAATGTGCTATTTGGTAATACAAATTGAATGTATGTTTTAGCAAAGCTATTTCTTTGCATACTTTGTTGCTTCTTTGAGAGAAAGAATTCTTTATTAAGTAGTTTAGGCTGCAAATTATTGCTTGTTTGGACCAAGAGGCATATGCTTGTATTTGATCAAAAGAGATTAGTAATAGAGACTCCATGATTGTAGGAAAAGAAATGCAGGCCCAGCATTTAAGTCAAGCTGGAAGAGAAACTGGATGAAAAAGCTGTGTGGTCTTAGCACAACTCAGGCTAGACTAGATTTGAATCTCAGCTCCATCTCTTCCTAGTGTTGTGACCTTAGGCACACAGTGAATTCAGAGGTAAATACCTGAGTCTTTCAAACAGTATTGATGTTGGACTACTCCCTCTTGTATCAATGTCTTGTGGTCATAGGGCCAGACAGTACCTCTGTCAGTGAAGGGTGGAGTTTTTCATAAAGAATATGGGTATTTTCACAATCACCCTTGGAAGAATTCAACCTTTGAACTGAAATGAGGGCAGGAAGAGAGAAAATTACATATTTTAATGGCTCTCCTTTTGTTTCTTCAAGAAATCCATCTAACTATGGAACTACTATTCACTAGACTCCTATTGTGGGTCAGGCACTGGTGGAGGCACAAGGAACCGGATATATGACATGGTTTCTCTTCTTAAAATGCTCACAATTAAATGAGGGACATAAATATGTGACTAGCCATCAGTATGATGGGTGCTATGGTACAGTACCAAAAAACTGGATACAGGCAAGGAGGAAATGGTTCCAGGGATAAGTGAAAGCATCTAAAATGAGATGAAGCTTAAGCTGTCTCTTAAAGGAAGGGCAGGGACATCATAAATGGAAAAAGGAGGAAAGATATTTCAGGCAAAAGGAATATTCACAGTCACCAAGTCAAGAGAGTCTAGTGAATTCAGAGTCACCCTAAAGGTGACTCTGGAGAGCATGTCCTCAATAAACTACTTCCACAAAATTCTCTATCTTAGGTTCTCCTTCTAGGATATCCAAATTAAAATACTTTGAAATATCTTCTGATGAACACTTTTTAAATTTCATAGTCAAATTTATCAGTCTTTTAAAGATTTTCTTTTAAAAATCTCATTAATAAATCCTTTCTTTCTCCATGGTCAGAAAGTTATCATGATCTGTATTTCCAATAAATTTTTTAACTTTTCTTTTGACATTTAAGTTTTCAATCATTCTGAAGTTGATTATATAGTGTGATCCAATAAGTTACTGTATATGTGAATAACCATCTTGTCCAAGTTACTTTATTAAATCGCTTCCTTTCCCTATCATGGATCTTTTTAGAAAACTGGGATTTATTCAACACATTTTAAAATGTTTTTTATATATTGAGAGCCTTGCTTGCTGTTGGGGATATAAACATAAAATGATAATACAGACCACCTCTCCCCACACTTTCAAGGGGCTTCCAGTATAGTGGGAAAGTGGAACACACCTACAGTGGAAGTATATACAAAACAAATTAATATCTACAGGAGTCAAGAAAGATTTCTTAGAGGAAGTGAAACTAAAAGAACAAGAATGTTCTAGTTGAGAAAAGTGGATAATTCATGGTGTTTCTAAACTGAGGAAATCTATCACAAAAGCACAGACTAAACCAGTACAGAATATTTTAGAATGCCTGTAGTTCTATATGGCACAAAAAGTGTGACAGCAGATAAGAACTGAGAAGTAGACAAACAGCCGCCTTATTAAGGACTTTTTGATAGTGCACCTTAATTTCTACTTTGTATCTCCCAGCACACTCCCTTTCTCTTGCCACTGGTTGGAGGAAATAATGTGACCCAGGCTTGGCCATAGCACCCTAGTCCTTTGGATACAGGGATTATCCTAAGTATGGGCATGTGATGTGAATAGGTACAATCGGAATCCTCCCATAAGGTTAGTACACAAATGTTGATATAAGGAAGCCATTTCTGTTAAAGTTACTAAACTGGGGCTAGAGCAATCATGGTCCCTACCACATGGAGAACACCTGAGTATAGAAAATAAACCCTACATTCACGGAAAAAAAGAGATAATAGAAATATGAAATGCACGTAAAGTTAAGGTTGCATTGAAATCACAGCTCCATTACCTGAGGACTTATTTCCTACAGTTCTTTCTTCAGTTCTTTTAGATTCCCAGTTTTATTCTCAGGAATATAAGGCAGTGAATTATCCTTTTTTTAAAATTAAACTTACTGATATTGTCTGATATTTTCAACTGAGAGAGAATTAACTAAAACTTTATCCTGATGACAATAGCCATCAAAGGGCTTTTTCAGGGGAGTATAATGGTTAAACTTGCCTGATGGGAAGTTTCCTGTGACCACAAGGTGGAGGGTAGATTACAGGGGGTCAAGAAAATCAAGAACAAAAAATAAAAGGAAAAAGAAACTGATAAAGGGCAGGGTCTATGTCATCTTGATTATGCCCAGCACTAGACCTGATTACTGTTCTTCCCTCCAATCCCTTTAAAATAGGCAGACTATCTATTTCAAATGGTTTAATTACAGTTGTCAGGTTTTTTTAGGATTCTTGGAGAAATGTTGTTGAGCCATAATTTTATTCTTGAAAATAAAAAAGAACACTAAAAAAGAGTGGGTATATGAATATGTATAACTGATTCAATTTGCTGTACACCTAAAACTAACACAACATTGTAAATCAACTATACTTCAATAAAAACTTTAAAAAATAATAAAAATAAAAAAGAACAAAACTTTAAAAAACTTGTATTTTTGTAAGTGATAAATTTTTACAAAAATTAAGAGATCAAAAAGTTTTAAGAAAATTAAAATTATCCATAGCCCCGACAATTAAAGAAAAATGATTAAAATTTTACTGTTTCATCCTTCAGGCTCATAAAAATGTGGAGGTACTTGTTTAGAAAATATAATGTAGTTCATTCCATGTTTATCCAAATATTATACTATGAATAATTTCCCATATAAATATACTTTGAATATTCAATTGCTCATTTCACAGCATGGATGTACTACATTGCTTAACCATTTGCCCATTTGGAGACTTTGATTGCTTCCAATTTTCATAATTTTAAAGAATGTTGTCATAAGCATCCAACATGTAGAACTTTTTCTGCATTTCAGATTTCAGGTTGGATAAATTCCTAATGGAATTACTGGGACAGAGGTTATATACATTTTTAAGACTCTTTCCACAAAAGAACTTTGCAAATTAGACTATGTTTTATTTCAGCAGAATATGACAAATCTGAAGTGAAAGATGATCCCAATTCCCAGAATTTCACTGCACTTAAATGTGCTGGGCAATCAGATTTGGCTGCTCTTCTGCATTTGGGGCATAATGTGATGGACTGATTTCTGTTCTCGCCCTACAGCAGTTTTGACTGATACAAATTCTTCAAAGTTTCTTTCTGGGGTTTCCCTGGTGGCACAGTGGTTAAGAATCCACCTGCCAATGCAGGGGACACGGGTTCAAGCCCTAATCCAGGAAGACCCCACATGCTGCAGAGCAACTAAGCCCGTGCACCACAACTACTGAGCCTGTGCTCTAAAGCCCATGAGCCACAACTACTGAAGCCCATGCACCTAGAGCCCATGCTCTGCAACAAGAGAAGCCACCGCAATGAGAAGTCCGTGTACTACAACAAAGAGTGGGCCCCGCTCACTGCAACTAGAGAAAGCCCGCACATAGCAATGAAGACCAAATGCAACCAAAAAAAAAAGTTTCTTTTCTGTGGGAACAAAATATTCTAAGAAGCACAGAACCTGATATTTGGAGTCTCAGCTGAATTTTTCCATATTTCTTTAAGGGTGGAGTGTGGAATATTTTCCTTTCCTGAAGACAAGAAATGAATTGTACAGATTGAAGACCTTTTTTTGAGAACTATACAAAGATTTTCACACTTATGATCTCATTTAATCTCTCTCAACAGCATTTGAGAATTTGAGTAATATATCAGAAAACATGCAGGTTTTGCAACCAGCCGAACTTGGAAGATGAATCCAGGTTCCATCAATTGTTAAGTTACTTGAATGGCCTTCTGCAAATTATTAATCTGAGTTAATAAAATCTTGGGGATATGAATAAATATCTTACTGGATGGATAATTTTAATTAAATGAGAAAATGCAGGTAGACCAATCAACATAGTATATAGCTCTGTCTTAATCTGGGACCCCCTGAGATCAAAATCTCAGGCATGCATATGGCTTATTATGGAAGCCATCTCCTAGAGTAGCAGTAAGGGTCCAGGGAGGAGAACAGGGAGGAAGGGAAAACTAGTACAAGAATGTGATCGAATTTGTCACTAGAGCAGATGACTTGTGCCTGACCTTTCTTCTCAGGAGTCTTATGAAATGCATCTTAGAATCCTTTTTTTTATTTAAGAACTTTTTTATTGGAACTATTATGCTTGATACTTCTTAAAACTTGAGTAAAATGTTTCTCTTGAAAAAAAATAATGTACCCAATTACATAATCAAAGATTAAATGTAGAGAGTTTCTCTAAGTGTTCTCTAACCATTTTTATGCAGTTTAAATTTCTATGCTTTACATGAGATTCCATCTTATTTTTTAAAAAAATATTTTAACATATCACTGCTGTTGTTTAAGAGATAACATTTTGCGCCTTTCTTTACTACTTATTACCCAAGTAAAAAAGAGGAAAGTATCTACTCGTCAGCAACCATCCCCACCCCCCAGTCAAGGGCAGCTCTAGGTCATGAATTTCCAGATGGTATATGTTTGTCAGGGAGTTCCTGGAGACATCAGAGACAACTTCAGCAAAATACATAAGAGGCCAAGTCCTTCTGGTTGTAGCTGCTCAAAGCTAGTCAGAACTGATCACTACAGCAATAGCCGGGCAAATGATTAAGCCTACAAGGATTTTCAGTGACCATAAGAGGTGTCTTATGTTTCCTATTATTATTACAACACATTATCACAAACTTAGTGGCTTACAACAACACAAATTTGTTACCTTACCGTGCTGGAGATCAGAAGTTCAAAAATGTCTCTTACTTGGCTAAAATGAAGGAGTCGGTAGGGCTGCATTCCTTCCGGGGGCTCTAGGAGGAAACCCCCCTCTTGCTTTTACCAGCTTCTAGAGTCCGTCCTCATTCCTTGGCTCAGGGAACCCTTCCAGCAACAGCTTCACTCTGAGCCCTCCCTCCGCCATCACACTTCCTCCTCCAACACCGACACGCCTACCTCCCTCTTATGAGAACGCTTGTGATTACATTAGGCCCACCTGATAATCCATGATAGTCTTCCCATCTCAAGATCATTAATCACTTTGCAAGGTCCCTTTGCTACAAAAGATAACTCTTCCCGGTTTCATGGATCAAAACACGGACATCTTTGGGAAGTCATTATTCTGCCTACCACAGTGTCCAGTATAAGAATCTAATAAGTGTGTATTAAGCTTTCTTCTCTTGCTGATCACTGGGTTTCCATTTTCTCGCCACTCCACTCCACCTGACCCAAATTATGGTCAAGTCAATAGGTAGTAAGTGGATAGGCAAAGCCACAAACTCATATCATCTGGTTGCAAATCCATTAGTTTGAGAGTCTTGGCAATCAATGACACACTGTTGGATATGGTAAAGGACAGGGTTGGTGATGCTGCTACTGTCGCAAGAGCTGGTGTGAGTCAGGGCTGAGTGAGAATGAGGAGAAATTCCACCAAATAGGCCAGATTGGAGGCCCCGACAATTTCAGATTCCATTTCCAATGTGGTTATAGTAAATTGCTTTCAGTTCTCTGGGAATGGAAATTTACTCTTTTTAAGATGCCAAAGACAGATAACTTTGACTAAAAGGTAAATTTGCTGAATCTAAAACAGATCATCGTTCATCTGATATCCTGAATAAATACTAAATGAGAAATATTTTTTAGCATGACTTTTTAACAGGACAAAACTTTGCTCAGGTTTTTGGTAAAAATCAACACTTGAATAGAAGATACAGGTGAGATTTCAACACAACTGCTCCAATCTGAATATTTAAAACAAATGGGTAAGTTAAAAAACAAAATAAAATAAACATCCACATAATCACTAATCCAACTTAAAAAAAAAAGCACATTACCACAATGTGGTACACAATTACACAATGCCTTGACAATTCCTGTGCTTCTCTCTGATCTCATTCCCTACCTCACTCCCTAATAGTAATTATTATCCTGAATTGTTATTATTCCTTTTCTTTCCTTGATAGTTTTTACAAATTGTTTATATATTCTTAAACAGTATTTTGTGTAAATGGAATCATATCATACAAGTTCTTCTGTCATTCACCATGTAAGTACCTCTAGTTGATTCAATTTTTTACTACTGTATATTAACTCATTACATTGGTAAACTACAATTTATTTTGTAGTTTGGTACCCTCTTTGGCACCCTCTTGCCAATGGAGTTGTTTCCCCTTTGGTGGCATTTTTTGTTGTTGCTTTGTTTTTGTTTCTCTCTTGGCTATTACAAACTAATGCACATGTTTATACTTTACTCTTCATGCACATGTGTAAGACTTTCTCTAAAGTATAAATCCAGGAGATGAATTGCTTGTTTGTAAGGTAAATGTATCTTCAACTTAGGAGACAATTCTAAATTCTAAATAGTTTTCCAAACAGGTTGTAAAATGTAAATACCTACCATCAGAGATGTGAGCTGTTTTATTCTATGTTCTTACCAAAACTTGACAACAGCAGATGAAAACTTTCCCATTCTAGCAAATACAAAATGGTATATTTTATAAAATGGTTAAATGTATAAAATTTTTTTATAATAGTGCTTTTATGTCTTGTTTATAAAATCATCCCCTGCCCCAAGGTCACATAGATATTCTCCTATACTACCTTCTAAAATTTGATAGTACTTCTTCAAATTTGAATGTTTAATCTAACTAGGATTGATTTTTGCATATAGAAAGATACAAATCCAATTTAATTTCTTCCAGTATAGACACTCTTTTATCCAGTATCACTAAGTAATCTCTTCTTTATACAATGATTTCAACTGCACCTTTTGTTATCTAGCAAGTTTCCATATGTTTGTGAGGTGGGTTCTGCTGTTTCTATTCAAATTTCATTGATCTATTTGCCTGTCCCCAAACTAACACTACACTTTTAATTATTAGTGCTTTATGTAAGGCTCTTGATATCCAATAGGTCCCTCACTTTCTGTCTCCATCACACCCCCGGCAGTATATTGGCTTTTCTTAGCTTTTCCTCCATAAAAATTTATAATCAATTTAGAATTTTAGAATCAATTTTGTCAAGTTGTACAAAAGCAATGGTAAGTGTTTCACAGGAGTAGATAAATTTGAGAAAACTTGATAGTTTTAAACTTTTGAGTCTTTTTATTCATAAACATGGTATATCTTCCCATTGGTTTAGACCTTGAATGCTTTTAAATTGTTTTATAATTTTTCCTCTAAGTCTTGAAAATCTTTCTTAGATTTCTTCTTATCTGTATACATGTGGATAGATAGATAATATTTTGTTGTTATTGTAAATGATAGCATTTTAATATTAAATTTTCTAATTCTTGTTGCTAAATCACAGAAATGCAATGGAATTTTCTAAGAGGATATTGTTTCTGATCAACATTGCAAAATTCCCTGTTCAAGTCTAGGAGTGTATGTGTGAATAATGATGGCAACATTGTGTTTTCCTTCTCTATATTTATGCCGTTACATCTTTTTCTTGTCCTGGACTTCCAGAAAATCATCAAAAGGAAATGGTTATGGTGAGCACTTTTGTCTTGTATATATTTCAATATTTCTCTATTAAATGTTCCTTCTGATCCTAGTTTTTGTCATTCATGACTATTGAATTTTAGTGAAGGCTTCATTTATACCCATTGAGAAGGTCAACCATGTTTCTCTTTGAATCATATGTTAATGTAATGAATTTATGTTAATTTATATTTTATATTAAACCTACATTACAGTCTGGGAAAATTTAACTATCCATAATGTATTATATATTTTCAGATTGTTGATTTACTTTTGCTAATAATTTGTTTGGGCTTTTAGCATATAAATAGAAATAATATGGAATTCTTATTTCTTCTGTTATCTTTAATTCTGATATAAAGAATAGCAGACATTAAAAATTTTGTGTTGTAAATGGAGAGTAAGTCCCCTTAAAGTAAATCAAAATCACTAATATATCCTGATTTCTACCATTTAATTTTTAATTTATTTTCCTACTTTTTCCATTTTTCCCCATTCTTGCATCCCTTTATATTGAGGTTTTCTCTATTCTTTATTTTTTAACCTTCTTGAATTTGGAAATTATACACTTTGTAGATAACTTTGTAGTGGTTACTCTAGAAATGTTTTACCAGATATCTTACAAGTTTAAAATTATCTATATATTTGTCTTACTTTTAAACACTGGTAAACACCCAATTTTCTATTCTATGCCTGATATTTTAGTTCCATTTTGTTTTTATAACCTCTCAATAATTATTTTGAAGCTTTATGTAATCATTATTTAGATATATCCTCATATGTATCAATATCTTTATCTGCCATACCATTGTACACTAGACCTTCTTAACAAGGATAATTTTCCTTCGTACTGAGGGAAATACCAATTCCATCATTTTCCAACTTTGTGAGCTTAAGCAAATTATTTAACCCTTTTGGTCTCAGTTTCCTTATAAATAAAGTGGGAATAATAATAATATTGTATCTACTTCATATAATTGTTGAGAAGATTATATTAATTGACATATGTAAAGCATCTAGAAAGTGCCTAACACATGTTAACAGTTATTTTAATGTTTGCTAGTATTATTTTTATTGCCACTGATATTATTAATTTTCTTATTTCTGTATTGGGATACGCTAGAATATGCTGCAGTAACAAAGTGAAATCCTAATGCTTTCAAAACAAACAAAGCTTTATGTTTTTGATTTGTGTTTCTTTTCACTTCCACATGTCCTACAAGTGTTGACTCTGTCTCTGTTGCTTGTCAGTGTTACTCCAAAACCTAGGTTGATAAAAAAGACAGTATTTAGAATACTGCCAATCATCCTAGAAAAAAGAGAGTATTGGAGGGTCTCATTGAGGATTAAATGCTTAGCCCAGAAGAGGCACATGTCAGTTCCACTCACAAGTCATTGGCCAGAATAGTTTACATAGCAATCCAGAAAGTACAATCTTACTATGTGACAAGAAGTCAGAGAATTGGAAATATTCCAAGATCAGCATTAATGAATAACACAGAATCTTTTGTAATTTCCTTGTATTTTTGTCTTAAAATTTTACTAGCTTAATATTCTAGATTCCTGCTTTAACTTCTTTTGACCTCTTGGGAGTTCTTATTTTCTTGCTACTTCAATGGTGCATTCAAAAGTTTTATTTTACATTTTATCTACTAGTTTTTTTTTTTTTTTAATTTTTAAGTGGGGGTTTACTCTGTGTATCTAGTCCACCACAGTAGAGATAGAAAAAAATAGAATTTTCACCACTCATTTTCAGTGGTTTAAAGAAACTGAACAAAGTATAAAGGAGCACAAAATCACCTTTCTGTGGTGGTTCTATTGTCTAAATGTCAAGGGAACCAATCTCATCCTATTATTCACTAAATAACTCTGCAACTATAGCAGGTCATTTCCCTTCCATACATCTGCCTTCCTTAACTATAAAGCATGTAAGTAGGTGTAAATGACCTTTTAGGATGTTCCCCAATATACTCTTCATTTTTCAATTTATTTCACTGTGGAATATGTATTTTATAATGGCTTTTGACAATCTCAAATTCCAAACTTGATATTCCTTTTTCAATGATAAGACTGTTGCCATTTAAGATTTTCCTGACAGCTCATGACTCAAAAATACTATCAGAGAACAGATTCTTCACCTCTTCTTGCATCCTGTAAATGTGCAATATAAGCATAAAGAGCTTTTAGAAAAGAGGCACCCTCTGCTCCCATGTAGTTCCTTTGCTCTAAGTGAACTCAGTCTCCTCTCTGCTGCAGCACTTGCCACAGAATACATAATACATCCCTTACAGAACTAGAAAACTAGAGAAGGCAATTTGGTATAGTTTAACCTTTGGAAAATATTTGGTCCTCACCCAGTCCATTTCCTGGACCCTTTCTGCTTAACCTGCTTGTCATGGTAGACACCAAAGGGAAAAGGAAAACACAATGAACATTGTCTTGAAAGACTAACATGTTTTTCAAAATACAGGTATTTTCTCCTCATGATTACATTTAATCCTCACTACAATTCTTGATATAGGCATTATTATACCCTCTTTCAGATGAGAAAACTGAGATTAACACAGGGTAATTAATAGGTTCCAGACTTCACATCTGAACTGCACTGTCTGGTGAAGTTAAGGGTCATTGTTAGTGAAATTATATGAGAGATAAATCTAAGTAAATAGAACTCCTTGCCTCACAGTAAAAAGTAGAGGATTCATGGATGAAGTAAGAGCCCGTCTGTCAAGATGAGACAATACACAGCACCCATGGGAGCTTAATGCACCCTCTGATGCTTGAGGCAGGAGAGCCTTTGAACTCTGGCAGGCCGGGTTGAGTGTCCCAGACCTGAGTATGTGACTTGTTGCAAATTTCTTTTCTTTTTCTTCTAACTTCTTTTTTTTTTTTAACATCGTTATTGGAGTATAATTGCTTTACTATGGTGTGTTAGTTTCTGCTTGATAACAAAGTGAATCAGCTATACATAAACATATCCCCATATCTCCTCCCTGTTGCATCTCCCTCCCTTTCTGATGTGATTTTATTTTATTTTTTGAAAGATCTAAATAGACATTTCTCCAAAGAAGACATACAGATGGTTAAAAAGCACATGAAAATATGCTCAATATCACTAATTATTAGAGAAATGCAAATCAAAACTAGAATATGGTATCACCTCACACTGGTCAGAATGGCCATCATCAAAAAGTCTACAAGCAATAAATGCTGAAGAGGGTGTGGAGAAAAGGGAACCCTCCTACACTGTTGGTGGGAATGTAAACTGGTACAGGCACTATGAAATGATTTTAGATTTATGGAAAATTTACAAAGTTTCCTTAAATAGCACAAATAATACAATAATACAAATGGTACAAGGAAGAGGACAAAGAATTCCCTAAGACCTTCTCCCAGAGTCTTTAAGTGTTAACACATTGCCACATGTGTTTTATCATTCACATACACACACGCGCACACAGTTTTTCTGAACCATTTGAAAGTAAGTTATAGGCATGATGACTGCTCGTAATTCAGTGTGTATTTTCTAAAAACAAGGATATTCTGTTATATAACCATAGAACAATTTTAAAAATCATGAAATTAATATTGATCCAATTCTATTATCTAACCTTCAGATGGCATTCATATTTTTCCATTTATTCATAAATTGTCCTTTATATCAAAAGAAAATCCTGGGTCACATGTTGCATTCAGTCTTTGTCTTTCATGACATTGACATTTTTGGAAAAAACAAGTCAGATATATTTTAGAATGTCCCTCATTTTTGAGTTTTCACATGATTATGCATGTTTCAGGTTATGCATTTTTGATAGGAATACCCCAGAGGTGATGCTGTGTCCTTCTTGGTGCATGAGATCACAAGGAACGGGATACTATTCATCCTATTCATGTAGATATTAACTTTGATCATTGGTTCGGATGGTATGTGTTAGGTTTCTCCACTGTAAAGATATTAATTTTTCATTTGTAATCAATAATTATCTTACAAGACAAAACTTTGGGTCTAGATAAATATCTTAATCTCATTACTGTTTCATGCACTTGTACTATCATGTATTTATGATTCTTCCGTTAATCAATGAATAATATGCTTGCCAAATGGTGATTTTTCTGATTTCATCATTCCTTATTTATAAGCTCATTTATTAGATGGCCCTCTAATCCAAGGAAAATATTTACTTCTTTCTCATTTATTTGCTTATTTATTTATATCATTCTATACATCTGTATAGAATCCATGTTGCAAATTTCTTAACCATCATGGCCCTTAGTTCTTTCTCTGTAAAGTGGCAGTGATAATATTTACCCAGCTCACTGCTGTCTAGAAATGTTGCATTGGTGAGCGGACCATGCTTCAGCAGCACTGACCTGGTCACCCTCTACTGCCATACCTTCCCCTGGGGGCTGGAACACAGAACAGGGAAGTGCAACCACTTCAGAGAGCCACCAAATTTCTGCTGGCCTGACCGGGCCTGCATCTCCCTTCTCCTGGGACTTACTTAGAGGAGTCCAGGATCAAGGCTCCACTGCTCATCCCGCTCCCTCTCCACTGGTACTCCCAATCAGAGAACCTCAAAATTAAACTGATGTGGATGGGGTTATGGGAGTTGGGGTGGGGGTAGGGGGAATGAAGGGGAGAAATCACTGTGCTTCGTTCAGCCTGATGTGAACGGATGGTTGGTGTTTTCCTGCATTGTACCTTTTCTTACTGTTTCTTTAATAAACGGGACGAGAGGGCTAAAAAAAAAAAGAAAGTATTTACCATCGTGATTTGCTGCACTGATTAAACAAGTTAATATATGTAAAGGCCTCAAAACCATAAGAAATAAATTGGAGCTATTCATATTAGTAATAATAATAGTAATTGTATTAGTCTCTCTTTTCACATTATGAGATTTAGGTGCCATCTTCTTTCAGTACTTTATTGTCTCAGACAAGCAGTTTAACCTCTCTTGGTCTAATTTTTCTGACCTATGAAACAAAGGAGTTCAATCAAATGGTCTCTAAATTCAATTACATTTCTAGTGTAAGAAACTAAGATTCTGTATCTATAAAATATTTGTATATAAACCCATTTTCTTCTAACTGTCAAATATTCTGTAATAGCCTTGCAATATGAAAATCTTCCATAATTCTTAGTGTTCTTCCAAAATTTCAAAGGTATATATTTTATCTCTGAATAAACAGCTTGGGTATTCTATCTCATCATACTTTAAATTTTAGTAATAGTAGTTGGTCACTGCTATTTTCTAAGTATGCTGATGATTTCTGACAAAATGTGAAATAGCTAAAGACAGATGGCTTGCAGCTCCAACTGTTGGGGTTTATTTTCCTCTGCCAGCAAGGTCCATGATCCTTCAACGGACTGTGGTCTCAGACCACATGATGGCTCTGATTTGCATATTAGAGAAGGAAGAATTGAAACTTTTAAAATTTCTTTCCAAACATGTAAGTCACTTTATGAAATGTGACCAGTATGTAGCTTGGAATTTTCTTATAGGTCTTTGCACATTGTGAAAATGAAGAATATATTAATGGAAAGCTAGTAAATGAATTAATCTTATTATTAAACATTTCCCATAGGAGAGATTGTCTGGGAAAGCAGAAAGGGCTCTGGACTTCAATTTTGAATCTCTGGGCTTAAATTTTTGTTCTTAGTAGGCCCATGAACTGGATCAAATTATTTAAGTTTTCTGAGTTTCAATATTTTCATATGTCAAGCTGGAATAACATGTCACATCTCATAAAGATATTTTGAGAAGTAAATAAGTTCATTTCAGTGAAAACACCTAGCATATGAAAGGTATTCAATAAGCATGAAAGAAAAAAAAAGAAAACAAAGAAAAAAAAACTGTTAGGATAAATAAGGTCCAGCATAACCAGAATAACATCCTTTAGCATTTTCTACTATCTGAGCAACTAAACTTGGAAAGTCAGCACGGACTATCTTTCAATTTGAGCATCTGAGAACTCTCAGTAATGGTTACTTTATGACAGACCTAGTATAACAGCCAGACTGGTTACAGCATAATCACCTGAGGAGAACTCAGTCATAAGTCTTGGGCCTCATCTTGAAGATTGTAAATGAGTAATCTTACAGAAAGGCTCAGGTATCAGTATTTTTTAAATATTTCCCAAATGATTTTGATGTTTCTGAATCTCTGTTCTAGAATTAAGAATGGTGGAGAGCATTCCAAAGGAGCCATAATAGCACCAAGTGAAGAACAAGACTGGAAACACATACTCAGCTACCAGGAGTGCACCACTGATGCTGAAACTGGTAACTTAATACCTGATACCTGCAAGTACGTAGATGAATTATTTCACCAAGTAAGAGTAAGGCTCTGGAATCAAATTACTGGGTTCATAGCTGGACTCTACAATTTACCAGCTGTGTAACCCTGGCTTGTTATACAATATCCTTGAGTCTACTTCCTCGTCTCTACAATGAAAGCTATCATAAGGTTTAAGTGAGATCATCGGATGAAACAGTACAGTGCTGGCACAAAATAACTACCAAATGAATGTGTTTAATTATCCTGCATTCATCAGACACTTTGAACAACTGTGCCTATATACATGCTGTTTCCTATGCGTGGGAAGCATTTCCCACACGCCCCTGCTTAGTAGACTCCTCCTCATCCCTCAAGATTTAAGATCCTGTATCAGAATGCCAATCTCTGTATGTCCATCTTTGCCAGTGAAATCCTTCCCATATGCAAATCTTCTCACTATCAGAAGAAAATCCTGAACAATTACATGCCAAGTACTAATTCATCTCCCCTTTTCCTGTCCTCCCTCACACAGACCATGCCTCTTATCTGAATTGACCTTAGAAATGTGTTCTTCCTTATGCCCATCTCTTTATTTCCCTGCTATTTTCTCTCTAAATACTTTCCTTGGGTGAGCTCTTGCTTTCACTTATCTTAGTTCTACATGGTGATGGTGCCAAAATCTACATCTCAAATTCATACTATTCTACTAAGTCTAAGACACATATAGCTATCAATCTCCCCAAAACAGCCTTCTGTAAGTCTTGAAAACATTCCAAATTCAACATGTACAAAACCAAGTTAACTCTCAATTGTTTCTTTTATGCCACCTTCAAAAATAGTTTGACAGTTTCTAAAAATATCAAACATAGAGGTACCATGTGAACTTGCAATTATACTCCTAGGTATTCACTCAAAAGAAATGAAAACAAATGTCTGCACAAAAATTTGTACACAAATATTCATAGGAGCACCATTCAGAATAACCAGAAAGTGGAAACAATCCTAATATCCATCAATTGATGAGTGGGTAAACAAAATGTGGTATATCTATACAATAGAATATTAGTCAGCTATAAAAATGAATGAAGTACTAATACACGGTACAATATAGATGATCTTTTAAAACACTGTGATAAGTAAAAGAAGCCAGACACAAATTGTATGATATAATTTATATGAACTTTCCAGAATATTCAAATCCATAAAGACAGAAGTAGATTCATGGTTGCCGAGCAGTGGGGTAGGAGGGGATCGGAAGTGATTTCTATTGGGTATGAGGTTTCCTTTGGGGTGATGAAAATGTTCTAAAATAGATAATGGTGATGGCTGAACAACTCGGTGCATATAGTAAAAAACACTGAATTGTACAGCTTAAGAGGGTGGATTTTTTGTTATATGAATTATATCTCAATATTTTTTAGATCTTCTTTTTGATGATCCTTACTTTAATGTATGACACCATCACTCCATCACTATCACATTCACTAACCCTAGAAAATTTGGCAACATCTTTCACTTTCTGTCATTCCCAACACATAAAAAAAGTCAAATATTTTTAAGTTTCTCTTTAAATCATCTCCCTGATCCATTATTTTCAAATGAGCGATGATTTTTAATATAAGCACTAGGGCAAGAAGGGTTAATTCTCAATTTTTCAGTGTGTCAGAGTTTACAAAGTTCTATCCTTCATATATCATTATCAGAATAACTCTATAACAATGGAAGAACAAAATAATTAAGTAATTTGCCAAGGTTTTATAACTAAGTTGGTTTGCAACCCCAGACCTTTGGGTCTAAGTCTAATATTTACTTGACACAATGCATTGTGTATGCTGTATGAACATAGATCTGATCACTGGAAAGTATCAGCAGTCAGGACAACACACTTTCTCTAATCCTGAAGAAAGGAAGTGAAAGATCAAAGAAATATGGGCAACCTCCCATTTAGAGTTGCTAAGTGGAGAGAACAAGCATCATGTGAGGGTCTCCTCACTTCTCCCTGCTGGAGAAGTGGAAATTGTTCAAACACCAGTCAGTAGACAAAAATGGAGCAGCCAAGCCTTGGTAATTACTACCCAATAATTGGACTTTATGAATTTAGATGTTTGTTATGAAGCGTTATTTTTATATGAATTAATCATCAATACTCTAAATCAGGGGTTCTCAGTCTGGGGTTATATTTCTTCCCAGAGGACATTTGATAATGTCTGGAGATATTTTGTCAGGATTGGATGGGAGTTGGGTGGGGGGTGTTACCAGAATCTAGTCAGCAGAAGCTAGAAATACTGCTAAATGTCCTACAATGTACATGACAGCTCCCCAAAGAGTTATCGAAATGTCAATAGCACTGAGGCTGGTAAAAACCTACTCTAAATGTATTTTCAGTTGCTAAACATTGCAAGCTATATTCTCAACTGGCAGATCTCTGCTCTTTTGTTGTAAAGGTCTCCCACCAAAACAGTCCATGGCACAAGAGCCTCAGGCTTTGTTTAAAATAAAAAGTTCTTTTGGATTTAATTCAATTGACTTAAAACCTTAATGTTTACCTACTGTGCTGAAAGTATTAGGCTATGCACTATTAAGAAATATGTAAATGGTTATAACATGCTCCATACCCTTCAGAAATTATAATTTATTAAATGTGGCAACTTCCTACAGAACAAGAACCATGTACTCTCAGTACCTAATGATAGATGTTTAACAAGTAGTTATTAAATAAAGAAGAAAAGTCTCTCAGTAATTTTTCAAAATCTTCCCAATTACCTTAAGTCCCACACACAAATTTACCACTCACTTTTGTTCAAGGTCTTATATCTTATATTTTATAGCAAAAATTGAGACTATCCATATGAATCAACTTAGCATCTGTTTCCCCTCATCTACATTCGTGCCCTTATTTCCCACTCTCTTTCAAGTCTCAGAGAATGAGGAGTTCCTCATGCTACCTAAGGCCAACTCCTCTGTTCCATTTGCTTCCTTAGTCCCCTCCCCCAATCCCATCATCTCAAGATCTGACTTGATCAATAAAGTAATAATTAATGTAAGGTACAAAATTCAGTAATCAGAATATAGTAAATGTCCAATGAGTGTAACTGTTATAGTCCCCCTCCAATTCAGGTCTCTCCCATCCTGAAAAATAACATCCTTTTAATTTATAGCTACCTTAATTTTTTCATTCTCTTGTGAGCCTACTTCTCTCTGTTCTTAGTTCCCACTCATTTAACATTGTAAAATCTGATTTTGACTCTATGACTCACTGAAATTGCTCTTGAACATGATGATCTCCATGTTGCAAAATTCCAAGGAGGAGTGATTCTTTAACTCTTTGCAGCATGTGCTGTTTTCTAAAAAAATAGTGATCATATACACCCAGGCAAAAAAATTTTTCATAATATTTTCAAATGATTGAATGACACATCCATTGACCCAAGTAAAAAGCACTGCAGTTAATAGTCCTTGCTGGGGGACTATGTTGCATTTAACCCTATTTAATCTGCAATTGATGCCTGAGGCTGGGGAGAAGGAGATATTCTACAATTACTTTCTGAGCACTTATTCCATGCCAGATGTTGTGTAGGATACAAAGAGAGAGATAATAGAACAATATTTCTATCCTCAAGAAGCTTACATTAAGTAACGTTTGGGAAAGGAATAAGTAGGTTTGAGATTTCAAAAGTGGATGCCTGGGAATATGGTGATAGCATTCATTAAAAAGGGGAACAAAAGAAGGCATCTATGATCACCACTATAAAATCAACACCATGGAAAAAGAGAACCAAGGAAAAGGAGTGATATGGAATTTAAATACTGTTTGGCATTGGACATACTGTGATTAAGGAGTAAACAAGAAAGATATCTAGATGGAGAAATGGGTGAGAGGCAGGGGGAGAGAGTGTCCAGTACTCATAAGGGAGACTTTGACCTGCTGAAGAGAATCAGAGGCTCAAACATGACTTGAATCAAGGATCAGATTAGGTAAGGTTGGGGAGAACCTTCAAGATGGTGGAGGAATAAGACATGGAGATCACCTTCTTCCCCACAAGTACATCAAAAATACAGCTACATGTGGAACAACTCCTACAGAACACCTACTGAAAACTGGCAGAAGACCTCAGACTTCCCAAAAGACAAGAAAACCCCCACATACCTTGCTGTGGGGTTGACAGGGTCTTGGTGCTCTGGCTGGGTGTCAGGCTTGAGCTTCTGAGGTGTGAGAGCTAAGTTCAGGACACTGGTCCACCAGAGACCTCCTGGCCACTAGTAATATCAGTCGGCAAGAGTTCTCTCAGAGATCTCCATCTCAATGCTAAGACCCAGCTCCACTCAAAGATGAGCATGATCCAGTGCTGGACACCCTGTGCCAAAAAACTAGCAAGACAGGAACACAACCCCACCTATTAGCAGACAGGCTGCCTAAAATCATAATAAGGTAACAGACACTCCAAAACACACCACCGGGCACAGTCCTGCCCACCAGAAAGACAAGATCCAGCCTTATCCATCAAAACACAGGCACCAGTCCCCTCCACCAAGAAGCCTAAACAACACACTGAACAAAACTTACCCATTGGGGGCAGAAACCAAAAACAATGGAAACTATAAACCTGCAGTATACAAAAGGAGACCACAAACACAGTAAGCTAAGAAAAATGAGAAGACAGAAATATACACAGCAGATGAAGGAGCAAGGTAAAAACACACCACACCAAATAAATGAAGAGGAAATAGGCTGTTTACCTGAAATATACTTCAGAGTAATGATAGAAAAAATGATCCAAAATGTTGGAAACAGGATGGAGAAAATACAAGAAACGTTTCACAAGGACCTAGAAGAACTAAAGAGCAAACAAACAATGATGAACAACACAATAAATGAAATTAAAAATTCTCTAGAAGGAATTAACAGCAGAATAACTGAGGCAGAAGAAAGGATAAGTGACCTGGAAGATAAAATAGTGGAAATAACTACTGCAGAGCAGAATAAAGAAAAAAGAATGAAAAGATTGAGGACAGTCTCAGAGACCTCTGGGACAACAGTAAACACAATAACATTTGAATTATAGGGGTCTTAGAAGAAGAAGAGAAAAAGAAAGGGACTGAGAAAATATTTGAAGAAATTACAGTTGAAGACTTCCCTAATATGGGAAAGGAAAGAGTCAATCAAGTCCAGGAAGTGCAGAGTCCCATACAGGATAAATCCAAGGAGAAACACCAAGACATATATTAATCAAACTATCAAAAATTAAATACCAAGAAAAAATATTAAAAGCAGCAAGGGAAAAGCAACAAATAATATACAAGTGAATCCCCATGAGGTTAACAACTGATATTTCAGCAGAAACTCTGCAAGCCAGAAGGGAGAGGTGGGACATGTTTAAAATGATGAAAGGGAAAAACCTACAATCAAGATTACTCTAATGAGCAAGGATCTGATTCAGATTCAATGGAGAAATTAAAACGTTTACTGATAAGCAAAAGCTAAGAGAATTCAGCACCACCAAACCAGCTTTACAACAAGTGCTAAAGGAAATTCTCTAAGCAGGAAACACAAGTGAAGGAAAAGACCTACAATAACAAACCTAAAACAATTAAGAAAATGGCAATAGGAACATACATGCTGATAATTGCCTTAAATGTAAATGGATTAAATGCTCCAACCAAAAGACATAGACTGCCTGAATGGATACAAAAACAAGACCTGTATATACGCTGTCTACAAGAGACCCACTTCAGTTTGTCTACATACAAACTGAAAGTGAAGGGATGGAAAAAGAAATTCCATGCAAATGGAAATCAAAAGGAAGCTGGAATAACAATTCTCATGTCAGACAAAATAGACTTTAAAATAAAGACTATTATAAGAGGAAAAGAAGGACACTACATAATGATCAACAGATCAATCCAAGAAGAAGATATAAAAATGTAAATATTTATGCACCCAACATAGGAGCCGATCAATACATAAGGCAAATGCTACCAGCCATAAAACGGGAAACTGTCAGTAACACAATCATAGTAGGAGACGTTAACACCTCACTTTCACCAATGTACAGATCAACCAAAATGAAAACAAATAAGGAAACACAAGCTTTAAATGAAACATTACACAAGATGGACTTAATTGATATTTATAGGACATTCCATCCAAAAACAACAGAATACACATTTTTCTCAAGTGCTCATGGAACATTCTCCAGGATAGCTCATATCCTGGGTCACAAATCAAGCTTTGGTAAATTTAAGAAAATTGAAATTGTATCAAGTATCTTTTCTGACCACAACAGTATGAGACTAGATATCAATTACAGGAACAAATCTGTAAAAAATACAAACACATGGAGGCTAAACAATACAGTACTAAATATACAAGAGATCACTGAAGAAATCAGAGGAAATCAAAAAATACCTAGAAACAAATGACAATGAAAACATGATGACCCAAGACTAATGGGATGCAGAAAAAGCAGTTCTAAGAGGGAACTTTATAGCAATACAATCCTACCTCAAGAAACAAGAAAAATCTCATGTGAACAACCTAACCTTATAGCTAAAGCAATTAGAGAAAGAAACCCAAATTTAGTAGAAGGAAAGAAATCATAAAGATCAGATCAGAAATAAATGAAAAGGAAATGAAAGAAATGATAGCAAAGATCAATAAAACTAAAAGCTGTTTCTTTGAAAAGATAAACAAAATTGATAAACCATTAGCCAGACACATCAAGAAAAAAAAGGGAGAAGACTCAAATTAATAGAATTAGAAATTTAAAAAGGAGAAGTAACAACTGACACTACAGAAATACAAATGATCATGAGAGATTACTACAAGCAAATATATGCCAACAAAACGGACAATCTGGAAGAAGTGGACAAATTCTTAGATAAGCACAACCTTCCAAGACTGAACCAGGAAATAATACAAAATATAAACAGACCAAACATAGGAAAAACACTCTTTTGTATAAACCACCACCAGATCCTGTTTGACCCACCTCCTAAAGAAAGGAAATAGAAGCAAAAATAAACAAATGGGACCTAATGAAACTTAGAAGCTTTGGCAAAGCAAATGAAACCATAAACAAGACCAAAAGACAACCCTCAGAATGGGCGAAAATATTTGTAAATGAAGCAACTGACAAAGGATTAATTTCCAAAATTTACAAGCAACTCAATATCAAAAAAACAAACAACCCAATCCCAAAATGGGAAGAACATCTAAATAGACATTTCTACAAAGAAGATTGACAGATTTCCAACAAACACATGATAGGATGCTCAAAATCACTAATCATTAGAGAAATGTAAATCAAAAGTACAATAATGTATCACCTCATACTGGTCAGAATGGCCATCATCAAAAAATCTACAAACAATAAATGATAGAGAGGGTATGGAGAAAAGGGAACCCTCTTGCACTGTTGGTGGGAATGTAAATTGATACAACCACTATGGAGAACAGTATGGAGGTTCCTTAAAAAACTAAAAATAGAACTACCATACGACCCACCAATCCCACTACTGGGAATATACCCTGAGAAAAACATAATTTAAAAATAGTCACGTACCACAATGTTCATTGCCGCTCTATTTGCAATAGCCAGGACATGGCAGCAACCTCAGTGTCCATCAACAGATGAATGGATAAAGAAGATGTGGCACATATATACAATGGAATATTACTCAGCCATAAAAAGAAACAAGATTCAATTATTTGTAGTGAGATGGATGGAACTAGAGACTGTCATACAGAGTGAAGTAAGTCAGAAAGAGAAAAACATGTACCGTATGCTAACACATATATATGGAATCTAAAAAAAAAAAGTTTTGAAGAACAAGTGGCAGAGCAGGACAGGAATAAATACATGGATGTAGACAATGGACTTGACGAGACGGGGAGGGGGAAGGGTAAGCTGGGACAAAGTGAGAGAGTGGCATGGACATATATACACTACCAAATGTAAAATACATAGCTAGTGGAAATTAGCTTCATAGCACAGGGAGATCAACTCAGTATTTTGTGACCACCTAGAGGAGTGGGATAGGGATGATGGGAGGGCGATGCAAGAGGGAGGAGACATGAGGATATATATGTATGTGTAAGCTGATTCACTTTGTTACAAAGCAGAAACTAACACAATATTGTAAACAATTACACAACAATAAAGATGTTAAAAAGAAATTCAACACCCATTTATGGTAAAAAAAAAAACCTTCAAAAGTAGGCATAGAGGGAATTTACCTCAACATAATAAATGTCATATATGACAAACCTACAGCCAACATCGTTATCAATGGTGAAAAACTGAAATCATTCCTACTAAGATCAGGAAGAAGACAAGGTTGCCCATTCTCACCATTCTTATTCAACATAGTTTTGGAAGTTTTAGCCATAGAAATCAGAGCTGAAAAAGAAACAAAAGGAATCCAAATCAGAAAAGAAGTAAACCTGTCACCTTTGCAGATGACATGATACTATATAGAAAGAATTCTAAAGATGCTACTAGAAAACTACTAGAGCTAATCAATGAATTTGGTAAAGTAGCACAATACAAAATTAATGCACAGAAATCACTTGCATTCCTATACACTAATGAGGAAAAATCTGAAAGACAAATTATGGAAACACTCCCATTACCATTGCAAAAAAAAGAATTAAATACCTAGGAATAAACCCACCTAAGGAGACAAAAGATCTGTAAGCAGAAAACTATAAGCCACTGATGAAATAAATTAAAGATGATACAAATAGATGGAAAGATATACCATGTTATTGGATTGGAAGAATCAACATTGTGAAAATGACTGTACTCCTCAAAGCAATCTACAGATTCAATGCAATCCCTGTCAAACTACCATGGCATTTTTCACAGAACTATAGCAAAAAAATTCACAATTTGTATGGAAACACAAACGACCCCAAATAGCCAAAGTAATCTTGAGATAGAAAAACGGAGCTGGAGGAATGAGGCTCCTGGACTTCAGACTATACTCCAAAGCTACAGTAATCAAGACAGTATGGTACTGGTACAAAAACAGAAATATAGATCAATGGAACAGGATAGAAAGCCCAGAGATAAACCCACGTATATATGGTCACATTATCTTTGATAAAGGAGGCAAAAATATACAATGGAGAAAAGACAGCCTCTTCAATAAGTGGTGCTAGGAAAACTGGACAGCTACATGTAAAAGAATGAAATTAGAACACTTCCTAACACCATAAACAAAAATAAACTCAATATGGTTTAAAGACCTAAGTGTAAGGCCAGACACTATAAAACTCTTAGAGGAAAACATAGGCAGAACACTCCATGACATAAATCACAGCAAGATCCTTTTTGACCTACCTCCTAGAGAAATGGAAATAAAAACAAAAATAAACAAATGGGACCTAGTGAAAGTTAAAAGCTTTTGCACAGCAAAGGAAACCATAAACAAGACGAAAAGACAACCCTCAGAATGGGAGAAAATATTTGCAAATGAAGCAACTGACAAAGGATTAATCTCCAGAATATACAAGCACCTCATGCAGCTCAATATCAGAAAAACAAAAACCCAGTCCAAAAGTGGGCAGAAGACATAAACAGACATTTCTCCAAAGAAATATACAGATTGCCAACAAACACATGATAGGATGCTCAACATCACTAATCATTAGAGAAATGTAAATCAAAAGTACAATGAGGTATCACCTCACACTGGTCAGAATGGCCATCATCAATAAGTCTGCAAACAATAAATGCTGGAGAGTGTGTGGAGAAAAGGGAACCCTCTTGCACTGTTGATGGGAATTTAAATTGATACAACCACTATGGAGAACAGTATGGAGGTTCCCTAAAAAACTAAAAATAGAACGAACATACGACCCAGCAATCTCACTACTGGGCATTTACCCGGAGAAAACCATAATTCAAAAAGAGGCACATGCCACAATGCAGCACTGTTTACAATAGCCAGGACATGGAGGCAACCTAAGTGTCCATCGACAGATGAATGGATAAAGAAGCTATGGCACTTTCTTATTCAGCATAGTTTTGGACGTCCTAGCCACAGCAGTCAGAGAAAAAAGAAATAAATGGAATACAAATTGGAAAAGAAGAAGTAAAACTGTCACTATTTGCCAATGGCATGATACTATACATACAAAATCCTAAAGATGCCACCAGAAAACTAGTAGACCTCTTCAATGAATTTGATAAAGTTGCAGGATACAAAATTAATACACAGAAATCTCTTGCATTCCTATACACTAATAATGCAAGATCAGAAAAATAGATTAAAGAAACAATCCCACTCACCATTGTATCAAAATAAATAAAATACCTAGGAATAAACCTGCCTAAGAAGGCAAAAGACTTGTACTCAGAAAATTATAAGACACTAGTGAAGGAAATCAAAGATGACCTAAACAGATGGAGAGACATACCATGTTCTTGGATTGGAAGAATCAATACTGTGAAAATGACTATACTACCCAAAGCAATCTACAGATTCAATGCAATCCCTGTCAAACTAGCAATGGCATTCTTCACAGAATTAGAATTAGAACAAAAAATCTTACAATTCATATAGAAACACAAAAGACTCTGAATAGCCAAAGCAACCTTGATAAAGAAAAATGGAGTTGGAGGAGTCAGACTTCCCAACTTCAAACTATACCACAAAGCGTCATTTGCAAGACAGTATGGTACTGGCACAAAACAGAAATATAGATCAATGGTACAGGATTGAATGCTCAGAGATAATCCCACACACATATGGTCACCTGATCTTTGGTAAAGGAGGCAAGAATATACAATGGAGAAAAGACAGCCTCTTCAATAAGTGGTGTTGGGAAAACTGGACAGCTACATATAAAAGAATGAAATTAGAACACTACCTAACACCATACACAAAAATAAACTGCAAATGGATTAAAGAGTTAAATGTAAGACCAGACCCTTTAAAACTTTTAGAGGAAAACACAGGGAAAACACTCTTTGACATAGACCACAGCAAGATCTTTTTTGACCCACCTCGTAGAGGAACAGAAATAAAAACAAAAGTAAACAAATGGGTACTAATGAAACTTCAAAGCTTTTGCAAAGCAAAGGAAATCATAAACAACACGAAAAGACAACCCTCAGAATGGGAGAAAATATTTGCAAACGAAGCAACTGACAAAAGATTAATCTCCAAAATTTACAAGCAGCTCATGCAGCTCAATATACAAAATACAAACAACCCGATCCAAAAATGGGCAGAAGATCTAAACAGACATTTCACCAAGGAAGACTCACAGATGGCCAAGAGGCACAAGAAAAGATGCTCAACATCACTAATTATTAGAGAAATGTAAATCAAAACTACAATGAGTTATCACCTCATGCTGATAAGAATGGCCATTATCAAAAAAGCTAGAAACAATAAATGCTGGAAAGGGTATGGTGAAAAGGGAACCCTCGTACACTGTTGGTGGGAATGTAAATTGATACAACCACTATGGAAAACAGTATGGAGGTTCCTTTAAAAACTAAAAATAGAACTACCATATGACCCAGCAATCCCACTACTGGGCATTTACCCGGAGAAAACCATAATTCAAAAAGAGGCACAGGGCTTCCCTGGTGGCGCAGTGGTTGAGAGTCCGCCTGCCGATGCAGGGGACACAGGTTCGTGCCCCGGTCTGGGAAGATCCCACGTGCCGCGGAGCGGCTGGGCCCGTGAGCCATGGCCACTGAGCCTGCGCGTCCGGAGCCTGTGCTCTGCAACGGGAGAGGCCACAACAGTGAGAGGCCCGCGTAACGCAAAAAAAAAAAAAAAAAAAAAAAAAAAAAAAAAAAAGAGGCACATACCACAATGTTCATTGCAGCACTGTTTACAATAGCCAGGACATGGAACCAACCTAAATTTCCATCGACAGATGAATGGATAAAGAAGATGTGGCACATATATACAATGGAATATTACTCAGCCATAAAAAGAAGCGATATTGAGTTATTTGTAGTGAGGTGGATGCACCTAGAGTCCATCATACAGAGTGAAGTAAGTCAGAAAGAGAAAAACAAATCCCTTATGCTAACACATATATATATATGGAATCTTAGAAAAAATGGTTCTGATGAACCTAGGGGCAGGACAGGAATAAAGATGCAGATGTAGAGAATGGACTTGAGGACATGGGGAGGGGGAAGGGTAAGCTGGGACGAAATGAGAGAGTGGCATGGACATATATACACTACGAAATGTAAAATAGATAGCTAGTGGGAAGAAGCTGCATAGCATAGGGAGATCAGCTTGGTGCTTTGTTACCACCTAGAGGGGTGGGATCGGGGGGTGGGAGGGAGACAAAGGAGGGAGGGTATATGGGGATATATGTATACGTATAGCTGATTCACTGTGTGATACAGCAGAAACTAACACACCATTGTAAAGCAATTACACTCCAATAAAGATGTTAAAAAATAATTAGGTACGATTTCAATGTTCTTAATCGTTAGATAGCCCCCCAGATAAAAGTGAAAAATTCAGTTTTGGGGTAAGAAAGTCAAATTTTAAGCAGTTATAGGATTGTGGATAAGGCCACAGGGTTGTGGATAAAGCCATGGTCATTGCAGTCAGACAGACGTGATAGATCTAAACCCAGATCCACAACATGCTATGTCTGAGAACTTAAGCAAATATATAACTTCACTAAGTGTTATTTTCATCATCTGAAAAATGAGAATAATAATAATAATACTTAACATATCATGTTGAGAATATTTAGTGAAATAATATATAGGAAACTTAAGACAATATATGGCACATAATAAAGAGTGATTAAATTATAATAACATCCCTATTGTTTTTACTATTAGAATTTTTTAAACTAAATGCTCATTTATAAAGTCTGGAAGACCAGGAAGACAAATATGCAAAATTCTCCAAAAATCAATATATTTCTTATTGTTAAACTCCATGTTCAGGAAAAAGGGCCAAAAATTTTTTTATATCTTTATTGGAGTATAATTGCTTTACAATGTTGTATTAGTTTCTGCTGTACAACAAAGTGAATCAGCTATAAGTATACATATATCCCCATATGCCCTCTCTCTTGAGCCTCCCTCCCACTCTCCCTATTCCACCCCTCTAGGTCATCACAAAGCATCAAACTGATCTTCCTGTGCTATGCAGCAGCTTCCCACTAGCCTTCCATTTTACATTTGGTAGAAAAAGCAAAAATATTTTTATATTTCACAAACTATAACTTCCTGGCATCAATTCTTTCAAGTGTTCTGTAGTTTCATATATACATAGAAGAATGGTAATTTATGTCCAGGTTTATGAACCTAAGGCCCTCAGAGTTTCTCAGTTATTAGAAAAAGATTGGTTGAAATTAATGAAGACAACTGAGTAATTAATTCATCCACTTATTCATTTAACACACATTGAAAACATTCTATATGCCAGGTACTGTGATAGGTATTAGGGATACAGAATAGAAAAGACTGCCTCTACAGAGCTTAAGACTAGTGAGGACATTTAAAATAATCATTTTATGGGCTTCCCTGGTGGCACAGTAGTTGAGAGTCCGCCTGCCGATGCAGGGGATGCGGGTTCATGCCCCGGTCTAGGAAGATCCCACATGCTATGGAGGGGCTGGGCCCATGAACCATGGCCGCTGAGCCTGCACGTCTGGAGCCTGTGCTCCACAACAGGAGAGGCCACAACAGTGAGAGGCCTGCATACTGCCAAAAAAAAAAAAATCATTTTATGAGTGTAATTACAGACTTTGACGAGTACCATGGATAAAAAGTACAGCGAGGTATGAAATCATGTCATAAGGAATCTGATCTCTTTGGAGATTCAAAGAAAGCCTCCTTGAAGAAGTAGTATTTGAGCTGTACTCTGAAGAGTCATTTGAGTGATGGGGTGGAGGAGAAGAGTTTCCCACACAAAAGGAAAAGCATATGTTAGGACAATGCAGAAGGAGGGAGTAGTGTAACTTAAAGAAAGAGAAAGAAGGGAAAATCAAGTTCTACAACTTAGTATATATAACAGCAATAGAGAAGTACCACTTAGATCTACATTCAAAAAAAAACTTTTGTCTAAGAAGCATGGTTAACTGCAGCCTGCAGCCAACACATTTTGGATCCAGCACAGTGTTCATACTGAGGCAAAGCTTTTGCCAGCCTTCTCCCAACCAAAGACTAAGCACAGTGGGGATATTAGAGCCAGGTCATTCCCACTTGACATGAGATGCCTCAAACAAGCAACCTTTGCTTAGAGTTTGCCCATCAGCCTGGCCAAGATTTTCTCAGAATTGCACTATAGTCTAAGTCTCTTCCTATTTATCCTCCTTCCTTCCCTTTCTCCTCCTGTAACTTTCCAATATCTCTCTGCATAGTGGTCTGAAGGCTCACTCTGCCTACTTCTTTTTCCTTCCCTTTATCTTGACACACTTTAGATCAATCCTGAATGTACAATTTTCATCTTACAGTGGATTATCCCTGACCCCATCTGACTTAAAATTGATGGCTGACATAATCCAGCCCATAATGGATAGTTCCAGGTGCATGCTCTTTTGCTGCCCCATGAACTAGGCTTCTGTTTCTACTAGTACCCAGTTACACACAAGGAACTGTTTCTCAAAAGTTGTATAATTCTGCATTGCAGATGACATGGCCTTGTTCCAGAACCTTAGGGGCCTGTGCTGTGAATTTTCCAACAGGGTTTACCATAAACTCTGTACTACATCTTTTCCTACCACTGAAACTTACAACTCCATAGGATCTGCACAAGCAGCAGGATTTCTTGCACTACAGCCTGGACTTGCTGCCATTCTTCAATGTCATAAAGAATGCACTAGTGAGAGGGGCATCAGCATCACTAAGAAGTGCAGTAGTGGCGCCCTCTGCAGGCCAGTGCTGACAATAGGTGAGTAGTATCAGAACTGGGCTTCTTAATAGCCATGGTCATGATGGCCTCTCTATTACTTTAGGTAATGATGCTTAAACACCAGAAACCAGGCCCACTGTAACCCAGGCATTCTCTTCCACTAGAATGTCTTCCCAGGTCCACACTAGTGAAATCATCAGCAATTATGGCACAACCTTGTGCCAGGAACTATCTGTCCTCCACATTCCATTCAGGATGACTTCCTCCTTGCCAGCTGGTCATCAAGTGAGCCAATTCCCAAAGCTCTGTCTTCTCAAGCCACTCTTGGTATCATCTTGTTTTCAGTTTAGGTCCTCTGAAAAGCAGACACCAAAATAGAATTTGAAGAATAAGGGGCTTATTGGGGGAAATGTGCAACTACATTATAGCCAAATTCAGGGGTAGACTTGAAAGATAGCAGAAAGAGAAAATCTTCACTCTGAGCTATGAACAGTGAACCTATTCATGGACATTATGCAGAAGGAAAATTGGTCCAAAGTGAGATTATATACATCTTCCTGGGCAATAGCTAATCATCTGACCAGATTATAAGGACTTTAGTGGAAAAGCCTAGAAAATTAGAGATAGGGAGGTCTGGGATAGAGGCATGTGAATGGACAAACGTGAGAGACCACAAAGTATGAAAAGTTTTGTATCACCCAGTAATTCAAACCAGAAAAAAACACACTATGGAAGAGGCATTGAAGAACAAAGAAGACAAAATCACTCAACCAGTTGACATAATCCAGCCGTTATAATCAGCCACCCCAGAACTGGTATGATGGACACATGAGTGGAGCAGCCACAGAAGCAGAAATAGAGACCACACATAAGCCAAATAGCATGAATTCCCCTTTACCAAGGCTGATCTAGATTCTGTTGACTCTGAATGTCCCACCCAAACAGCCATGTCAGAGCAAATTCACAATACTGGGCTCCTTCCATCCTAGATGAACAAGCAGTCATCCTCAAAGGGATAGATATCTATTCTGTGGGTTGACTTTCTTGCTTGCAAAGCTCCAGCCAGCACTGCAATTAAGGGACTTATGGAAATTCTGATTCTCAAGTATGGAATACCAGACAACATACAATCTGAGCAGGAACCCAGTTCGCAGTTAAAGGGGTCCCACTTCACAGGAGTGAGCCCATGACCATGGGCTTCAGTGCTTGCATTGGGACAAAAAGAAACTATAACACTTTTAAGTGAATTTGTTTATATTAATTACCACAGCATTTACATAGATTTGAAAGGAGTCACATACCTCTGTGTATCAGCAGCCTGGAAATTCAGGTAAGAGTTGATACCGTGAGTCTGAAATCCACAGGGCAGGCCAAGCAGCTGGAAACTCTGTCAAGACTTCTGTGCTATCGTCTTGAAAAGAATTCCTTCTTCAAGTTTTCTCTCTCCCCTTACATTTTACTATAAGCAAGAAGGAGAAACCAGGCAGTACCTTCAACACTTTGCCTAGAAATCTCTTCGGCTAAATATCTGAGTCTGTCACTTATAAGTTCTACTTTCCACCCAGTAGTACAAAGTTCATCAAGTCCTCTGTCACTTTATAACAAGAATCACCTTTCCTCCAATTTCTAATAACATTTCCCTCATTTCCATCTGAGACCTTACTAGAAGCAACTTTAACATTCATATTTCCACCAACAATCTCTTCAACCAATCAAAGCCTTTTCTATCAAGTGCCTCAAACCTCTCCCATCCTCTACCCATTACCAATTCCAAAGTCCCTTCCACATTTTTAGGTAATATTTTATAGCAGTACACCACTTCATAGTACCAAAATCTATATTAATTTCCTAGGGCTACGATAACAAAGTGTCAAGATAGAGGTGGGTTAAAACAACAGAAATGTGTTGTCTCAGAGTTCTGGAGGTTGGAAGTCTGAAATGAAGCCATCAACAGGACCATACTCTCTCTGGTGGCTCTAGGGGAGAATTCTTCCTTGACCCTTCTTGCTTCTGGTGTTTTCTGGCTGTCCTTGGTGGTTCCTTGGCTTGTAGATGCATCACTCCAGTCACATGCTTCTCTTCTCCGTGTGTGTCTTTACATCATCTTCCCTCTGTGCCTGTATCTGTGTCCAAATATCCCTTTTCTGTAAGGACACCAGTTACACTGGATTAGGACCGTCTCTCATTTTAACTTGATTATTTCTGTAAACACCTTATTTCCAAATAAGACCACATACTGAAATACTAGGGGTTAGCACTTCAACATACATTTTGGGGGAAAATAATTCAGCCCTTAACAGTATGGGAAAGACATTAGTTATTCATGCTACAAATAAGGTCCAGGCTTATTTGGGCATACAAACCCCTTACAAGGCCACTCAGCATTCCATGTCCCACAAGTTGAAAATTACTAATTTCACTCCAAAGTTTGCATACTTTGAAGCAGATTTTAGCCCAACTCCCTTATTTTATAAAAGGAGGAAATGAAGTAAGAAATCAACTTCGTATCTTTTGACTTAAAATTTAGCCCAACTGTATTATGTGATCCTACTCCACTCCCCGCCTATACCATTTAAATAGTAGAGGCTCTAAAGAGGTGAGTTTTCAAGTAATTAAAATACTTGGGTAACCAAATATATGATTTCCCTGAACTTTTAAGGTCTTTGATTGGATATAAATATTTGTAATCACCTAAAAGGAAAAATAGTGCTTTAGAGTTATATCAGTCACCTCAGGCTAAATTATTATTTAGGAATAGAAGGCCATGAAATGGCTTGCAATGACAAAGTTGTATTCCTCACTCACATTACCTGTCCATCATGGATCAACTCTGGCTCTGACCCACTTTATCTTCATGCTATTACCCATACTGAGGAGTAGTCCCTTTCTGGCACATGCAGAAAGGAAAGGGAGGCCCAGGCACATAGTATCTTCCTAAGACAAAGGCTAGATCAGAAACCCCTCTGCCCCTCCTTCCTCAGCCTTACACATACCAAATAACAAGCAACAAAAATATACCACTGAGGAAGGTTTAAAGGCATGGACAAAGATCCCCACTCTGTGGCACATGTCACAAGGAAAGCTGAGCAATGAGGATGAAGTATGTACATTGAGAAAAACCCTCCATCACCACAACTCCCATCCTAAGCACAAGGCATTTTTAGAGGAAAGCTTGTAGTACTTTGAAGGTAACCATAGCAAAAACAAAACCCAAGTTCCACTTAACTGCTAACTAGATTTTCTCAAACCCCAAAAGTATTGGCCTGACAAGAGATGTGCCCATTTTTAGGAGTAAATAGCATTTACTCAAGTTTCTCTTATTCTGCATGAGATGTCTGACATTCAATAAAAGAAATTATAAACACACAGAGAAAACAACCCATTGTCAAGAGAAAAAACAATTTAACAGTATCAAAATCAGAAAGGACCAAAGTGCTGAACTTTAAAATAACTATGGTTAATATGTAAAGAATTTATTGAAAAAGTTGGAAAATATGAACATTAGCATGAAATTTCAGCAGACAGACGGAAATCCTAAGAGTCAAATGGCAATAGAAGAAATAAAAAATGACTGCATCGGAGATGAATAATTTCTTTGTCAGGCTCATCACCAAATTTGACACAGCCAAGGAAAGAATCAGTGAATTTGAAGACAGATCAATTAGAAATTACTCTAATTAAAACACAAAGAGAAAAAAGTGAAAATCAGCAAATAAAATACACAAACAAGCAGAAAAACAGAACAGAGCATTCAAAAGCTGTGTGACAATATCAAACAGTACAGCATATGTGTAATTGGAGTTCTAGAATGAAAAGAAAGACAGAGATAATGATGCTGAAAAAGTATTTGAAGAAATAAAGGGCAAGAATTTTGGAAAAACAAAGTAGCAAATGACATCAGACCACAGATCCAAGAATCTCAGAGTGCCTCAAGCAGCATAAATACTAGATACCTCATTTTACTGATCCTCTCCAGGACCCTATGAAATAGCCAGTGTAAATGTCCAGACTTCTCTAGATGAGGAAAGATTGAGTATTTTGTCCATATTCACATAAGTTGTCATGGAGGCAGAACTCTGACATTTACCAAGGACTTGTTTTCTCCATCTGCTGCTCGGTTGAATTTGTTGGCCACCTCTCCTAAGTACCTGCTGTTCCATCTTGGGCCTATTACTTAAATGTCATTTTTTCTCTTTAAAAAAGTCTAATAATACAGCATTGAGTTCAGAAAATATATTTAGAGAACCTGGCACCAAACTTGGCATAATTCTGTACTATAGAGTTCCTATGCTTTAGGACTGTGGGGACCATCTATGAATCTCCTCTCAGAGTTATGGGCAGGAGGTAAGTATGGGCCCCTTCTACTCTTAGATGCCCACATTTGTCTGAGGTTTGTGAGGTCTGTGGTTTCTGTTCCTTATTGTAGCTGGAGGAAAGCGGGGAGCAAGACAGGCCTTCTATGGTGACTAACTTTTGTATTCTACATCCTTCAACTGCTCTCTCTTCCATAGTTGGAGAATTGTATGTATCTAGTAAATTTGTTTCCTGGGGTCTAGGAGGAAGGAGGGTTGGGGCAAATTCTTCTTGGCCTCATCTTCTCCCAAATATCTCTCTGTTTTACCTAAACTGTTTCTTTAACATAATAATAATAATAATTATTATTATTATTTGCTTTTTATTTTCTCCAGTGACAGCCCACCTTTGCAGCAATCTTTGCTTCTTGTTTCTGAGCCTGAATGGGAAAAATGTCACAGGGTTAAACATATGCATACAAGAATAGGAAGAAATAAAAATCACATCAGTTTATGATATCACATACTATTACTACGTCACTGTTATGATTACCATTATTATTGAATCACAATTAGTTTACTAAACAAACACTTCTATTGTTCCTAAAACAATCCATCTCCATTGTATACATAAAAGCCAAGTAAAGCATGCTGTGGACACTCCAGCAATCCTCTAGCAATCTCCTAAATTATTGATGCCATATCTCCTGTATCCTTCCAGCTCCCAGCTCCTGCCCTTTAGCCTGTGGGCTTTTGTATCTCTTAGTTTTGGATTCCCTGCCTGGATTTTGAGAGTTCTTACCTCTAACCCATTGACTCTTCTCCTCCTGTCTGTCTCAACTAGCACACTCCATCCTTGTTCTGCCCCCAGGGACCCACACCTCAGCACAGACTCTCCCCAGCAAGCACGTAGACTCTTTTCAAGGCTGGGTGATAGAAACCAAGGAACAAAGTCTTCAACTACCTTCAGCCAAAGTTTCTGTCTCTCTTTTTTTTCTTTCTTAAAAAAAATCTGCTTCAAAGTATGCAAACACTTATTGTGAAACATATTTCCCCTTTCTGTACAAAAGTATACAAACACATCCGCTGACATATGGGCCCATGTGTTTCTTCGCCAAGGTGTGATGAGACTCAGAGCAGCATATGCGCCAGGTGATGGAGAGCTTTCCACAGTGTGGGTGGGAGCGTTGCCATCTTGTGAAACAGGTGCATGAAAGCCCATGTGAATAGAAGGCCCTGTGAAGTGAAGTTGCGGTTACTCAGACCCACAGCTCTAACACGGGACTGTTAGGTTCAGATGCAACTGTTTACTTAGCACCTTCCATGTGCACTTAGTGGACTTTAGGACGTATTAAGTCACAAAAATCACCTTGCAGAATGAAAATTATACCCACAGACTTAAGAACTGAGGACGTGAAGAAATTAGGTGAACTTTCTCTAGTGGCTCTTTTCAAATTTTAGCATCATGAGAATCGCCTGGAAGGCTGTTGAAACACAGATTGCTGGGCATGACCTCCCCACCCTCAGTTTCTGAGTCAGCAGCTCTAGGGTGGGGCTGTATAATTTGTACTTCTAACATATGCCCAGGTGATGCTACTGCTGCTGATCCAGGAACCACACTTTGAAAACCACTTTTCCATCATGCAATGCACAGTGCTGAGGTCTAAAACCCTGATAGGCTAAAGTAGGAAACATCAGTGCTATGAGTCAAAACCAGGAAAGCCAAACCAGCCATTATGCTCAAGAGTCAGGGATAGGGCAGAAAACTGGATACCATGCCAATGAAGCCAGCATGGTGCTAGGAGTGAGGGGCTAAGTCAAAGGACTTGAGGTGACTGCCACAGGCACATCCAGGCTCCCCACCACTGGGTTAAAATGGCTGCCAGAGATGGGATTGGGGGGATGGGTCCATCAGTGTTTAAATGTCCATGGTGAGAGTGTCCAGGATAAGGTACCAGTTTTTGACTTTTAAATGTTTCACTTTTACTGTTCCTTAGTCATATGGTAAGCTCAGATTAGATCAAAAGATAAGAATGCCAAACTGAAATATTCAGTCTCTGTGTGAGTTTGTGTGTATTGTAATAGGATGAGGGGAGAGTCATTTAAACTTAAATATTGAAGTTCTTCTAAATATGTACCCCTCGTTGGCTATGGAGGAAGGATGCACTCAGGACTAAAGGTAACTGTCCTTGACTTTGAAGATGTCATAATCTAGCAAGCAGTGTCTGTCCCAAGCCAGACTGTGACACTTGGCAGACGCAGAGGGAGGAGGGATTAATTAATTCTAATTTGAGAGAAGTGGTGTCAGAGGAGGCTTCATGGAAGAGGTGACATTTAAGTGTACCTAAAAGATGAGCAGGGATTTTACTGGCAAGAACATTTCAAGAATGGCATTCATCTAATATGTGGAAGAAAAATAATTTACTCTTCCAGTGAGGAAATAATGTTCTACCTTAGACTCATTTTCATCCATGTTAGAGGAAAATCATTTTTTAATTTTAAAAGACTTCCAAAATGAAGGTAAAAATATTCGGAAGAGGGCAGTTGGAATAAACACATTTTAAAAAGGCAAAAAACCTCCCTGAGTAGAAAGCATTTTGTTTTATCCTAATCTCTTTGCTGCTTGCATCCCTCAAGTGAGCACTCCATTTAGATCTGTCGAATTTTCTGAATTCCACTGTGTGTTTGCACAAACTTCTTAGAGTGTAAAACAAAGAAATTTTGTGCCTTAGAGCATCTTTTTCAGTCCACAGACAGCACATTGGTGGGAAGAATTAGCTGTTAGTATTAATAGTAGTAAAACACAATAATTATAATATGCATTGTTTGCTAATTTTCACTGATGGACTTGTATTAGTCTGCTTGGGCTGCCATAACAAAATACCACAGACTGGGCAACACAGACAACAGAACTGTATTTCTCACAGTTCTGAAGACTGAAGTCCAAGATCAAGGTGCCAGCAGGGTTGGTTTCTGGGGAGGACCCTTCCTGGCTTGTAGACTGCCTATCACTGTGTCCTACAATGGCCTTTCCTCTGTGCACTTACAGAGAGAGAGACAGAGAGGTCTCCAGTGTCTCTTCCTTTTCTTATAAGGACACAAATCCTATCAGATTAGTGGCCCACACATATAATCTCATTAACCTTAATTACCTCCTCAAAAGCCTATCTCCAACTACAGTTACATTCAGGGATTAGGGCTTCAACATATGAATTTGGGAGAAACAAAATTCAGCCTATAACAAGACAAGACTGTGATTTCCGTGAAGCTACAGCACCTATGAAAGTGGAAACTCAGGTCTCCATGTGCCAATACCTATGGGGTGGACCAGGTTACCTCTCTTAGATGTGGAACTTGTTCTCTCTTGCATTGCTTTTTCATAAAACATGTATCAATATCTCTTGTCCTTTCAGTATGAAGACAGGTAGATGCTTTAATTGACGATTTAAGAAAATCTGTATGAACGTCAACAATTATACTGTGCTTTCAGGAGCTAATTAAGTGTATTTGGCTATTTTACCACATAAAAAGTGGCCCAGAATGCTGTGCTTTTATTATTCTGCTTCTGCTATTCACGGTCTTTCTTGTTTCCTTGTCTGTAGCTTTAAGTATACTTACTGCTTCTAACATGCCATTTTCATCATTTTAGAAAATCAAAGGAGACATAAATTTAGCATAGACTAATTAACACTTCATTTTTTAGCTTATCCAAAAAATGATGTCAATTCCCTCTGCAAACTCTTAATCTCACTCTGACCTCAAAGGAGCCCTCCTTGAATAAGACACAGAAAAATATTGTCCTAAATAGGGCCACCATAACACTATGCCTCCTCCTCTTCCTACAAAGTAGAACCTAGAGTAGAAAAAGAAAAGGAATTATAGGAAATGTTGAATGAGGCCAATTTTCCTTTGTCTCATTGGCTGGTTTGCTTCTATGCTAAATGGGTTCACCTTCTGCGTACAGGCACCATCATCTTTGAAGCAATAACCATAATTGCCATTTGCTGAATGCCTACTCTGTCCCAGGAATTTTATGTAATCTATCTCTTTTAAGCCTTATCAGCCTCTTATTTAAAAATTAACAGCCACTATTTATAGGTGAGGAAACTCATGCTTAGAGTGAATAAGTAAGAAGGTTGCCCAGTGCCATGGACCTAAAGAATGAGAAAGTCAAGTGAGACATAGCACCTATGTCCTTTGCATGACACCAGGCAGAGCCAGTGTGGGTCTGCAGTTAGCAAGCATCTAGCCTCTCATCCAAGGGAAAGTGTACAGGAGTCTTGGGATCTGTAGTATTCTTGGGCAGTTCACAATGATTTGTTATCTGCCTGCACTCATTTCAGACTAAAGCAAAGAGAATTTCTTTCCTGCTCCAAAGACAGACCCAGCCCCAGGTTAGCCTCAGCCTCGTATATATTAAGCTAATAAATGTTTCCCTGTCTCTTTCCTGCTGTAGTTGTTAGTGCATTTTTCTTCATTCACTAAATGTTTAATGTATTTTCATTTTCAAACCCTTTCCATAAGGCTAGTGGCCAGTGGTTCTTTCCTTATTTCCCCGGGGCTGTTGTATTTCCCCAAATTGTTCATCATATGAGATAATGGAAAGAATCTGTAATGGGGGCTCAGAAGACTGGGTTCTCACTTTGGCCTTCCCCAGACTTGTGTGACTGTGGCCAAGTCCCTTCCACTCTCTGAGCTTCAGCATCCTTGTCTGTAAAGTGAAGAATTGGGTTTTAGAACCTCTAAGATCTAAGATCAGCTGATCCCTCTGCCAGTCCCACTACATGGCGATCTGCACAACCTCCTCTGTTGTGAGCAAGTGTGTGTGAGATACTACTTCCTTCATAATTATCTTCCCAAAAGGAAACATCTCCCACTGGCCCTCTACCTTAGAAAAGAGGAGGGTTTAGTTTATTATTCAAACTCCCAGAATCCTTCCATATCAGTGTTTAACATTCATTTATTTAAGTAACAATTAATTAACTAACAATGTGGTAGAAACTAGAGACTCAAAGATGAGCAAGACACAAAACTTGCCCTCAGGTACACAGACAGGCAAATAGAGGAAATTCAGAGGAGGGAACCTCTCTTCCCATGGCAGGTGCCAACATTAAGGAAATTCTTCCAGAAGAGGCCATAGTGAAATTTAGTCCTTAAAGCTAATTATTAAAGTGTTTATGAGCCCAGATTCTACACTCAAACAGATCTAAGATCAATCCTGGTTTAAATAATCAGTAGCCATATGACCTTGAACAAGTTATGTAACCTCTTTATGCCTCTCTTTTCTTCATCTGTAAAATGGGAATTGCAACACTAAATTCATAGTATTGTTAAGAAGAGCAAATGATATATATTTATTAAAAGCATATAAGCATGTACCATGTGCCAGGAACTAAGCTAGATTCCAAGAATAGTGTGTTAAAAATATTTTTTAAAAAAAATATATATATATAATATGCATATAAATATATATATGAAATATAAATATATATATGTATGAGAAATCAAAAAGTCTCAGGCACTATCCTAAGCACAGTACATGTATTCATTCATTTAGTATTCACTACTATCTATGAGGTAGGCACTATTATTATCTATTATTTTCCCTATTTTAGAGATGAGGAAACAGGCCCAGAAAGAATACGTGATTAGCTCAAGCTGAGAGAAGTGTTTATTTAAAAATCTTCCACTGTAATTGTAACAGAGAAGAACAAATCTGATTCCATATTGCATCTGTTTCTTTTACTTTAACCTTTGTATTCTATTGTTTTTGCTACAAGTTAATCACTAAAGGGATGTTGCCTATAGCTTAAACATCTCCAGGAACCCTGATAAGCTAAAATACCTTTGATTAACTCACAGGAAGCATCCTGACCAGACTCACTTGTGAATGACTACAGGACAGAAGAAATTAACACAACCCCTCTGGAGTCTGGCCAGAACCAGGAAATATTTGCAACAACCTATTGCCTTTTTACTTTACCTCCTCACCTCCCCCTCTTTGTTCTATTAAAAAAACTAGCATCTAAACCTGGGCAAGATGGTTCTTTGGGACGCTAGTAGACCATCTTCTCCATCCACTGCTTCCTGAAGAAAGTCACTATTCCTTGCCCCAACAATTTGTCTCTCGATTTGTTGGCCTGTCATGTGGTGAGCAGTATGAGCTTGGACTCATATGTTATCCATGTTATATAACATATGTTATATGTTATCCATATAATATATGTTATATGTTATCCATATAACATAATTATGGATCTGACTACTTCTCCTTTTATTTCTGTCAGTTTCTTGTTCATATGTTTCTGAAGCTATGTTATTAGGTATATACAAATTAAAATTGTGATATCTTATTGGTGGATTTACCCCACCCTTTGGTATAGTTACAAAAATCTTTGTTTATCAATACTCTTTATCGGCAACCTACTTTGCCTGATATTACTACAGCAATACTAGCATTCTTATGATAAATATTTACTTGGTATAACTTCTTCCATACTTTTTACTCAAAAATTTTTAAGTCCTTATATTTAAGATGCATCTTTTATAAAGCACCTATAGCTGAATATCCAGCTTGAGATGTTTTCACTTTTTATTGGAATATTTATTCTGATTACATTTAATGTGATAATGTGCTTATTGATATATTTGGGTTAAAGTCTACTATCCTCCAATTTGTTTTCACTTTAGCCTTTGTATTTTTTGTCTTTTTATATTGTCTTCTTTGGATTTATGATGTATCCTTTTATTATATCATTTTTCCTTTCTATTAGTGTGTAAAGCATGCATTAAAATTTTCTTTTCCTTACAGTTATTTTACAGATTACAACATATATCCTCACTTATCATTCTTCTATAAATTAGTACTTTTATCACTTAGGGAATTCAAGAACTTTAGAACACTTGAACTAAATTTGCCTTCCTTTTCCTTTTTGTGCTACTGTTGTTATGAACTTTAATCCTATATATATGTTAAATATAATAAATAGTTACTACCGTTTTATACAGTCTATATTAATTTAGATTCACCATGCACATTTACCCTTTCCATTACTTTTTAATCCATTTTGCATTTCCATACTTCTATTTGAGACCATTTTCCTTTTGTAGGAATAACTCAGTTCAGTATTTCCTTTTGGTAGATTTACTGGCAATGAATAATCTCAATAAGTTTCTTTGAAAATATCTTAATTTCCCCTTTATTTTAGAAGAATATTTCCATTGTGATTATAATTGTGCACTGACAATTATTTTCTCTTAACATTGTAAAATGTTCATCCCATTATCTTCTTGCTTCTGTCAGTTATTTCTCACCAAATTAGTATACTCAAAACAATTCTAATCAAAATTCCAGCAGGCTTCTTTTGTAGAAATCAGTGAGGTGATTCTAATATTTATGTGGAAATAAAATAGTAAAGGATCTAAAATAGCCAAAATAACTTTGAAAATAAAGAACAAAATTGAGAGAGGTAAACTACCTGATTTCAAGACTTACTGCAAAGCTTCAGTATTCAAAACAGTTTAGTATTGGCTAAAAGACTGACATACAGATCAAGGTAAGAGAAGAGTGAATACAGATATAGATCTACACATGTGTGGTCAATGGATTTCTGACAAGATGTCAAGGCAATTCAATGAGGAAAGTCATTTCAACAAATGGTGCTGAATCAACTAGATACCCATAAAGAAGCAAACATCAACTCTTCCTCCATATACAAAATGTACTCAAAACAGAACGTAGAACTAAATGTAAAACCTAAAACTATAAAACTTCTAAAAGGAAGCATAGGAGAAAATGTTTGCAGCCTTGGGGGAAGGCAAAGTTTTCTTAGATAGAACACAAGCAACATGAACCATAAAGGAAAGAAATGATAAATCATATATCATCAAAATTTAAAAGTTTTGCTCTTCAAGATATCTCATTAAGAAAATCAAAAGGCAAGTCACACACCATGATAAAATATTTGCAACACATATACCAAGGGATTTTTTCAAGAATATGTAGTAAATTTTTACAAATCAATAACAAGAAGTCAAACAACCCATTAAGAAAATGGGCAGGATGAGGGGAAGATGGCGGAAGAGTAAGACATGGAGATCACCTTCCTCCCCACAGATACACCAGAAATACATCTACACATGGAACAACTCCTACAGAACACCTACTGAACACTGGCAGAAGACCTCAGACCTCCCAAAAGGCAAGAAACCCCCTACGTACCTGGGTAGGGCAAAAAAAAAAGAATAAACAGAGACAAAAGGATAGGGATGGGCCCTGCAACAGTGGGAGGGAGCTGTGAAGGAGGAAAGGTTTCCATACACTAGAAGCCCCTTCGCGGGCGGAGACTGTGGGTGGCGGAGGGGGGAGCTTCAGAGCCACGGAGGAGAGCACAGCCACAGGGGTGCGGAGGGCAATGCGGAGAGATTCCTGCACAGAGGATCAGTGCTGACCGGCACTCACCAGCCCGAGAGGATTGTCTGCTCACTCGCTGAAGCGGGCGGGGCTGCGAGTTGAGGCCCGGGCTTCAGTTGGATCCCAGGGATAGGACTGGGGTTAGCGGCGTGAACACAGCCTGAAGGGGTTAGTGCACCATGGCTAGCCAGGAGGGAGTCCGGGAAAAGGTCTGGGGCTGCCGAAGAGGCAAGAGACTTTTTCTTCCCTCTTTGTTTCCTGGTGCGTGAGGAGAGGTGATTAAGAGCGCTGCTTAAAGGAGCTCCAGAGATGGGCACGAGCCGCGGCTAAAAGCGCGCACCCCAGAAACGGGCATGAGATGCTAAGGCTGCTGCTGCTGCCACCAAGAAGCCTGTGTGCGAGCACAGGTCACTATCCACACCCCTCTTACGGAGAGCCTGTGCAGCCCGCCACTGCCAGGTTCCCGTGATCCAGGGACAACTTCCCCGGGAGAACGCACGGCACGCCTCAGGCTGGTGCAATGTCATGCCGGCCTCTGCCACCACAGGCCCGCCCCGCACTCCATGCCACTCCCTCCCCGCCACAGCCTGAGTGAGCCAGAACCCGTGAAACAGCGGCTCCTTTAACCCCGTCCCCGTCTGAGAGAAAAAGAGACGCCCTCCGGGGACCTACACGCAGAGGTGGGGCCAAATCCAAAGCTGAGCCCCTGGGAGCTGTGAGAACAAAGAAAAGAAAGGGAAATCTCTCCCAGCAGCCTCAGAAGCAGTGGATTAAAGCTCCACAATCAACTTGATGTGCCCTGCATCTGTGGAATACATGAATAGACAACGAATCATCCCAAATTGAGGAGGTGGACTTTGAGAGCAAGATTTATGATTTTTTCTCCTTTTCCTCTTTTTGTGAGTGTATATGTGTATGCTTCTGTGTGAGATTTTGTCTGTATAGCTTTGCTTCCACCATTTGTCCTAGGGTTCTATCGGTCCTTTTTTTTTTTTAATTTTTTTCTTAATAATTAATTTTAATAACTTTATTTTATTTTACTTTATCTTCTTTATTTCTTTCGGTTTTCATTCCTTCCCTCCTTCCTTCCTTCCTCCCACTGTCCCTCCCTCACTCCCACCTCCTTTCTTTCTTTCTTTCCTTCTTTTCTTCTTTCTTCCTTCCTTCCCTCCTTTCTTTCTTTCTTTCTTCCTATTTCTACTAACTCTATCTCTCTACTTTTTCTCACTTTAATTCTGAGCTGTGTGGATGAAAGGCTCTTGGTCAGTGCTGTGCCTCTGAGGTGGGAAAGCCACCTTCAGGACACTGGTCCACATGAGACCTCCCAGCTCCACATAATATCAAATGGCAAAAATCTCCCAGAGATCTCCATCTCAATGCCAGCACCCAGCTTCACTCAATGACCAGCAAGCCACAGTGCTGGACACCCTATGCCAAATAACTAGCAAGACAGGAACACAACCACACCCATTAGCAGAGGGGCTGCCTAAAATCATAATAAGTCCACAGACACCCCAAAACACACCACCAGACGTGGACCTGCCCACCAGAGAGACAAGATCCAGCCTCATCCACCAGAACACAGGCACTAGTCCCCTCCATCAGGAAACCTACACAACCCCCTGAACCAACATTAGCCACTGGGGACAGACACCAAAAACAACAGGAACTACGAACCTGCAGCCTAAAAAAAGGAGACCCCAAACACAGTAAGAAAAGCAAAATGAAAAGACAGAAAAACACACCGCATATGAAGGAGCAAGATAAAAATGCACCAGACCTAACAAATGAAGAGGAAATAGGCAGTCTACCTGAAAAAGAATTCAGAATAATGATAGTAAAGATGATCCAAAATCTTGGAAATAGAATAGACAAAATGCAAGAAACATTTAACAAGGACCTAGAAGAACTAAAGATGAAACAAACAACAATGAGCAACACAATAAATGAAATGAAAAATACTCTAGATGGGATCAATAGGAGAATAACTGAGGCAGAAGAACGGATAAGTGACATGGAAGCTAAAATAGTGGAAATAACTACTGCAGAGCAGAATAAAGAAAAAAGAATGAAAAGAACTAAGGACAATCTCAGAGACCTCTGGGACAACATTAATCACACCAACATTCGAGTTAAAGGGGTTCCAGAAGAAAAAGAGATAAAGAAAGGGACTGAGAAAATATTTGAAGAGATTATAGTTGAAAACTTCCCTAATATGGGAAAGGAAATAGTTAATCAAGTCCAGGAAGCACAGAGAGTCCCATACAGGATAAATCCAAGGAGAAATACGCCAAGACACATATTAATCAAACTGTCAAAAATTAAATACAAATAAAGCATATTAAAAGCAGCAAGGGAAAAACAACAAATAACACACAAGAAAATCCCAAAAAGGTTAACAGCTGATCCTTCAGCAGAAACTCTGCAAACCAGAAGGGAGTGGCAGGACATATTTAAAGTGATGAAGGAGAAAAACCAGCAACCAAGATAACTCTACCCAGCAAGGATCTCATTCAGATTTGATGGAGAAATTAAAACCTTTACAGACAAGCAAAAGCTGAGAGAGTTCAGCACCACCAAACAAGCTTTACAACAAATGCTAAAGGAGCTTCTCTAGGCAAGAAACACAAGAGGAGGAAAAGACCTACAATAATGAACCCAAAACAATTTAGAAAATGGGAATAGGAACATACATATCGATAATTACCTTAAATGTAAATGGACTAAATGCTCCCAGCAAAAGACACAGATTGTCTGAATGGAGACAAAAACAAGACCCATATATATGCTGTCTACAAGAGACCCACTTCAGAGCTAGAGACACATACAGATTGAAAGTAAGAGGATGGAAAAAGATATTCCATGCAAATGGAAACCAAAAGAAAGCTGAAGTAGCAATTCTCATATCAGACAAAATAGACTTTAAAATAAAGACTATTACAAGAGACAAAGAAGGACTCTATATAATGATCAAGGGATCAATCCAAGAAGAAGATATAACAATTGTAAATATTTATGCACCCAACATAGGAGCACCTCAATACATAAGGCAAATACTAACAGCCATAAAAGGGGAAATCGACAGTAACACAATCATATAGGGGACTTTAACACCCCACTTTCACCAATGGACAGCTCATCCAAAATGAAAATAAATAAGGAAACACAAGCTTTAAATGATACATTAAAAAAGATGGACTTAATTGATATTTATAGGACACTCCATCAAAAAACAACAGAATACACATTGTTCTCAAGTGCTCATGGAACATTCTCCAGGATAGATCATATCTTGGGTCACAAATCAAGCCTTGGTAAATTTAAGAAAATTGAAATTCTATCAAGTATCTTTTCTGACCACAACACTATGAGACTAGATATCAATTACAGGAAAAGGTCTGTAAAATATACAAACACATGGAGGCTAAACAATACACTACTTAATAAGGAAGTGATCACTGAGGAAATCAAAGAGGAAATCAAAAAATACCTAGAAACAAATGACAATGGAGACACGATGACCCAAAACCTATGGGATGCAGCAAAAGCAGTTTTAAGAGGGAAGTTTATAGCAATACAAGCCCACCTTAAGAAACAGGAAACATCTCAAATAAACAACCTAACCTTGCACCTAAAGCAATTAGAGAAAGAAGAACAAAATACCCCAAGGTTAGCAGAAGGAAAGAAATCATAAAAATCAGATCAGAAATAAATGAAAAAGAAACGAAGGAAACGATAGCAAAGATCAATAAAACTAAAAGTTTGTTCTTTGAGAATATAAACAAAATTGATAAAACGTTAGCCAGACTCATCAGGAAAAAAAAGGGAGAAGATTCAAATCAATAGAATTAGAAATGAAAAAGGAGAAGTAACAACTGACACTGCAGAAATACAAAAGATCATGAGAGATTACTACAAGCAACTCTATGCCAATAAAATGGACAACCTGGAAGAAATGGACAAATTCTTAGAAATGCACAACGTGCCAAGACTGAACCAGGAAGAAATAGAAAATATAAACGGACCAATCACAAGCATTGAAATTGAAACTGTGATTAAAAATCTTGCAGCAAACAAAAGCCCAGGACCAGATGGCTTCACAGGTGAATTCTATCGAACATTTAGAGAAGAGCTAACACATATCCTTCTCGAACTCTTCCAAAATATAACAGAGGGAGGAACACTCCCAAATTCATTCTACGAGGCCACCATCACCTTGATACCAAAACCAGACAAGGATGTCACAAAGAAAGAAAACTACAGGCCAATATCACTGATGAACATAGATGCAAAAATCCTCAACAAACACTAGCAAACAGAATCCAACAGCACATTAAAAAGATCATACACCATGATCAAGTGGGATTTATTCCAGGAATGCAAGGATTCTTCAATATATGCAAATCAATCAATGTGATAAACCATATTAACAAATTGACGGAGAAAAACCATATGATCATCTCAATAGATGCAGAGAAAGTTTTCGACAAAATTCAACACCAATTTATGATAAAAACCCTGCAGAAAGTAGGCATAGAGGGAACTTTCCTCAACGTAATAAAGGCCATATATGACAAACCCACAGCCAGCATCATCCTCAATTGTGAAAAACTGAAAGCATTTCCACTAAGATAAGGAACAAGACAAGGTTGCCCACTCTAACCACTCTTATTCAACATAGTTTTGGAAGTTTTAGCCACAGCAATCAGGGAAGAAAAGGAAATAAAAGGAATCCAAATCAGAAAAGAAGAAGTAAAGCTGTCACTGTTTTCAGATGACATGATACTATACATAGAGAATCCTAAAGATGCCACCAGAAAACTACTAGAGCTAATCAATGAATTTGGTAAAGTTGCAGGGTACAAAATTAATGCACAGAAATCTCTGGCATTCCTATACACTAATGATGAAAAATCTGAAAGTGAAATCAAGAAAACACTCCCATTTACCATTGCAACAAAAAGAATAAATTATCTAGGTATACTACTACCTAAGGAGACAAAAAACCTGTATGCAGAAAATTATAAGACACTGATGAAAGAAATTAAAGATGATACAAATAGATGGAGAGATATACCATGTTCTTGGATTTGAGGAATGAACATTGTGAAAATGACTCTACTACCCAAAGCAATCTACAGATTCAATGCAATTCCTGTCAAACTACCACTGGCATTTTTCACAGAACTAGAACAAAAAATATCACAATTTGTATGGAAACACAAAAGACCCCGAATAGCCAAAGCAATCTTGAGAACGTAAAATGGAGCTGGAGGAATCAGTCTCCCTGACTTCAGACTATACTCCAAAGCTACAGTAATCAAGACAGCATGGTACTGGCACAAAAACAGAAATATAGATCAATGGAACAGGATAGAAAGCCCAGAGGTAAACTCACGCACATATGGTCACCTTATCTTTGATAAAGGAGGCAGGAATGTACATTGGAGAAAGGACAGCCTCTTCAATAAGTGGTGCTGGGAAAACTGGACAGGTACATGTAAAAGTATGAGATTAGATCACTCCCTAACACCATACACAAAAATAAGCTCAAAATGGATTAAAGACCTAAATGTAAGACCAGAAATTATCAAACTCTTAGAGGAAAACATAGGCATAACTCTCTATGACATAAATCACAGCAAGATCCTTTTTGACCCACCTCCTAGAGAAATGGAAATAAAAACAAAAATAAACAAATGGGACCTAATGAAACTTAAAAGCTTTTGCACAGCAAAGGAAACCATAAACAAGACCAAAAGACAACCCTCAGAATGGGAGAAAATATTTGCAAATGAAGCAACTGACAAAGCATTAATTTCCAAAATTTACAAGCAGCTCATTTAGCTCAATAACAAAAAAACAAACAACCCAATCCAAAATGGGCAGGAGACCTAAATAGACACTGTTCTCCAAAGAGGATATACAAACTGCCAACAAACACATGAAAGAATGCTCAACATCATTAATCATTAGAGAAATGCAAATCAAAACTACAATGAGGTATCATCTTACACCAGTCAGAGTGGCCATCATCAAAAAGTCTAGAAACAATAAATGCTGGAGAGAGTGTGGAGAAAAGGGAAAACTATTGGACTGCTGGTGGGAATGTGAATTGGTACAGCCACTATGGAGAACAGTATGGAGGTTCCTTAAAAAACTACAAATAGAACTACCATATGACCCAGCAATCCCACTACTGGGCATATACCCTGAGAAAACCATAATTCAAAAAGAGTTATGTACCAAAATGTTCATTGCAGCTCTATTTACAATAGCCCAGAGATGGAAACAACCTAAGTGCCCATCATGAGATGAATGGATAAAGAAGATGTGGCACATATATACAATGGAATATTACTCAGCCATAAAAAGAAATGAAATTGAGCTATTTGTAATGAGGTGGATAGACCTAGAGTCTGCCATACAGAGTGAAGTAAGTCAGAAAGAGAAAGACAAATACTGTATGCTAACACATATATATGGAATTTAAGAAAAAAAAAATGTCATGAAGAACCTAGGGGTAAGACAGGAATAAAGACACAGACCAACTAGAGAACAGACTTGAGGATATGGGGAGGGGGAAGGGTGAGCTGGGACAAAGTGAGAGAGTGGCATGGACATATATACACTACCAAACGTAAGGTAGATAGCTAGTGGGAAGCAGCCGCATAGCACAGGGAGATCAGCTTGGTGCTTTGTGACTGCCTGTAGGGGTGTGGTAGGCAGGGTGGGAGGGAGGGAGATGCAAGAGGGAAGAGATATGGGAACATATGTATATGTATAACTGATTCATTTTGTTATTAAGCAGAAACTAACACACCATTGTATAGCAATTATACCCCAATAAATATGTTAAAAAAAGAAAAAGGAAAGGAAAATGGGCAGAATAAAATAGATAACTAATATAACTTTCTGTATAAAAATATAAATTAAGTATAATTCAAAAATTCAATAAAAAAGGAAAATAGGCAGAGATTTAAACAGGTACTTCATGAATTAAGACATATTAACTGTCAATAAACATTTGAAAATATTATCAACATCTTTAGGTATCCAGGATATTAAAATTAAAACCAAATCCAATAGGAAAGCTGAATAGTGGCAGGGCAGGAATAAAGACACAGACGTAGAGAACAGACTTGAGGGCACGGTAGTGGGTTGGGGTGGGGCGGGGACAGGGGAAGCTTGGATGAAGTGAGAGAATAGCACTGATGCATATACACTACCAAATGTAAAATAGATAGCTAGTGGGAAACTACTGCATAGCACAGGGAGATCAGCTTGGTGCTTTGTGACCACCTAGAAGGATGGGATAGGGAGGTTGGGTTGGGAGGGTGAGAGGGAGGCTCAAGAGGAAGGGGATATTGGGACATATGTATACATATAGCTGATTCACTTTGTTGTACAGCAGAAACTAACACAATATTGTAAAGCATTTATACTCCAATAAAGATGTGAAAAAAAAAAACTTACCAAGTGTTGGTGAGAATTTAGAACAGCTGGAACTCTGTTTCACTGCTGTTGGAAATACAAAATGGTACAACCAATTTAGAAAACAGTTTGGCAGTTTCTTTAAAATATATATATATGTGTATATCATATATATATCATATATATTATATATATATATGTATCATAAAATCCAACCACTCTACTACTAGGTATTTACTCAAGAAAATCAAAAACATATGTCCACAAAGACTTTTTCACAAATCTTCATAGCAGCTTTCCTTGTAATAGGCAAAAGCTGAAAATAGCCCAAAATATCCATCAGCAGGTGAATGGGTAAACAAACTGGAATAATCAAGCAATGAAACATTCTCAGCAATGAAATGGGATTAACTATTTATACATTTCATACATACAACATGAATGAATCTCAAATTTTCTATGCTGAGTAAAACAAGCCACGCAAAAGAGTACACACTATATTGTTCCATCCATATAAAAAGTTATAGACTATCTAAACTAATTTATAGTGACAGAAAACAAATCAGCTGTTGCCTGGGGATGGGGTAGAGGGAGGACTGGATTACAAAGGGACACAAGGAACTTTTCAGAGTAACAGAAATGTTTAGAATCTTTATTGTGGTGATGGTTTCACTAGTATATACATATGTCAAAACTGATCTAATTGTACACTTTAAATATGTGCAATGTAGTGTACTTTAATTAAGCTTCAATAGTTTTTTTTAATCAGCCATCAGCCTTATTGTTCCTTTAAAAATAATATGAATTTTTTTCATCTGACTGCTTTCAAGATTTTCTCTTTTTCTTTGGAGTTTCAGCAGTTTGCTATGAAGTGTTCAAGAAACATACACCAAAATTGCTTGTATTGATACTTCTTGAAGTTTATAGATTTCTTCAGTTTTGTGGCTTAATGTCTTTTATAAGTTTTGGACAATTCTTAGCCCATAGTTCTTCAAATATTCCTTTTCCTCTATCTTCTCTTCATATCCAACTGGGTTTCTAAATATGCATATGTGAGACCCTTTCTCCATGTTTCATATTCCTTTGTGCTTTTCTCTACATGTTCCTCTCTATTTTTGATCTTTTCTACTAATTTTTCTTCCCATTATTTACTCTTTCTGTGTCCAACCTGCTGTTAAAACTATTAATTTCTGAATTTCAATAATTACATTTTTCACTGTAAACTTCTTTTTTAACTATTTTCTAGATTGTCTTCTCTGATGAAATTTTCTGTATTAGAAGTCTAGAGGGATTTTGTATTCTACAAGATGCCTGTCTTAGATCGAGATGCTATAACAAAATACCATAGACCAGGTGGCTTAAACAACAGAAATCTGTTTCTCATAGTTATGGAGGCTGAGAAGTCCAAGATCAAGGTACTGACAGATTCAGTTCTTGATGAAGACCCTCTTTCTGACTGGCAGATGGCTGCTTTCTCCCTTTTTCCTCACATGGTGCAGAGAGGAAGCTCTGGTGTCTCCTCCTCTCCTTATAAAGGCACTAACCTCATCATGAGAGCACCACCCTCATGACTTTATCTAAACCTAATTACCTCCCAAAGGCTCTACTTCCAAATATTGTCACATTAGGGGTTAGAGCTTCAATACATGAATTCTTGGGGACAAAAACATTCAGTCCCTCGCAAAGCCCTTAACACGTAATCCTAATTTGTTTTACGGCTTAGCCAGAGGGTTGTTTTACTGCTATGTGCTTAATTCATTCCAAGTGGGAGTAAATCAGGATACTCCTAACTAATCTTGCTTTCTCATTGCTAATTCTCCAGTGAAGTTCTCTGGAAAGTGTTGTCATAGTACACTTTTTTTCTTATAGCAAAAATGATTAACCAGTTTGCATATAAAAATGATTTTCACTATCTCACGTCCTCAAATCCTTTGATTTACCCTCATTTTACTGGATTTAAGCAGACCCATGCACATTTTAGACCCAGCCTGGGGGAAAAATGTAGTCTAAGACTTAGTAGATAGGAATTATTAGTCTCAACTCCACTACTTACTAGCTTTTGGTCCTAAGCAAGTCAAATTTCCCTTCCTACCTTATAAGAGCATTTTAGGATACAAAGGATGTAAAATTGCATTGTAAAATCTAAAATACTCTAAATAAATATTCCATAAATATTTTAATTAATACCAAGTAACACGGTCTGATATAACAAGCTATGTGACCTTAGGAAAATTTGGGGATCCAGGATTCAAACATAGATAGCTGGCACCAAAGCTAATGATCTCAGCCATTACATCATACTACTTTTTTAAAAATTTATTTATTTTTGGCTGCCTTGGGTCTTTGCTGCATGCGGGCTTTCACTAGTTGCAGCGAGCGGAGGCTACTCTTCATTGTGGTGCATGGGCTTCTCATTGTGGTGGCTTCTCTGGTTGTGGAGCATGGGCTCTAGGCAGGCGGGCTTCAGTAGTTGTGGCACATAGGCTCTAGAGCACAGGCTCAGTAGTTGTGGCACACGGGCTTAGTTGCTCCGTGGCATGTGGGATCTTCCCAGACCAGGGCTTGAACCCGTGTCCCTTGCATTGGCAGGTGGATTCTTAACCACTTCCCCACCAGGGAAGCCCCCATACTACTTCTTATTGAAAAAATTCTATGAGACAAGATGTGGTACTTTTCCAGATGCATGCTACAGGGAATATGTAACAATTGACCTGATGTGGGACCATAATAAATTGAAAACAACTTAAGCAAACAGTTAAAAAAATATTTTTTATATTAAATTTACTTCATTCAATAGTACCCTCCTCTTTTTTCCACTTCTGTTATTATTGACCTTTCCTCTTGTTCTCTTTTACATTCTAGCCTTGCCCATCCAATCTGAAAACACAACTCTGGTACTATCTTGGTTTCAACCTAAACTTCCTTTTTGCTTTGAACAGAATCAGGTTCTTTTCCTAAAAACAGAAACTATGTGAGAGGAGAGAAAGATAAGAAAGAAAGGGGTAGAAAGTAAATGTAGCAGAACTTCACCACTGGCAAATTTTCTCAAGAGTAAAAGTTCTGCAAGCCAACTCCTGACTGCTGACCCAGTCATCCCACTTATAGATCAAAACAGGTTGGAGGAAGTAAATGAGGGTGGTAAGGAGAAGGCATGTTTGCAGGTGTAAGAGAAATAGATTTGCCCAGAAGTGACTGGTCACAGAGGTTAAAAACCAGGTAAGGGTATATCTATTTCTGTGATTCAAAGATATATCTGCAAGGAGTGATTTTTAAGTTATTAATTTGAATATGTTACAGGGAATTGTGCTCAATTCTGTTTCTCACAGCCTCCAAAAAACCAGACTGGCTCTTATCCTGTGTTCACTCATTGACCTGGATCCCTGAGGCATGTGGGTCTGTGACATCTATAAACTTTGGTGAAATCTGTACACTTTACTTTCTTTTGAAGTTACCACTTTTGCAATTTGAATAGGATCATATTTTCTGCCCTGGCCCTGTTCTCTCCAACTCATAAACATTAGAATGTTACAATAACCCTTTTATAATACATAACCTACTATAGATACTTCACTTTTTCAATTGATCTAAGCCAAATATTAAGGTCAACTATTATAATTTACATACTGGCTTTTGAGAATGGATATAAAAAGCTCTTCAAAAGCCTAATGGGCCTCCCTGAGTTTCTTTGTGGTCCACTTGGTCATCAGTCTGTTCTGCAGCTTCACTAGTGTGTGTGTTGTGGTTACGACCCTTGCTATGAAGTCATGATGGGTACATTTTATACTCCACAAACTGCATAATAGCTTTAATCTGTTCAAAATAAGTATCTGATTGTGCCCAATCCAGTGAATTTTTCAGATGAAATGCCCCAAAGCACTAAGTCTCTGTCTTAAAAAAGCTCAAAATATGTACACATTTATATTATAAAGTTTACATGACTTAACATTGTGTACATGAAGAGGAAGTCTCTTTGTTTGCAATGACTCAGTGTCCAGCATTCCAAAGATAGGTAAACGAGTATCTATTGTGATGAGAGGCTCATGTTCTAGGGAAGCCCTAGGCAGGCTACTAGATTGCCTTACTGAATAGCAGCTATCTCTGCTCTCAGAAATAAAAGGGGAAAATAACCTATATATGAGTGTGGAGTCAGAAGCAAAGATGGAAGGATCCAGGTTTTTGTGGGATTCTTAGAAGATCTTTCAGTGCTCTTGGACATAATGCACTGGGGGATGAAAGGGGAGAGGTATGTGAAGGTGGCATTCAGGAAAATCCATTTTACCAAACACATAAAATCATTCTGTGTGTGCAGTCTAAAGGAAATGGAAGCCATATGTTTCTGATTCATTTACATGTAATCCATCAAAATATTATTTTGTAAGAGATATTTAATGTCCAAGAAACCTGCCAAGCCTTCTTATAAACGTTTTTTCCAAAGGACCAGCTGCATTGAGGCAGCTGTATAAGAAGTTATCCTTGAAAAATGGAACTGGTTTCAAAGTCCCAAGCACATTTTAAACTTCTCAAGGGCAACCTAGCATAATAGAAATAGCACAGGCTTTAGAGTTGAACAGACTCCGATTTAAAATCTGGTTTACTTCTTACTAACCAACACAAAAATATATTTCTAGCTATTTATTTGTTTGTTTAGTGTCTAATTTGTGCTAGACAGAAGACATTGAATTAGGGATACAATACTTGATAAGTAGAATAAACAATATCTCCTTGTCATTAATATAGTTAATCAATTTATCTGAGCCTATATTTTCTTATTCTGAGAAATGGAGCTAGTAATGCTCATCTTAAATGGTGCTCAAGAAAATCTTTTATCATGAAACACAATGCCTGGCAAGCAAGACACACTCAAGAAAAGGAGTTGTCTTTCATTTTCAACCTGTTTCCATTTAAACCACCTTTGCTCTTCAGTCTGTCTGTACACACACCCTTACGTGAGATCCTGCTCCTCTAGTACCCACAAAGACCACAATCGTTGGAATGCCTCGCATACATTTACCACAAGATAAAAGTGGCATCTTTCTCAGAAGAGTAAAGCAATATACTTTAGACTAGAACTAAATGGCAATTTGTATTGAGGATAGTGGAAAACAGCATGAACTTTGGAATAGGGACAAACTGAACTTGAATTTTTGATTTTCCATTGACAACTTTTTACCCTGGTCAAGTTTCTGAGCTTCAGTTTCTACATCTGTAAAATGGGATTAAAGTGACCTAATATGTCCTGTTGCTGTGATAAATTAAACAGAATAGTAAATGGAAGGTGCCTAGCCCAATAATGGCAGATCTTATGACTTCCATAAAAAGTAAATCAAAATGTTTCATTTCAAGGGTTTAATGTTCAAAACCACAGTGCTGCAATCTTCTTGGTAGATCATAACCTAATTAACACTTAAACTGTAAGCCATCTGATAAACTCAACAACTTTACCCACGAAATGTACATACTTACACTCATTGAGTGTCTTGCAGTTGCCCTAGGTTAAACCTCTATAATGAGAATGCAAATACATAATATATGGTTTGCTAGTCTCCCAGTACAGACATGACTAATCAATCACAGAAAACTTTTCCACTAAGCATAAGCCGACTCAAAATTCTTTCCTCAGCACTTCACGCAGCCACTACAAATGACCTGGAGCTGGCAAGCATTTGCATCCCTGATATAATTCATCAAACAGTTTGCATGATCCACTCTCCTGAAACTTCAGGTATATGCAACAGACATTTATTTAGCACTTACTATGTACCTGGGCAAAGAGTTATAGAAATAAGTAAGCTATGACCCTGTCCATCAGGTGCACTACAAGGCAGAATAAATAATTGCTAAATAGAAATATGAATTACTATATAGAAGAGGAGTATTAAACAATTGAAGGAAAGGAGAACTAATTTTTTATTTAACTCTATCCAGAGTGCCTAGAATAGAACTAGCAAATCATAAAGATCAAAAACGGTTTGTTAAGCAAAGAAATGAGAATGAATTTGCGGAGCCCCTATTGTGTTCATTTGATATTTGTTCATTTAGAAAACAATGCACACTAAGTGGGAAAGTTGGGGGACATCAAAAGGAGGGCAGCACTTGAGCTGAATTTTGAAGGATAAGACACTTTCTGCCAGAGAGAAGAAGGAAGACATTCCTAGCAGAAAAAATGACCTGAACAAACACAAATGAGTATGAAAATTCACAGCCTAAGGATGCTTTATATTTTTACAGATTTGGAGCATATGAGTAACCCCAGCAACCTCCTAAGTTTGGACAGACAGAAAGGAACAATACCTGTGGCCAAGTGGAATAGAGAGCTAGGTCTAAGGAAGCTGGTGAAAGATGCCAAAGAAAGAAGCTGCTCTTCCTTGTTTTCTGGACTTCACTCATGCTATTTTCCCAGCAGTCACTGCTGCCTGCTTGATCATTAGCACCCGAACATCTTGTTTGTTTCCACCAGACGGAAGTAATATACAATTATGCAAATTATCTTAACTCTCAGTAAGGAATCACAGGCCAGTCAATAATGTTGATGCATTATAAAAGGGCAGCTCCTCCTGGAAGAAATAACATGAAGAGCCGATCATAAGCAAACATTTTGAAGCCTGCAGAGGACTGGTCCCTGCAGCACAATCTATTATCATATTTCCACATAATTAGTTTGTTTTCCACTTGAAATCAGAAAAGATTCGACATTGCCTTCCCTGCCTCAGGATGGAAAAGCATTTGCAGGAATTCTCCTGCGAAGGTTCATATGGTGAATAATTAGTGAGAATTAATCTGTGGAAATTAAAGTTTGGAATATTGTAGAACTCATGAATAGTACATGGGACAATTGGGTGGAGGAAAAGAAGAGCGGCCCTTCCGTGGTAGACAATCACAGATGACTGCTGGCAATCCATTTTTTAATCAGTGCAGCACAAACCAGAGAGTTGAATATGGCTCCTGGCTGTGGAGAAATACTGTCATTTTACAGACAGGATAAAGAAACATTTCCAAAGAAGCTTATCTCTGTGTCCATTTTCAGCAGATTTTATTTAGAAGGGATGCGCTGGAATGAGAGGGCTTTTCCCCAGTCGATGCTGATGACATTATTTTAATCTTTGCAATTGCCCTATGTTTTTGACTTTATTATCCCCATTTTACTGACAGGGAAACTGGGACTTAAAGAGGCACAGTGATTGACTGGAGTCACTAGCTTCTAAGTGAAGGCACTGAGATCAAATAGGCAAGTCTTTCTGATACAAAACGCAATAGCTTAATGGTAAACAATGCATGAGCTGAAATCAAACTGATGTAGATTCAAAGTTTTATACCATGTAAGTATCAGTTTCCTCAACCAAAGTGTACATGATGAAGGTATATAGTTCATAAAGTTGTCTGAGGGTTACGTGAAACAGCACCTACGAGTCCTTCATACAGTATCTGGCACATAGAAGGACACAGTAAATTGTATTTATATTAAAATGTTAGTACAAATTATTTCTCAAAGATTACTTTGACACTAAAAACTATAGGCATCTCATCATGCCCTGAGAAGAATCCCCTCAAATAATTTCAGGATCAAGTTATAACTCCCTTTCTCCTACAGTGCTATAATGGCAGTTTTCCCAAGCATCTCCTTACCTGAAAATAAATTTAAATGGAAAATTTGCAAATGATCAGGGTTAATGTTCTCCAATTATTAAGTGATTGGAAAAATGGGACAGGAGGAACACATGGCAGGGGAGCATTTTTTAGAAGTAGAAAACAAAGGTATTTTTTGTAGATTATAGAGTGATTTTTATTTTCCATGGCTGTAGCCTACTTTAGCAATAGTTTCTTATGATTACTAGAACAATATGGTCACTGGAGTTGAAAATACAGTAATAGTGAAAGAAACAGCATGTTTTCAAAGGAACAAATAGTTTATTTTCTTTTTTCTCCAATTATAAATTTAAAACTTATTATAAAAGAAAACTACATAAAAGTAGAAAGGAGAAACTCACCATAACCTTAAAGATTTCCTCCTCCCTCCACCGTTAACGTTTTTGACATTTTGGGTGTTTTCTTCCAATTTTTTTCTGGGCATATTTTTTCATAATTGTTGTCATACTTTCTCTGCAATTTAAATGTTCATTTTCATTTAAAATGGTAAAATAAGTATTTTTACTAAGGTTCTAAAAGCATGAGCATTTTATAGAGTAAGATAATCAATATACAGAGTATATTAATTGCTCTCAAAAACAAGGAATTCTTTTCAGATTCAAAGATCACCTTTTGTTTCTTTATCTGAGAGAACAGTTTCTAATCCAAATGCACATTTTCCTCTCAAGCATCTGTTGGATTTGGAAGAGGTTTCCAGATTGAGTTGAGAAATGGTCATTACAGTTAAGCTGCAGCTTCAATCTTGAAAATGAATGAATGGATCCAGTCCAGTACTTTGGCTGGGACCCAGTCTTTAAAATCCAGCAGAACAATGAGAATGTGGCTTCGCAGCCAGCTGGTATCAGACTTGGGCAGGGAGAGTGTCAAAATATTAGTGACTTTTTTACATTTGTCAAAGCTGAGGCCAATACAAGAAATGCAGACAGCTTGCAAATGCGGGTTGTACACCAAAGGGTCTGTGTGTGTGTTTTTTTTCAATCCTGCCCACCGGATGTCAACATTTCCTTGCTTTCTGACTACATCTCCAGCAAAGACAGAGTGAAATATCTTTTACTTGGAATATGAAAACCACTATAGATTTATCATCAATGCATCAGCCAGTAATTTATTACACCAGGACAATGTACTCAGCTGGAATAAAGGGGCCATCAGCATTTTCATGGTAATCCTTCCTTTTCTTTCCTCGATTTATAACTCATCTGCTTACTCAGTTGTTCCTGAACCTGGCAGGCAAGGTCTCAGTGGGAGAATAAATATATTTATACAAATTGTTTAAGAAAGGCTGCCCACATTGAGTTAGAAAAATAAGCATATGCTAGTGCTGTCTGGCACTCTCTTTGCAATTCCTGTATCTCTCCAAAAGGGAAAAAAACTACAACTGAACATTTTCATTTTATTTTTCAAAGAAACATTGTTGGCAGCCAAAGTACAATATGGGCTTGATGGGTTGGAGTTTTCTCTCTCTCTCCCTCCTCTTTATCTTTTTCTTTGCCTTTTTCAAGGAAAATTATATAGGAGAATAAGCTCATTGCTTCCAGCATAAAAGAAAATCAATTATTCACATGCATATACAGCTGAGGTGTCTTTTTCTCCATCTCTTTTCCATTTTCCTAGATAAAATTGGGCTGTTTTGTGTGCATGACCATCTCGTGTTCCATGTACCTGGTGAGAGTCAAGTCAGACACCTCATGTCTGTATTATCTCCTTCCATCATCTGTGAACTGTGTAAATGTAGGCACATAAACTTTGCTAAGCCTCAGTTTCCTTGATTATAATGTGAGGACACTAAATGTGCATCTTGGGATTTTACTGTGAGTAATGTATAGCTCTGTCAGGCACGTAATATTCATTCTAGAAATGCCTGATGCCTTCCCCTTTTTTTTGCTGCATGAGGTGAGATTTATCCTCATTAAAGTGGAGGAAGAAGAAGAGGGAGTGGGGGAGGAGGAGGAGGAAGAAGGGGAAAAAGAAAAGAAAAAGAAGAAGGAGGCAGAGCCCATGGAGCCACTAATAACAATAATGAAAATTAATAAACAGCATTTCTACAATATTTATAGCTATAAGGCACTTGTATTGTCAGTAAGCTTCACAGAAACCTAGGGAATTAGTTGTTATAATTATTCCCATTTTACTGATAAGAAAACTGAAGGTATGAAAGATTAGGCAACTTGTGTAAAGATATATTCTGAATGACTAACCAGGTACAAGAGAAACAATGATGAAATTTACATAAGCCTTGTGCTCCTGAAAAACAGCAATGGTCAAGAAATTCCTTTCACCTCCTTTTATGTTCCCCAAAATGGCTTACTGCAAAGAACCACCATTCCCTGTGTGACTGACATATGACTCAAGGATGACACCTTGTTTACTTGTGACAAGACCAGACTCAGACATCCAGATTCCCATTCTTTGTCTCATTTATGATTAGTTGAACCGTGTCTTTCTGATGACCAATTTGGTCAACATGCCCATAACTTGACATGATCAAACATTTCTGAGGGTTTTCTCCTTCTCCCAGATCTCTAAACTTTGGCCCACCGAGGAGCATGGAACTTGGAACAACCCTTCTTGAAAGATTTCTGAGAATCAGCTGATTTCAGTGGTGTTTATCCTCCCTGTATAAGAAAATCCCTTTTCTGACTGAGATGCTTGCATATCTTATAGTCAAAGAAGTCTCTCTATTGCAATAGTCTCACTTTCCTTACTGCAATATTCTTTTCAAATAAAGTCTCTCCTTACTTTACTTGAGATTTGCTTTTTATTTGATATGTTAGTAATAATATTAATGATTGTTAATGTCGTGTAGTAACTGGAATTAATTAATTAATCAATTTTCACCAGAATCATAACCTGTATTTGTTATAGGTTATGGCTATGTTGTTTTTTTTAATACTTTCCCATTAATTATCTCTTCAACACGATTCTTCAACATCAATAGAACAATTATTGCCCCATTTAAAAAATAAAGTTCATGAGGATGAGAAATAAAGTGACTTATCCAATAGAATCTAGTAAGTGGGGGTAAAGTGGGCAATTCTGGATAAGAGAAAAAGTGTTCTGTTACCTTGTCCACTATTCTTTCAGTTATTGCATGGAAACAAACCAGGCTGGGCTTATACTAATTTGAAAAAGGCCAGTCATTTGTGGATTGATGATAAAGGATGAAGCTTAAACTGTAGGGCTCTTCACTTATACATCACCTCCAAAACCTAATTTTGATTCATAATTTTATTTTCTTTTCCTTAGAGAGTCCAACACATACTGTAAACTCTTCAAGTTCCATAAAACTCCTGAGAATAATGCCAATATGTTGCATTTTGAGAAGTATACTCATATGATTCTACTCTTACAAAATCACTCTCTTCTAGGCAGTACAATGCCAGAATTTCCACAAAGACAGTTTTTTATTAAGGCACTGTTTCCTGAAGTGTGTTCTGCATAATGCTAATTTCATGAAATGTTAACAGGTGATCCACAAAAAAGAGAATTGGCAGTCAAACAAAGGAGAGTCATTAAATTACAAAAACTAATTTTTTTAATGTGCAGGACTCATCATAGCCTTTAAGACGTTAATCAAAATAGTGATTCTTGAGAATTCTTTTTTAATGGACAATTCGCTTGCATTAACATTCCTAAAAACAGTTTTAAAACATGCTGGATTAAGGAACTAGGTCTCCAAGGAACCTCTGTTGAAAAGGAAATATACAATGCAGGGACAATAAAATGAAGTTTTCTATACTTTGGAATAAATCAATCAGGTGAATTTTTAGGTTCTTTGCAAGACTCTAATGCAATAGAATACCAGAAAAAGGTCAGTCTGGACAGGTAGTCAGCAATGATCTTGCACCCAGGCGATGCCTTGGTGGGCAGCCTAGGTGGAAGGCTAAGGTGTGTGGAGGTATTTTGCCTATAACAAGAGGCAAGCCCAAGGAGACACAGGGCACTTGAGTGATAGGATCCTTCCCCAAAAAGGAGGTGGGAGCTCAGCAGATACTGACTTCACTCACTGAAAAACAACAATTATTATGTGTAAAACATTTTTTCAGGGCTTCCGTGGTGGCCCAGTTGTTGGGAGTCCACCTGCCGATGTAGGGGACACGGGTTCGTGCCCCGGTCTGGGAAGATCCCACATGCTGCGGAGCAGCTGGGCCCGTGAGCAATGGCCACTGAGCCTGCATGTCTGGAACCTGTGCTCCACAATGGGAGAGGCCACAACAGTAAGGGGCCCACATACCGCAAAAAACAAAAAAACATTTTTTCATTAAAACACTGTAATTTTTTAAATTCTAACTTATTTTCTTATCATTGACCAGCTTTGGTTTTGGGGAAAAGGACTGGATTTAAAGTCTAACATTTACTGTTACTGAACAAAACTTGGGTCCCCTCACCTGTGCACAGTAAAGCCAATCTACTGACACTGGGCTGTAGTGAAGGAAAGTGTAGCAGTTGTTATAGGGCACCATACAAGGAGTCTGGGACAGCTAGTGCTCAAAAAGTCTGAACTCCCCAATGGGTTTCAACAAAACATTTTTAAAGGCCAGGTGAGGGAGGGGCATCCCATGGTATGTGATCAGCTAGTGCACAATTCTCCGATTGGTTGATGGTGAAGTAACAGAGTAGTGTCACAGGGGATAACATTATCAGTCCTTAGGCACCATAGATCTGGGAGCTGCATGGTCATCTAGTAGTTAATTTCTGTATTAGGGGAGGGGACAAGATGGTGTAGTAGAAGGACTTGAGCTCTCCTGCTCTCATGAAAACAACAAAATCACAACTAACTGCTGAACAACCACTGACAAAAAAGATTGAACCTACCAAAAAGATATTCAACATCCAAAGACAAAGAAGAAACCACAACAAGATGATAGGAGGGGCACTTTCATGATATAAATAGACCCCATAACCACCAGGTGGGTGACACACAAGCTGGAAAATAATGATATCGCAGAGGTTCTCCCACATGTGAGTTCTGAGCCACAAGTCAGGCTCCCCAGCCTGAGTGTCTGGCACTGGGAGGAGGAGACCTCAGAGCATATGGATTTCAAAGCCAGAAAGGCTTGATTGCAGGAGTTCTACAGGACTGGGGGAAATAGAAACTCTACTCTTGGAGGGTGCACACAAGTTTTCACCTGCACTGGGACCCAGGGCAAAGCAGTGACTCCATAGAAGCTTGGGCAGGGGGAAAGCTTGGGCCAGTCCTACCTATGGGTCTTGGAGGGGCTCCTGGGGAGGCAGGGGTTGGCTGTGGCCACCACCACACTGGTGGTGGAGGCTCCAGGGAATATTCATCAGCATAGCTCTCCTGAAGATTGTGATTTTGGCACCAAGACCTGGCCCCACCCAACAACCTGCAGGCCCAGTGCTGTGATACCTCAGGCCAAGCAACAGGGTGAGAACACAGCTTTACCCATTAGCAGACAGGCTGCCTAAAGTCACCCTGAGCCCACAGTGACATCTAAACACAATCCTTGACAAGGCCCTGCCCACCAGGGGGACAAAACCCAGCTCCACCCACCAGTGATCAGGCACCAGTCCCTCCCACCAAGAAGACTGCACAAGCCTCAGGACCAATCTCACCCACCAGCGGGCAGACACCAGAAGCAAGAGGAACTACAATCCTGCAGCCTGCAAAACGGAGATGACAAGCACCAGAGTTAGACAAAACAAGACGGCAGAGAAATACGTTCCAGAAAAAGGAGCAAGATAAAACCACAGAAGAACAACTAAGTGAAGTGGAGATAGGAAATATACCTGAAAAAGAATGCAGAGTAATGATAGTAAAGATGACCCCAGATCTCAGAAAAAGAATGGAGGTAAAGATCAAGAAGAAACAGGAAATGTTTAACAAAGAGCTAGAAGATTTAAAGAACAGAGATGAACAATACAATAACTGAAATGAGAACTACACTAGATGGAATCAGCAGCAGAATGAATGAGGCAAAAGAACGAATAAGTGAGCTGGAACACAGAATGGTAAAAATCACTGCCATTGGACAGAATAAAGAAAAAAGAATGAAAAGAAATGAGTACAGTCTCAGAGACCTCTGGGACAACATTAAATTCACTAACATTCACATTATAGGGGTCCCAGAAGGAGAGAAAGAACCTGAGAAAATATTTGAGAAGATAATAGCTGAAAACTTCCCTCACATGGGAAAAGAGACAGTTACCCAAATCCAGGAAACAAAGAGTCCCATATAGGATGAACCAAGGAGGAACATGCTGAGTAATCAAACTGACAAAAATTAAAGAAAAAGAGAAAATAGTAAAAGCAACAAGGGAAAAGCAACAAATAACATACAAGGGAACTCCAATAAGGTTATCCACTGATTTTCAGCAGAAACTCTGCAGGCCAGAAAGAAATGGCATAATATATTTAAAGTGATGAAAGAGAGGGAGGAGTCAAGATGGCAGTGTGGGAAGATGCAGAGTTCACAACTCCCCACAACTAGGGTGCCTGCCAGACGCTGGTGGGGGTACCCTGGTGCCCAAGGAGATGGGAAGAACCCCCAAGTGAACTGGTAGAATGTGGGGGGACTGAGGGGGTAGGAGAAGTGGATGCCAGACAGGACCAGCGCCCCTGAGGGGTGGCTGAGGCGGGGTGGGGTTCCCATGCCTGGAGGGAACCTCAGGGGCTCGGATCATGGGGGAGCAGGCCCAGCATTTCCCCCTGCCCAATCAACCGGGGAAGTCGGCCTGGCCCACGGTCTGGGTCCTATGCCCTCAGAGGTCCCCTCCAGGCTGAGTTGGTCCTGGGGACATAGAAGGGAGGCCAGAAGAGAACAGGAGAGGCTGCCAGGGGGTCCCTCCAGGACCAGAGGAGCTAAGGTTGTTTGCTCCACCCACTGGGGCCCAGGGAGTCTGCTAAGCTCCAAGGCCAATACCCCACCCTCCAAAGCCCACTCCAGGCCAGGTGGGTCCTGGGGACATAGTGGGGAGAGATCAGGAGAGGCATGCAAGAGGGGAACCTCCAGGACAGGGGTCCCTCGCTCTCCAAAGTCCCCTCCAGGCTACATGTGTCCTGGGAGCATAGGAGGGAGGCCCGGGCAGGAGAGGCAGGTGGGAGGGTTCCTCTGAGACAGGAGGAGCAGGAGAGGAGTGGAGGGCATTTGCCCCAACCAGGAAGCCTGCTGGGCTCCCAGGTAGTGTGCCTACCCTCTGAGTCCAGGGGCAGGGGGCATGCCTGGGCCCCTTCTGTTTGTTGAGCCTAAGCCCCACCCCCCACAACACCTGCTGCCTTTTCCAGCCCTGTGGGTACTAAGCATAGGCCCCACTCACCATGCAAACCTCACCTCTGCATAGTCCCTGCCTTCCACAGCCAAGGCCTTTCCCTCCACACTTTTTTTCTCTCCTCCTCTTTTTTACTATTGTGGTTCTGTTTTACCTTCTGGTTGTTGTTTCATATTTATTTTTATATTTTTTCTAACATAGCTGTTAGTTTCCTAGTCTAATTTTATTTTTTAATTTGTTATTGTTCTCCTTTCTTTTGTTTTCTGTCCCATGTGGCTTGTAGGATCTTGGTTCATGAGCTGGGGGTCAGGCCAAAGCTCCTGCTATGGGAGCTCCAAGTCTGAACCACTGAACTAACAGAGAACCTCAGACCCCAGGGAATATTCATCAGAGTGAGGTCTCCCAGAGGTCCTCATCTCAGCACCAAGACTGAGCTCTACCCAACAGCCGAAAAACTCCAGTGTTGGAAGCCTCAGGCCAAACAGCCAGTAAGACAGGAACACAATCCCACTCATAAGAAAAGGAAAAAAATATATAAGATGGCAAAAAAATATGTCACAGATGAAAGAGCAAGGTAAAAACTTACAAGAACACATAAATGAAGAGGAAATAGGCAATCTACCTGAAAAAGTTTTCAGAGTAATGATAGTAAAGATGATCCAGAATCTCAGAAAGAGAATGGAGACATGGATTGAGTAAATACAAGAAATGTTTAGCAAAGATCTGGAAGAACTAAAGAACAAACAAACAGAGATGAACAACACAATAACTGAAATGAAAAATACACTAGAAGGAATCAATAACAGAATAACTGAGGCAGAAGAACGTATAAGTGATCTGGGAGACAAAATGGTGGAAATATCTGCCAAAGGGCAAAAGAAAGAAAAGAATTGAAGACAACCTCAGAGACCTCTGGGACAAAACTAAATACACCAACATTCGGATTATAGGGGTCCCAGAAGAAGAAGAGAAAAAGAAAGGTCTAAGAAAATATTTGAAGAGATTATAGTTGAAAATTTCCCTAACATGGGAAAGGAAATAGTCACTCAAGACCAGGAAGCACAGAGTGTCCCATACAGGATAAACCCTAGAAGAAACAGACCAAGACACACATTAGTCAAACTTAATCAAATTTAACAAAAGATAAATTCAAAGAAAAAATATTATAAGTGACAAGGGAAAAACAAAAAATAACATGCAAAGGAATCCCCATAAGGTTATCAGCTGATCTTTCAGCAGAAACTCTACAGGCCAGAAGGGAGTGGCAGGATATACTTAAAGTGATGGAAGAGAAAAACCTACAATCAAGATTACTCTTCCTGGCAAGGATATCATTCAGATTCGATGGAGAAATCAAAAGCTTTTCAGACAAGCAAAAGCTAAGAGAAATCAGCACCACCAAACCAGCTTTACAATAAATGCTAAAGAAACTTCTCTAGGTGGGAAACACAAGAGAAGAAAAAGGGTAACAAAAACAATTAAGAAAATCATAATAAGAACATACATATAGATAATAACCTTGAATGTAAATGGATTAAATTCTCCAACCAAAAGACACAGGCTCACTGAATGGATACAAAAATAAGACCCATATATATCTACAAGAGACCCACTTCAGACCTGGGGACACATACAGACTGAAAGTAAAGGCATGGAAAAAGATATTCCATGCAAACAGAAATCAAAAGAAAGCTGGAGTAGCAATGCTTGAATCAGATAAAGTAGACTTTAAAATAAAGACTGTTACAAGAGATAAGGAAGGACACTACATAATGATCAAGGGATCAATCCAAGTAAAAGATATAACAATTATAAATGTTTATGCACCCAACATAGGAGCACCTCAATATATAAGGCAAATGCTAACAACATGAAAGGGCAAATCAACAGTAACACAATAATAGTAGGGGATGTAACACCACACTTACACCAATGGACGGATCATCCAAACAGAAAATAAATAAGGAAACATAAGCTTTAAATGACACTATAAACCAGGTAGATTTGATATTTATAGAACATTCCACCCCAAAATGGCAGAATACACTTTCTTCTCAAGTGCACATGGAACATTCTCCAGGATAGATCACATCTTGATCACAAATTAAGTCTCAGAAAATATAAGAAAATTTAAATCATATCAAGCATCTTTTCTGACCACAAGGCTATGAGATCGGAAACCAATTACAGGAAAAAAATGTAAAACCCAAAAAATACATGGAAGCTAAACAGTGCACTACTAAATAACTAAGAGATCACTGAAGAAATCAAAGAAGAAATAAAAAACACACAGAAACAAATGACAATGAAAACACAACAACCCAAAACCTATGGATGCAGCAAAAAGCAGTTCTAAGAGGGAATTTTATATCAATTCAATCTCACCTCATGAAACAAGAAAAATCTCAAATAAACAATCTAACACTACACCTAAAGCAATTAGAGAAAGAAGAACAAAGAAAACTCAAAGTCAGTAGAAGGAAAGAAATCATAAAGATCAGAGCAGAAATTTATGAAATAGAAATGAAGAAAACTATAGCAAAGATCATTAAAACTAAAGGTTGGTTCTTTGAGAAGATAAACAAAATTGATAAAACTTTAGTCAGACACATCAAGAAGAAAAGGGAGAGGATGCATATCAAAAAAATAGAAATGAAAAAGGAGAAATCACAACTGACACCTCAGAAATACAAAGGATTATAAGAGACTACTATAAACAACTATATGCCAATGAAGTGGACAACCACGGAGAAATGGACAAATTCTTGGAAAGGTACAATTTTCCAAGACTGAACCAGGAAGAATTAGAAAATATAAACAGACCTATCACAAGTAATGAAATTGAAACTGTAATTAAAAATATTCCAACAAACAAAAGTCCAGGACCAGATGGCTTCACAGGCAAATTCTATCAAACATTTAGAGAAGAGCTAATACCAATCCTTCTCAAACTCTTCCAAACAATTGAAGAGGGAGAAACACTCCCAAATTCATACTACGAAGCCACCATCACCCATATACCAAAACCCGAAAAAGATACACAAAAAAAGAAAACTGTAGATCAGTATCACTAATGAACATAGATGCAAAATCCTGAACACAGTACAAGCAAACAGAATCCAACAACATATTAAAAGGATTATACACCATGATCAAGTGAGATTTATCCCAGTGATGCAAGGATTCTTCAATATATGCAGATCAATCAATGTGATACACTGTATCAACAAATTAAGAAATAAAAACCATATGATCATCTCAATAGATGCAGAAGAAGCTTTTGACAAAACTCAACAACGATTTATGAAAAAAGCTCTCCAGAAAATGGTCATAGAGGCAAACTAGCTCAACATAATAAAGGCCATATGTGACAAACCTACAGCAAACATCATACTCAATGGTGAAAAACTGAAGGCATTTCCACTAAGATCAGGAACAAGACAAGGATGTCCACTCTCACCACTCTTATTTAACATAGTTTTGGAAGTCCTAGCCATGGCAAACAGAGAAGAAAAACAAATAAAAAGAATACAAATTGGAAAAGAAGAAGTAAAACTGTCACTGTTTGCTGATGACATGATGCTATATATAGAAAATCGTAAAGATGTCACCAGAAAACTACTAGAACTAATCAATGAATTTGGTAAGGTTGCAGGATACAAAATTAATGCACAGAAATCTCTGGCATTCTATACACTAACAATGAAAAATCAGAAAGAGAAATTAAAGAAACAATCCCATTTACCATCGTAACAAAAAGAATAAAATAACTAGGAATAAACCTACCTAAGGAGGTGAAACACTTGTACTCAGAAAACTATAAAACACTGATGAAAGAAATCAAAGATGACATAAACAGATGGAGAAATATACTATGTTCTTGGACTGGAAAAATCAATACTGTGAAAATGACTATACTACCCAAAGCAATCAACAGATTCAATGCAATCCCTATCAAACTACCAATGGCATTCTTCACAGAATTAGAACATAAAATTTTTACAATTTGTATGGAAACACAAAAGAACCCAAATAGCCAAAGCAATCATGAGAAAGAAAAACGGAGCTAGAGGAATCAGGCTCCCCAACTTCAAACTATACCACAAAGCTACAGTTGCAAGACAGTATGGTACTGGCACAAAACAGAAATATAGATCAATGGTACAAGATAGAATGTTCATAGATAAACCCATGCACACATGGTCACCTTCTCTTTGATAAAGGAGGCAAAAATATACAATGGAGAAAAGACAGCCTCTTCAATAAGTGGTGCTGGGAAAACGAGACAGCTACATTTAAAACAATGAAATTAGACCACTACCTAACACCATACAGAAAAATAAACTGTAAATGGATTAAAGACTTAAATGTAAGGCCAGACACTATAAAACTTTTAGAAGAAAACATAGGAAAAACACTCTTTGACATAAACCACAGCAAGATCATTTTTGACCCACCTCCTAGAGGAGCAGAAATTAAAAACAATAGTAAACAAATGGGTACTAATAAAACTTTAAAGCTTTTGCACAGCAAAGGAAACAATAAACAAGACGAAAAGACAACCCTCAGAATAGGAGAAAATATTTTCAAATGAAACAACAGAGAAAGGGTTAATCTCCAAAATATACAAACAGCTCATGAAGCTCAATATCAAAAAAACAAACAACCCAATCCTAAAATGGGCAGAATATCTAAATAGACATTTCACCAAGGAAGACATACAGATGGCCAAGGGGCACAAGAAAAGATGCTCAACATCACTAATTATTAGAGAAATGAAAATCAAAACTACAATGAGGTATTGCCTCACACTGGTCAGAATGGTCATTGTCAGAAAAGCTAGAAACAATAAATGCTGGAAAGGGTGTGGTGAAAAGGGAACCCTTGTACACTGTTGGTGGGAATGTAAATTGATACAACCACTATGGAAAACAGTATGGAGGTTCCTTAAAAAACTAAAAATAGAACTACCATATGACCCAGCAATCCCACTACTGAGCATATACCCTTAGAAAACTATAATTCAAAAACAGACATGCACCACAATGTTCATTGCAGCACTATTTACAACAGCCAGGACATGGAACCAACCTAAATTTCCATCGACAGATGAATGGATAAAGATGTGGCACATATATACAATGGAATTTACAGCCATAAAAAGAAAAGAAATTGAGTTATTTAGAGTGAGGTGGATGGACCTAGAGTCTGTCATTCAGAGTGAAGTAAGTCAGAGGAAAACAAATACCATATGCTAACACATATATATGGATTCTAAAAAAAAAAAAATGCTACTGATGAACCTAGGATTACAGCAGGAATAAAGAGATAAACATAGAGAATGGACTTGAGGATGCAGTGGGGAGGGGGAAGCTGGGGCGAAGTGAGAGCTGTCTTGACATATATACACTACCGAATGTAAAATAGTTAGCTAGTGGGAAGATGCAGCATAGAACAGGGAGATCAGCTTAGTGTTTTGTAATGACCTAGAGACATGGGATAAGGAAGGTGGGAGGGAGGTTGAACAGGGAGGGGATATGGGGATATATGTATGCATATGACTGATTCATTTTGTTATACAACAGACACTAACACAGTATTGTGAAGCAATTATACTCCAATAAAAATCTATTAAAAAAAATAAATAAAGTGATGAAAGGGAAAACCTGCAACCATGAATATTCTACCAAGCAAGGCTCTCATTCAGTTTTGATGGAGAAGTCAAAAGTTTTAAAAACAGCACAGACTATGGGCTTCCCTGGTGGCGCAGTGGTTGAGAGTCTGCCTGCTGATGCAGGGGACATGGGTTCGTGCCCTGGTCTGGGAAGATCCCACATGTCGCGGAGTGGCTGGGCCCGTGAGCCATGGCCGCTGAGCCTGCGCGTCCCGAGACTGTGCTCCACAATGGGAGAGGCCACAACAGTGAGAGGCCCGCGTACTGCAAAACAAAACAAAACAAAACAAAACAAAACAAACAACACAAACTAAAAGAATGTAGCACCAAGAAACCAGCTTTAAAACAAATGCTAAAAAACAAAACTTCTCTGGGCAGAAAAGGCCACAACTAGAAACAAGAAAATTATGAAATTGGAAAGCTCACCAGTAAAGGTTAACATACAGTTAAGGAAGGAAATCATTCACACACAAACTTGTAGCGGGGGTTGAAGAAAAATGTAATAAAATCATTTGTATCCACAGTAAGCAGTTAAGGGATACACAAAACAATTAGATGTAAAATATGATATCAAAACCAGTAATTGAGAGAGGAGGAGAGTACAAATGCAGGATATTTAAATTTCATTTGAAATTAAGAGATCAGCAACTAAAAATGAACATATATATATATATATATATATATATATATATATATATATATATATATATAGACAGCTATACAAAAACCTCACTGTAACCACAAACCAAAAATCTATATCTACACACAAAAAAGTAAAAGGAATCCAAACACAACACTAAAGAGAGTCATCAAGTCACAAGAGAAGAGAACAAAGAGGAAAGGGAAAAAAAGACCTATAAAAACAAGTCCAAAACAATTAACAAAAAGACAATAAGAACATACATATTGATAATTACCTTAAACATAAATGGACTAAATGCTCTGAGCAAAAGACAAAGACTGGCTGAGTGGATATAAAAACAAGACCCAATATATATACTGTCTACAAGAGACCCACTTCAGATCTAGAGACACATACAGACTGAAAGTGATGGGATGGAATAAAAGTATTTCATTCAAAAGGAAATCAAAGGAAAGCTGGAGTGGCAATACTCATATAAAACAAAATAGACTTTAAAGTAAAGACCGTCAAGAGACAAAGGACACTATGTAATGATCTAAGGATCAATCTTAGAGGAAGATAAAACAGTTGAAAATATATATGCACCCGAAATAGGAGCACATCAATACACAAGGCAAATGTCAACAGCCATAAAATGAGAATTCAACAGTAATACAATAATTGTGGGGGACCTTAACACCCCACTTATACCAATGGACAGATCTTCCAGACAGAAAATTAATAAGAAAAACAGGCCTTAAATGATACATTAGACCAGATGGTCTTAATTGATATTTATAGAACATTCCATATGAAAGCAGCAGAATACATATTCTTTTCAAGTGCACATGGAACAATCTCTGAGATAGACCACATGCTGGGCCACAAAGCAAGCCTTGGTAAATTTTAAAAACTGAAATCATATCAAGTGTCTTTCCTGACCATGACATTATGAAATTAGAAATTGACTACAGGGACTTTCCTGGTGGTGCAGTGGTTAAGAATCTGCCAGCCAATGCAGGGTACATGGGTTCAAGCCCTGGTCTGGGAAGATCCCACATGCTGCGGAGCAACTATGCCCATGTGCCACAACTACTGAGCCTGAGCTCTAGAGCCCATGAGCCACAACTATGGAGCCTGTGTGCTACAGCTACTGAAGACTACACGCCTAGAGCACATTCTCCACAACAAGAGAAGCCACTGCAATGACAAGTCCACACACCACAACAAAGAGTATCCCCCACTCACTGCAACTAGAGAAAGCCCGCGCACAGCAATGAACACCCAACATAAACAAAAATTAATTAATTAATTTAAAAAATACAAGAGAAAAACTATGAAAAACATAGACATGTGGAGACTAAACCATATGTTACTAAACAACCAATGGATCACTGAAGAAATCAAAGAGGAAATCAAAACATACCCAGAGACAAATGACAAGGAAAACATGATGATCCAAAAGCTATGGGATGCAGCAAAAGCTGTTCTAAGAGGGAAGTTTATAGCAATACAATCCTACCTCAAGAAATAAGAAAACCTCAAATAAAAAAACCTAAGTTAACACCTAAAGCAACTAGAGAAAAAAGAACAAAAAAACCCCAAAGTTAGTAGAAGGAAAGAAATCATAAAGATCAGAGCAACAATAAATCAATTACAGACTTAGAAAACAATAGAAAGGATCAATGAAACTAAAAGCTGGTTCATTGAAAAGATAAATGAAATTGATAAACCTTTAGTCAGACTCATCAAGAAAAAAAAGGGAGAGGGCTCAAATCAATAAAATTAGAAATGAAAAAGGAGAAGTTACTACAGATACCACAGAAATACAAAGAATCATAAGCAACTATATGCCAATACAATGGACAACCTGGAAGAAATGGACAAATTCTTAGAAAGGTACAATTTTCCAAGATGGAACCAGGAAGAAATAGAAAATATGAACAGACCAATCATAAGTATTGAAATTGAAACTGTGATTAAAAACTTCCAAAAAACAAAAGTCCAGGACCAGATGGCTTCACAGGGAAATTCCACCAAACATTTAGAGAAGAGATAATACCTATCATTCTGAAACTATTCCAAAAAATTGCAGAGGAAGGAACATTCTCAAACTCATTCTATGAGGTAACCATCACCCTGATCCCAAAACCAGACAAAGATATCACAAAAAAAGAAAATTATAGGCCAATATCACTGACGAAAATAGACACAGAAATTCTCAACAAAATAGCAGCAAATCAAATTCAACAATATGTTAAAAGGATCATACACCATAATCAAGTGGAATTTATCCCAGGGATGCAAGGATTTTTCAATATCTGCAAATCAATCAGTATGATACACCACATCAACAAATTAAAGAATAAGCACCATATGATGTAAAATAGATGCAGAAAAATCTTTCAAAAAAAATTCAACACCCATTTATTATAAAAACTCTCCAGACAGTGGGCATAGAGGGAATCTACCTCAAAATAATAAAGCCCATATATGACAAACCCATAGCTGACTTCATACTCAATGATGAAAAGCTGAAAGCATTTCCTGAAAGGTCAGTAAAAGACAAGCATATCCACTCTCACCACTTTTTTCAACATAGTTTTGAAAGTTCTAGCCATGGCAGTCAGAGAAGAAAAAGAAAGAAAGGAATCCAAATTGAAAAACAAGAAGTAAAATTGTCACTGTTTGCACATGACATGATACTATACATAGAAAATCCTAAAAGTGCTACCAGAAAACTACAAGAGCTAATCAGTGAATTTGATAAAGTTGCAGGATACAAAATTAATACACATAAATCTCCTGCATTTCTATACTCTAACAACAAAACATCAGAAACAGAAATTAATGAAACTGTCTCATTTACCATCCCATCAAAAAGAATAAAATAACTAGGAATAAACCTACCTAAGGAGGCAAAAATACTGTGCTCTGAAGCTATCAGATGCTGATGCAAGAAATCAAAGATGACACAGACAAATGGAGAGATATACCATGTTCTAGGATTGGAAGAATCAATATTGTCAAAATGACCATACTACCCAAGGCAATCTACAGATTCAGTGCAATCCCTATCAAATTACCAATAGCAGTTTTCACAGAACTAGAACAAAGAGTTTTACAATTTGTATGGAAACATAAAAGACCCTGAATAGCCAAAGTAATCCTGAGAAAGAAAAACAGAACTGGAGGAATCAGGCTCCCTGACTTCAGACTATACTATAAAGCTACAGTTATCAAAACTGTATGGTATTGGCACAAAAATAGAAATATAGATCAATGGAACAGGATAGAAAATCCAGAAATAAACCCATGCACCCATGGTCAATTAATCTATCACAAAGGAGGCAAGAATATATAATGAAGAGAAGACAGTCTCTTTAATAAGTTGTGCTGGGAAAACTGGACAGCTACATGTAAAAGAATGAAATTAGAACACTACTTAACACCATACACAAAAATAAACTCCAAATAGATTAAAGACCTAAATGTAAGACCAGATACTATAAAACTCTTAGAGGAAAACACAGGAAAAACACTCTTTGGTATAAACCACAGCAAGAACTTTTTGACCCACCTCCTAGAATAATGGAAATAAAAATAAATAAATGGGACCTAATGAAACTTAAAAGCTTTTGCACAGCAAAGAACACCATAAATAAAATGAAAAGACAACCCACACAATGGGAGAAAATATTTGCAAGTGAATTGATTGACAAGAGATTAATTGCCAAAATATACAAACAACTCATGCAGCTCAATATCAAACAAACAAGCAACTCAATCAAAAATGGGTGGAAGAACTAAGTAGACATTTCTCCAAAGACGTACAGATGGCCAAAAAGCACATGAAAAGATGCTCAACATTGGTAATTATAAGAGAATTGTAAATCAAAACTACAATGAGGTATCTATCACCTCACTCCACTCAGAATGGCCATCATCAAAAAGTATACAAACAGGGAGTTCCCTGGCCATCCAGTGGTTAGGCCTGGGCACTTTCACTGCTGAGGGCCCAGGTTTGATCTCTGGTCAGGGAACTAGGATCCTGCATGCCACGTGGCATGGCCAAATTAAAAAAATAATCTACAAATAATAAGTGCTGGAGAGGGTCTGGAGAAAAGTGAACCCTCCTACTCTGTTGGTGGGAATGTAAATTGGTACAGCTACTATGGAGAACAGTGTGGAGGTTGCTTAAAAAAATTAAAAATAGAGTTACCATGTGATCCAGCAATCCCACTCCTGGGCATATATCCAGAAAAAAACATAATTGGAAAAGATAATGCACCCCCATGTTCATTGCAGCACTATTTACAATAGCCAAGATATGGAAGCAACCTAAATGTCCATTGACAGAGGAATGGGTAAAGAAGATTTAGTATATATATATATATATACAATGGGATATTTCTCAACCATAAAAAAGAATGAAATAATGCCATTTGCAGCAAAATGGATGAACCTAGAGACTATCATATTAAGTAAAGTAAGTCAGACAGAGAAAGACAAATATCATATGATATTTGTATGGGGAATTTAAAAAAATGATACAAATGAACTCATTTACAAAACAGAAACAGACTCACAGACTTCGAAAACAAACTTATGGTTACCAAAGGGGAAAGGTGGGGGCAAGAAATAAATTAGGAGTTTGGCATTAACATATACATACTTCTATATATAAAATAGATGATCAACAAGGACCTACTGTATAGCACAGGGAACTGTATTCAATATTCTGTAATAACTTATATTTTAAAAATCTGAAAAAGAATGAATATATGTATGTATAACTGTATCACTTTGCTGTACACCTGAAACTAACACAATATTTTAAATCAACTATACTCCAATATAAAAGAAAAATTTTTAATTTAAAAAGTAGTTAATTTCTTCCATTGGGTGGGGGGTTTAGCATCTGTAAAACAACTTAGGAAATGTGCATCAGATACTATTATCTAAGCACTTTGAAGAGGAGCCAAAGCAGTAGATACAGGGGAGGGGTCTGTCCCAGGAAGGCCCCATAGGTTCCTGATCCATTAAAATATGATTTTGAATATCAGTACTTCTATATTTGGCTGTATGAAACTGAACAGACACTTTACTTCCCTGAGCCCCAGCTTCCTCATTTTGAATGAGACAATAATATTTACTTCAATGTATGGTTGTAACTCATTGAGGTGCTGCCTATGAAAGAGTAAGTTCAGAAACTAACATACAGCAGGGCACTAAGAACACATGTATTGGATCTGAACTACAGCTCTGGGAGGTAGATATTTTTTAACTTCCATTTTATATATAAGGAAACAGAAGATCAGTAGAATTCAATTCAATTCCTTCTTCAATATTACTCAACCAGAAAGCAGACAAGCAGAAGCTCAAACTCTGGACTACTGATTTTTGAATCTTGGCTTCTTTCCACATGCTCTGTGTTTCTTTTCATAAGTTTGCCTGGGGCCGCTCCTAAAAAGGAGTTGTAAAATAGTTAGAAGGTCCCTGGGGATTTAGTCAGGATCTCCCCAGAGAAAGGATCAAAATTAGTCATTCATCAGATTATAAATCTACACGTTTATTCCAAAATACTTAGCATCTGTCAACTAAAAATTGACACTTGCCATCTGCCTCTACAAGGATTAAGTCACTAGCCACTGCAGTCGCTGACCTTCAACACATCCTGAAAGGAATTCAGGGTGGAGATCAGGGATGAGGCACTCTATGCTTTGGGAAAAACTTACAGAACAGGCCTTCAGATAGTTAGATATTTTCAGAAGATTTTATGAGCCCAAATTCTTGTATCTCCCCATATCTAGAAAAGCACTAAAATAATTAATGGAGACATCTGTTCTTCATGACTAGCAGCAATTTTCTGCAAAATGTGTGCTTGGCTGCATTTATCCCTCTTCACTAAAATCATATATAATATTGACCTTCCCCACTACTTCTTCAGAGCACTTCCTCAGAGCTGAGATGCTGTCTCCCAGGCTATAGACTTCATTTTGCCCCAAATAACACTTAACTGAAAACTCTCACATTGTTCATTTTTTAAGTCAACACATCTTACCAAAGACATTCCATTGTCTAGTTTCTACCTACTTTTCCAGATGCTTTCCTTGTCACTTCATCACCTTATACTTTGAGCTCCAGTTATATAAAACTTGTATTTTTGTATTTCCCAAAATATATCTGCTGTTTTACAGTCCCCTGGATTTTTTCATGCTGCAAAAACCTCCCTTATTTCTCTCCACCATTTATCACCAAGTTAATTATTACTCTCCATAAGTCGGTTTAGGTGATATATCCTGCAACATTTCTCTGACCTTCTTAGGCCAGGTTGAAGACACTCCTTCGCTTAGATAGAAACCTGCCCAACCTCTACCATAGCACTGATCACACTGCAGTATAGGTTTTGGTTTATATTCTCCTCATCTACATAACTGCTTTTTCTGGAAATTTTGCTGCAACAAACAGAAGCCTATTTAAATTCTCTTAAGGCCTCACTGAAATCCAGAAACAAAAATGAATAAACAGGTCTCGGGTCAGGAGTGAGGTCTTCACTGGGACCAGAGCAGAAGGAATTCATGGACATCTGCATTCTACCATACAATTCAGGGGCCAACTCCCTTAGTTCCTTTGATTCAAACTTTGAAGAAAAAGAAACTGACTCCACTGTGTCATGTCTACCCATAGACCAACAGCTGTGTCCAGAAAAGGGAATAAATTATTAACATGGACACCTGACCCTTCCCATCATCAGGGATGTGGGAAGCTTCCAAGAAGTAGTGTGCAGGCTGGACAGGGAAGTGATCATGTAAACCAGAGACACAGAGCTCCTTAGGAAGAGGGACAGTACCTTAACCACCTTTATATTCCCCTTGGGTAGCTTAGTGGGAGAACAATGCAGGCACCCTATAAACATAAATAATGAGAGAGATGACTTTTACCATCCAGGAATCCTGCAGTCTTTCTTCCCCCCTCCCCATTTCCACATAGATGAGACCTTGAGTTACAAGAGATTAATTACATTTGGCCATCAGGCAGGAGTGCTCACTCGGCAATTTTTAAATGCAAATCCAATTGTGGATTGCTCACAAGGTAATTTTGCCTTATTTTCTTCTTTTTTTTTGTAAGAATTGACTAGAATGCAATTCCAAATGATAATGACCACAACCAGTTATATTAAAATGTCAGATATAAAGTAGAAGTAATTATCTGTCCTTCAAGAAAATCTTGATGTATGGAGCCAAAAGCCCATTATATACTCCATTCATCAACATTTATTCAATACTCACTATGTACACAATACTGTACAAATGTATAGGACACTTTCAAAGAAAGGTGAAGACCAGATTCTGCTCTGAGCAAGTATATAGCAAGGTGGCTAGAATAGATTGTTTGTGATCACGGAGTAGATTATAATTAATGAATTCACATTGCAGTCACATAGTACACTTTACTAACTATTTGAAAGAATAATAAGATTTAGCCTGAAAAAGAAAGTATTAAGGAGAAAAAAGTTAGTTTAATAACTAAGCAACAATTATGCACTACACTTTGTTCTAGGCACTTGGTGTGTTCCTGTGGACCTTGTATTCTTTGGCAGGAAGATGGATAATAAGCAAACAAACATGATAATTTCATATAGATAAGAGTTATATGGGAAATAGAATAAGACTATTCAATAAAAGTGATGTATTGCTTTAAAGTGGCTTCTTTAGATAGGGTAGTCAGGAATGGCTTCTCTGAGCTGAATCCTACATGATAAGAAGGAGCCAGACATGAAAAAGTGTCCAAGCTCAAGGAATAGCAAATACAAAGTCCCTGAGAAATGAATGAGGTTAGTGTTCAAGGAAAAGAAAGAAGACTCATGAGGCTGTCCTCAGAACAGAGGATAAAAGTGATAAAGATGGATTTCGGCAACAGCCAGAACATATGCAGTTTTCAGGATACAGTAAGAGGTTTGCTTTGTTTTTTTAAATGTAGTGGAACATCATTGGAGGGCTTTAAGCAGGAAAGTGGCTTGACACAATTTTAGAAATATCACTATAACTGCTGTGGAGAGAAAAGATTATGAATTACAGGAGTTTAAAAATCCTATCAGGGAGAAAAGTGGCTCTCTTACAGTGATCCAGGTGAGAGATGATGGTGTCTTGACCTACTGTGGTGTTTGATAGGACAGAGAGAGGTAGACAGAACCTGGATTTATTTTGGATTTACCAATAAGAGACTGGGGGGAAAGAATCGTAGAAACGTTTTAGAATTTGGGCTTAAGAAACTGAATATGTGGTGCCATTAACTGTGATGAAGTTGACTTTGGTGGACAAATCAAAAGTTTATTTTGGAGCAGGTGAAGTTTGAGATGTCAAGAAATACCAAGTAGACAGTGAGAAAAAATATGTCTGCAGTTCAGAGAAAGGTCAAGGTAAAGTAATTGATACATAGATGTTATGTAAAGCCATTAGAATGATAATTATCTTCAAGTGCTTGCAGAAAGATGTAGTTCTATTTGTAGTTGTTTGCAGCAATGATATCAGACATTCGTTGCTTGATAAAACACTTTGAAAATAGAAATGTCATGGTTCTGTTCCAAGCATTTTTGACTCAGTAGGTCTGGGATTTCTATCCATGGTGCAACAAGCTGTGTGTATGTTTTTTGTTAATCTCCTCAGGTGAATCTAAGATTGAGAATCACTGCTTTAAGGGCAGAGTCATGATAAGTAAATAAAGTTAACATCCTCTGGTGCTTCAGTGAGGATTATAGGAGCCATTTTAGAATCCCTGTGTTAATAGTAAGAGGGCTTGAACTAAAAGTTCAAGTTTGGTTTGGATAACTTTTCTTTGCCTTGGTTTTCCAGCTTAAAATAACCAGACTGTTTTGGCTATTACTTTGCAATTTCTCATAGAGTACACATGGCCACCCTAGGATATCCTGTCATTCCCTCTGTATACCTTTTCTATAGGTGACATGAAGAAATTATGCAAAAATCCTAATGCAGGAGTTGGCAAACTCTCTCTAAAGGATCAGAGAGTAAGTATTTTAGGCTTTGTGAGTTATACAGTCTCTGGCTCAACTACACAACTCTGCCCTTATAGTGAGAAAGAAGCCATAGACAATATGTAAATGAATGAGTGTGGATATGTTCCAATAAAACTTTATTTAAAAAATTCAGGACGTGAACAGGATTTGGCTGTGGTCCATAGTTTGACAGCCCCTAATCTAATGTATGGTGTGAGGTATGAGAAAGGTCACCAGTGGTAGAGTTTGTGCACAGATGATGGTGAAAGCCTGGACTTATCTGGACCACTTTTTCATTGCTCTTACACAGGTGCTATATTTTATAAGATTTTGGCAGCAGGAAATAATAAGGTAAGATTAGATGGCCAACTTCAAATTGAAGGTGAAGGCTGCATCTCTTCTCCTGATCATGCTCTCATTGCATATTACAGGCTGTGGATTGTCATTATGTTAGGAAAATGTTTGAAACTGGGAGGTGTGCACTACTTTGATGTACTACTCTTAGTTATGTGACTTGGACAAGTTACTTAACTTCATAAGTCTAAGTTCTTCAATAAGTTAGGGATGATAATAGGACGTACATTATTGGCTTATTGGGATGAACAAATTGTATAATAAATGATAGGCACAGCACAGTCTCAAGCAGAGCAAATACTCTAAAGTCATAATTAGATGTAGAATACAATTGTACATTTAAACATGTAAGATCATAAGTAGTGCTATTGGTTTATTAATTAACACGGCAGTATGGGAATGAATACGGACATGGAAGGATGAATGGTGAAATAGTAAGCTCCTGGCCACTGGAAATGTTTAAGTGGAGGCTGGATATTCATTGTTTGTAAAAGTTAAACCAGGAAATCCTCTGAGTTTCTGATTTTATATTTGCAAGCTAAGGACAGAGCCAGGATGCCTAGATATTGCTTATAACTTTCAATTAAGATTTCCTGTCAGGGCAAGGTTGAATATTTTGCATCTTAAGGAGGCAACATGCTACAGTGGGAGAATCTTGGACTTTGGCTTCAAAGTCCATAAGTTTGAAATTCCAGTTCTGCTATTTTACTGTTTGACATTAAGCCCATTGCTTCATGTCTCTTATTTATTCAAAGGGGATCATAATCCTTATAAGGATTAAATTAGTGTTTATACATATATATATATATATATATATCAGTATATATACTGATATACTGGCACACAATAGATAATTACTTCCCTCCTCAGCATTTTCTTTTTATTCTGAATACCTTCTATACATTCCATGTGTTACCAAACAAGGTTCCCACCTTACATTTCTCCCTTAATCCTCTCATTTTCATCATCAAGAACAAAATTAAGTTTCTATCAAGTGCTCACTGACATTACCCTGGCATCCAAACTATCCGATGTGACATAAAAAAAACCTTTAATGTGTAGACATGCTAATCAGAAGGGAAATGTCAAATCTGCATACATTTCAAGTGACCCAACAATATTTACCTTCAAGCTAAGTCTATTTTTCTGACAATTGCCTCATTGAGGAAGTGACTCATTCAGCATACCAAGCCCGATTCCATATGAGAACTTTACCTCAGACTGGTTTGAAAGCATCAAAAATATAAATGTCACACTGCCTTGCAGTTTGTAACAAGCCTAATTTGATTTGACAAATGATGTTGATTTTGAAGGGGTCACTAACCATTAGAACTGCCGAGGACAAAGATTGCCTTGAAGGTGGATCACAATTGAATGTTTAAACAGTTTGTTATGCAAATTTGCTTTCTACCTGTCAGGAGTGGGTAAAGGATAGTGATAGAGAGCTGCTTGTAAGGACATGTCCAGGATTGATGACTGCCTGGCACAGTCCTTAGTTGCTGCAGAGAGCATCTTGCAGAGCTCAGCACGTAGATCTGCCACTCTTATTACCCAGGAGTGTTAGATAAGCACAACTTCCACCGGGAGTACGAGATGCTCCTATTTTCCAACTCTCACATCTCCTACTCCATGGCCATCAAAGCAAGTAAGAGTAAACTGAGTTCAAATCAAGCTTCCCTCAGAATGCCAACTCCCAAATTATCAAATTACCTCTCGAATAGATCAATGGATCCTCTGGAAGGTGAAACTGACATCCTGGAAGGATGTGAATATTTCACAGCCCAGGGCCTCCCTCTGTCTCCAGTCCCATAGGCAAGCCTTCATCTCTTTAACTGTTCACTCTCCATTTTAACTAAAGAATTTATTTTATTTTGTTTTGTTTTTTTAATCAGAGTCTCCTTAAGGAAGACTGTGTCCTCATTTATGCCCCAAACAGTGACAGCATCTTAGTATTCGTTCCCTGGGGAGGTCCTTTGTCTTTTGGTGGCACCACAGCCCCACTTTCTCCCTGTTCTCTGTGCTGTGTGAGGGTGATATCCTACCCTTTTTGGTTTGGGTTTTCTCAAATATTGCCATGAGCTGGGAAGATTTGACCAAGCCCACTCTCTCTCCTGGCTGGAGCCTGAACTCAAGCAGGTTTCCTTACCTGGGGCAGAAGTACGGAGACCATAATATTCCCATGCAATTCTAGTGCATCCCAGTATCTGTAGTAGAGCAGACGTTACAGGTGTTCATCTCACTCACGATACAATTTATGTTATCAAACTGTTCATGGAGGGCTCTGTGAGCCATGGTGCAAACATTAGGCACTATTCTGAGTGAGACAGGAAGCCAGTGGAGAATTCTGAGCAGTTTCTTATTTTACAACTTGTGGACAAAAATATGCCCCCAGAGGGCCATTGAGAAACAATGTATGTAAAGCACAGAGCACAAGACCTGTTACATAATTGGTATACAATAAATGTTTGTTACTGCTGTTATGAACATTAAATTCATAGCCTCTTTATCTTGGCCTTTTCATTTTATTTTATTTTATTTCTCTTTCTTTTGGTGGAAGGGAGACTACTTAATAAATCGAAAGGATGCACTTGCTCTTGTAAGCCTGTTACATACTTATGAATAGTCGAACAAAACCCTAACAGTTCCAGACTACACATGCTTTTAGCAACTGAATGAAAGCCAGATTTCTTGTTTTTAATATCTCTGCGGCAGGAGCTAAAAGAACATCTTGTGACTAAAGGAAAGTTAAAGCTGGGTATGATTGGCCTTTGCCCGCTAATTCAATCAACAAATGTATATGGAATGCTTCCATAAAGTACAGTGGCTTTGAACCCAAAAGTCCTGGATCAAATGTCATTTCTGCTGCTTATTTAATGTGTGGCTGTGAGCTTATCACTTGATTTCTCCAAGTCTATTTCCTCATCTTCAAAATGGGACTTTGTTGTAGGGTTTAAAACAATGAGGAAAATAAATCCAGTATCTCTTGGTGTGAGAAGTCATAGAATAAGCATAATAATTGTTTTAAATGTGTCCATTATGTAGGCAGCCATCATCTTCCTAGATGAACTAACTGCTAATTAGGAATAATTTTGTTCAAAGTTCTACCATCCTGGAAAACTTAATTTCAACAATTGAGCATCTATTAGGAAAAGTACTATGCTAATCCCTGAGAAAGATGTAACCCTGAGTAACATCTGGTTTTTAGGGCCCTTTAGGACACTACCCCAGCCCAGCAAAGCATGCTGGGAAGCACATGAAAGGGAAACTCAGCTTATGACCTGGGTTCAGGAATGGATATCTACACCATTCCATTCCACATGCCCATATTTTGCTTACTTTCATTATTTCTAACCCTTACAATAAATCTATAAAGTAAATATTATTATCTCTCTTTTACAAATGAGAAATGGAGATGCAGTAAGAGGAAAGCACTTATCCAGTGTTTTTCTGTTGGTAAGTGGTAGGGTTGAATTCTCATTTCATTTGATTTTGGCAAAAATTTATACGAGACCTACTCTGAGCCAGATATTGTCATAGATGCTGGGGTTATAAAGGTGAGCAAAACATTCCTGACCTCTTGGAGTTTACATACAAGATTTGAACCCAGATCTGACCTGCTCCAAAACTTCAATCTTTCCACCAGACCCAGTACTTCATTGCAGTGGTGCCATGTGGGGAGATGAATCTGACTCCAATTCAGTGAGTTACATTTCCTGTTATGCCATTTTTATTCCCTTTATGATTTAATCAGAACATTTGCTTAGATTGATATACAGCTTAGTCATGCATATGATCTTTTTTCCCTCAACATTTTTTTCATGGGGGGGCCGTCAGTTTTGCAAACTGGCTTGATTTACACAGATATTTTATCCAGAAACAAATTAGCAATTTAAAATGCAGAACAGAAAAGGCTGCCAGTGTGCTAATAGCTCCATTTCCTTGATTAAGAGGGCTTTCTCCAAGATGGCATAAAGAACAAAGCCCTCTTTGGCCTAAAATTCATTTGGTTGATGGTCTTAGAAGAGAGAGATGCTAGAAGAACACTGTCCTGTCTGAAGAATAGAAATCTACCCCAAGTCTTACTGCCAGACTAATTTTCAAAAATATTACTTTGCACATGTACTTTGGTCATAAGCTTTTGTGGTTTTCTATGCTTGCAGAATAAAAATCCCAAACCCCTAAAGTTCTCATTCAAAGTCAAAAATTTTTCTCTAACTTCTTTAGTCTTCTCCCTCCCCTGCCACTTTCCCAAGTCTTGGGAGGCTGCAGATTGGAGTTTGAGGCCCCCTCTGTTTTACATAGTAGAGATGTTACCTTAGCCGAGTCACTTTGCCTCTCAGAGTTTCTGTTTTATCTTTATCTATTCTATAAAAAGAGATAGTAGAATTTGTCCTCTCCTCTCCTTAGATCTGAGGAGGGGCTCAAACGAGGCAGAAGGCTTTGTTAACTGTAAAGAACAATACACAAACCACCTTGCAGTATCTTTGCTCCACCCACAGTGATCAACTCTTCTTCCCATACACAATACACATTTACACATCATCTCTCCCTTTCTGTCACATGCATGCCCCCTCCCCGCTGTCTATCGAAATAAGTTTGCCTTTCTTCAGAAACTTGATCCTAAAAGAAATCAGTTGTCGAACAGTCCTAGCCCTCAAGAATCTCCTCCTCCACTGACCTGCCATGGTTTCATGCACTTAGCACTCACTTGATCTTTGCTGTCGTTTTGCTATCATTCTTCAGTATCTCACCAGTTAGCTTGTAAACCCTCAAGAGAGAGACTGAATTTTACAGTAATTTGTGTTAGCTCATAACATATGATTCAGATTCAGCTAACATTTATTGAATGCTTACAATATGCCTGCTCTGTGTCAAGGACAATCATAGGTGCTTCCTCATTTGCTTCTTGTTTACTCCTAAGATAGATATTACTCTTATCCACAATTTACACATATGGAGATGAAGGTTCAGAGGAGCTAACTCTTCATTGTTCCACATCTCATAGCTAGTAAGTGGTGGAGCTGAAACCTGATTCCAGGGCAGATTTTAAAGCCCATGTTCTTTCCACCAAAATATGCTATCTCCTTTATTAAGTGTCGGCTGATGCCCATCCTAATTGTGATGATGGTAGGTAACTGGGGCATCAAATGGGGTCTTTAGTAGCTCAGAGCACTAACCATCTGGACCTGATTATAACTGACCATACGGATTCATATCTGACTATTCATCCTATAAATATATGTTTATCTGGCTTTTATTTTTTACATAGGTTAAGCACATAAAAGCAAAGGAAATGATATGGAATAAAATGTATAATTCAAAACTTAAATGCCCTTAGTCTTATCATTACAATTTTAGCTACTTTTAACTCCTTGTGCTCCACTTTCCTCATATTAAAAATGAGAATACCATTACCAACCTCACAGGATAGTGCAAAGATCAACTGATATGTATAAACAGATACTGCATTAGTAGTTGTTATAGTAATAGTGAGAAGTGAGCAGGAATGATATCCAGTAACAGCTAGTTAGTTCTAATTTAGTGTGTGTCAACATCAAGTAAATATCCTCTTTGTAAAATCTCTGAATAGAGAATAATCTAGGCAATTAAGAGTTTACAGAAATTTGTATGGAGATAAAAATGATTCAAACTAATTATGAAAAAGCAAACTCTTCATAGAAATCTTTAAGGATTTTTAAAGCCTGCCCTCTAGTATGCTTTCTGTTACTAGAGGATTTCTAGCATAGGTTTATATATGGTCTAGGAGGATAAAGAGGCCATTTTTGAATGTGTTGGTGTCAAATTTACTTACATATTTAATGCCATTAAGTACACACCTGTATGTGTGCTATCAGCAGAATGGGGTGGGAGAGGTGGGGATCCTCGGTCAGCTCGGGCTGCCATAACAGAATACCACAGAATATGTGGCTTAAACAACAGAAATTTATGTCTCACAGTTCTGGAAGGTAGAAGTCCAAGATCAATGTGCCAGTTGATTTGGTTTCTGGATTGTAGTCTTGTTGCTGTTGTTCACATGGTGGAGAGAGAACACTAGCTCCTTGAATTCTCCTTCTAAGGACACTGATCGCACCCTGAGGACTTCACCTTCATGACTTCCAAAGGCCCCACCTCTATTACATTGGGAGTTAGGATTTCAAAAGATGAATTTGGGTGGGGGTAGGACATACATATTCAGTCCATAGCATTGGGTAAGATAAAATCATAGAGACAAGTGATACCTTCTCTCTGCCATCAAAATAACTCCTCTTCCAATAGTGTGGCCAGCCATGTGTCCAGGTAGACAAGGGAAGGAGACCAATGGAACTGGGAGGTGAGAAGCTTTCTAATTAGACCCAATATAGGACTAGGAAGAAATGTCTCCATTACAATACATGGACAAATTACTATACAACTGAAATAATTCCAATGAATTGGAACTACTAAGACTAAGGATATCCAAAATGTATAGTTTGAGTCCAAACTAGATTCCCCCCTACTATATAGATGGGACCTCATCAATCTTGTCCCCCAGTGTTTATGTGGATCTGTTTCCTAAAACTCTACAAATGTTAGATTTTTAATCTTTGGTAATATGATATTACAAAGAAATTGCTTTTCGTCTGTTATTGTTCAGCTCAGTCATCTTCATATATGCTTAATCCTTACTAGTCACTTGTGTTATTTTATTTTCTTCTGCTTTTTTTTTTCATTCCCCTTGGAATATCAATGTCTTTGTTACTGCTTTCTAAGAACTCATTTATGACTAAGGATGTTAACCATTTGTCATGCAATGCAAATGAAATACCATATTTTATTGCTGTCAATTTATTATGGTGTTTTGTATTTTGGTTGTTTATTAAAATATAATCATGTTGTGTTTTTTTAAAAAAAGAAAGAAAAAAATCTTACATAAAACTCTAATACGTTAATAGCAGGAGTAGAGTAAATCCAGTTTAAATGAGGATGTAGAGACCAGACTTTTTCTTGGCCTCTGTATTAGTCCACTAGGGCTGCCATAACAGAATACCATAGACTGGGTGGCTTAAACAACAAACATTTATTTTCTTATAGTTCTAGAGCCTGAACATCCATGATCCAAATGCCAGCAGGGTTGGTTTCTGGTGAGAGTTCTCTCCTTCCCTCGACAATGGTTAACTTTTCACTGTGTCCTCACATGGCCTTTCCTCTGTGCACATACACTCCTGGTGTCTCTTCCTCTTCTTATAAGGACACCAGTCTTAGTGAATTAGGGGTCTACCCTTATGACCTCATTTAACCTTGATAACCTCATTAAAGGCCCTATCTCCAAATATAGTCACATCAGAGGTTAGGACTTTAACATACAAATTTTGGAGAGGTACAATTTGGTCCATAACATCTTCATCCTCACCCCTTACATGGCTTGTAAGGCATTTTAAGAAACCCCAAGAATCTTTGGAGAAAAATATGAAAATCATTGGTCCACATCACCAGTGGATCACCTATATCACCCAGACTTTTGAAAATATCACAATGGATTGACCAGTGTTTCTCATTGGTTTGCATTTACTTCTTCATACTAGAATTAAGTCAACAGTGAAGAGAAAGCAGTTTAGACAAATGAGATCTTGTTAGTAGGAAATCGTTCACTTAACAAAATGTACCTACTTCCAAGGATGTTTTCTCTGGACTTGGCCAGGTCCACACAGCTTTGTAGACTCTATGATGTTGAGCTTATCCATGCTGTGTGCAGCAGCCAACAACTGTCTTGTGTGCATTTAAAAAGGGGCAAACAAGAGTCTATTTCACCTTCTCTTCCTGAGGTTTAGGTAAGACCCTTTGATTGGCTGGGAAAAAAATACATATATCCTGAATTACCTTTAGTATCATCCACTGAAATCAGACACTATAAAGGAAAGATGCTCATTCTTGGTGAGATGTCTGCAAGCGCATGTGTGTGTGCACAAGAACTCTCTCTCTCTCTCTCTCACACACACACACACACACACACACACATATGCTACAGTCTAAGGTAATATGCAACACATCCAGGAATAAATAAACTAGCTAATGAGGCATTCTCTAAGGAGACCGCTTAGCTAGTTTTTACTCACTCTGGCCATGAAAATTTTGACTATAAAATCCAGGTAGTCTCTACCTACACATAATAATACCTGAGGGTTATTTTTCCTCGTACTTATTTACCAAGACAACAAAAGTGATTGTTATGGAAATCAGAATAAGGGCACTCCAGGCAGAAAGCACTACATGAGCAAAGGCAAGTAAGCAGGAAACATAGGATGTATACAAAGAACACATATTAACTTAGAATTTAGGATGAAAAAGGGGAATGATAAAAATTTTTGAAAGAATGACTTGACAGATAACTAACGGTCTGGACACTGGAATAAGTAATTTGAATATGGTCTCTAAGCACCAAATAATAGTGGAAGGGTTTTGAACAAAGATACATAATCAGAACTTTGCTGTAGAAAAATTAACATGGTGGGCATGTGTGGGATTAACCAAAGGAAGGAGAAATAATTTGGAAAACATTTATAAATCTAATAGAAACTGTGACATGAGACTCAAAGAAACAAGCAACAGCAAAGTGTCAGCAGAACCTTAACATTTGTGAATTTAACATTAACAATTTTCACCAATTCATAAGAGACCTGACAGGTCCCTAGTACAAAGAATTTCCCATTTTGTTGAGGCATGAACCCGAATCACATGCTCTATGAGACAGATGTGTAGAAATGAGTCCCTCAATCTACTAAGTGAGCCTAGATGAATGTCCTGTAACCACTCCTCAACACAATATACTCCACTTTCTCAAATACAAATGGGCAATGGGCAGTTAGTAGATGAAACTTGACGAAGAAACACGCAAAACAAAAACACAGTGACTCCCATTCAGCTGGACTAGGGATTTTAGGGGCTGATAATGAAAAAATGAATACCTTCCAATCATAGATAGCTTCACACAAGGGCACAAGAACCAACCACTGCTATTGGATGAATCAATAAGCTCCAAAGTAACCTGTTCTTATACTCCAAAAAAGATGTTAAAAAAAAAAAAGCGCCTAATTTTTAGAAATCTCACTTTATTGCTCTATAGTTTTACTTTTTACTAAAGAAAATTAACTGTAAGATGCCATGTTTGTTTCAATTTGTATTCATAAAAATCCAGTTTGAAATCCCAAAAAAAGAAAATTAAAAAAAAAATTTTTTGTTAACAACCTGCATGGAAATTCAACATTAAACCACTTAAAGTAAGGCCTTTGTGAAAATATGAAATCCATCCCAAGGGCAGGAGACCATTTACCAAAATGATGTTAACAGGAGACTTTCCCATGAAGCCCTTGAACTTAGGTGAAGGATTATTAGGATAAGACTGGACAAAGTCAATGTTTCACCAAGATAGCCCATGGCACTGTATCAGAGGTGGTAACCCCATCTAATTGGGGAAGGAGTCAAGGGTCACATCAAGAAATAGTTGGCCAGATACACATTTAAAGACAGAGAACATATTTGAATCTATTGTCCAGTGTAGTTTGGAGCAAGTAATTTTTGTCAAATGTCATAAATGAATATGAGAGACCATTTCCATATCTGTTGATTTATCTTTTTTCATCTACTTTCAACATTTCATGTCTGTGTATTTTAGATATGACTTATAAACAGTATTTATCTTGTTTGTTAATATAGCTATCCTCACAATCTTTGTCTTTTGTACAGAGAATATAATTAATTTACACATACCGTAATAATGATTTATCTGAATTTATTACTGACACTTTGTACTTTCTCATTGACCTGGCTTTTCTATGTTTTTTTTTTCTTTTTTTCTTATTTACTTTTAGATTGATTTATTTCTCATTCAATTTTTTCTCTCCACTCTATATCATGTTTCTATTCTTTTAGTGGTCACCCTAGAAATTAACATGTATACTTCGTTTACCAAAGTCCTAATATTATTAATACTTTATGTTCCTTCTTAACAATACCCACCCAATTTATAAGATTGTGTTGTCATGTATTTTCATTTTACATTATTTTACTTTAACCCCACTAAAACATTTTTGTTTTACACAAGTCAGTATTTATTCACTTGGTCAACTTTTTTTGTTACTGTTTATTATTCTATCTTACATCTCAACCCAATATTGGGGTGGCTCAGAAACAAGTCCTTCATTGTCTTCTCTTCATTATCTGCACTCACTGCCCTAGGGAACTCAACCAGTTTCATGGTTTTAAATGCCATCTATATTTTGACATCTCAAATTATTATCTCTAGTCCAAACCTCTCTCCTGAAGTCTAGACTCATATATCCAACTTCTTACTCAACATCTCCATTTGCATGTCTAGTAGAGATCTCAAAATAATATGTCCAAAATTAAGCTCTGTTTTCCCTCTGAAACTCTCTCCACCCACAGTCTTTCCCATCTCAACTTCTAGCAACTTCTCCTTCCGGTTCCTGAGGCTAAAAAACTTGGAGTCATTCTTGATACTTCACTCCCACGCATACACAGTCTGCCAGGAAATTCTGTTAGAAAATATTTTCAGAATACATCTAGAATCTGGTTGGTTCTTGTTACCATATATTTCAGGCCAATGTACCAAAACTTTCCCCTGAACTCTTACAACAACTTTCTAATAGGTCTTCCTGCATCTAGCCTTACTTCCCTGCAGTATGTTCTCAGTACAAGTGCCAAAGTGATCCATTTAAAATTTCAAGATCATTTCATTTCATTGCTAAAAACCCTCCAATAGCTCTCTATTTCATGCAGAGTAAAAGCCAAAGACTTGCAACGCTTACTAAACCCACTATTACCTAGTCCTCCATTAGTGCTCTGTCCTACTACTCCCCTATCCCTGACCCTGCTCACTCCCACCTCACTCACTCCCACCTCAGACTCTACCTAGAATTCTATTCCTTTTGCCCGGAATTCTCTTCCCCCCAATAGCCACGTGATGCATTTCCTCACCTCTTTCAAGAATTTATTGAAATTTCACCTTCACACTGAGGTCCTCCTTGATCAGTTTACTTAATACAATAGTCTGTCCACCCACTCCATGAAACTCTCATCTCTTACACTTCTATTTTCCCTTTTGCATAGCAATTATGACCTTCTAAGAAACTACTGAATTCACTTGTTGATTGGTTTTAGTGTTTATTATCTATTTCTCTCTGCTAGAACAGTAGCTCCACGAGGACAAGGTCCTTTGTCTATTTTCTCATTGGTATACTCTGAACATGTAGAAATGTGCTTGGAACATAGCAGTCAATAAATATTTGTTGAACTAATGCAGTTTAGAACCTTCTCCACTTGCACTATGTCCCCATATCCTAGGTTTAAGGCAATGAGAGCTCTGCATTTTCCCACTGGAACAGAGAAACTCCTTCTAGTGAAGAAATTCAAGAAAAGAGACCAAGACTTGAGAACAAGGGAATTCTGGACCAGGTGCCAGCTGAGAGCATCAGAAAAGCCCTTTAACCCTATGGCCAGGAAATGCCAATTCTTTCTTCATCTCCAATCCCAGAAGGGTATTGATACAATGGCTGGTTGTCTCTTCCTTGGTTCGGGAGGTCAAGGAACCCTATTCTTGCAAGTAATTCACACTCTTTTCCACTAACTGGGATTAAGTAAAGACCCAACCAGATTTGACAGTATAAAAGAGGAATGATTTGTAGGTTGATGTCAACCTATCTCCTTTCATCTTTACTCCCATTAAGAGTCTTGACACACTCGTACAGGATGGCCTAAAAAACCTGTCATGGCCATGTACTATTTCCCTAGGGAATTCCTAAAGTCTTACCTTCTATCTCTATGAACCTAACTGTGACTTCCCCTGGCTTCTTCTCCCCATATTGGTAATATTCTTAGCTGCTCCTCTTTTAGATGTCCCTTGGGCATTAACCATTTCCCCTTTGGGATAGAATTTCTGCATTTATTTTCTTGGATAGTCTCAAACATTACCAAAATGTACCACATCATCCCTAAATCATACTGGTTATCTGAAATTCTACCTTGTCAGATTTATTCCATATTCAGCCCCAGCTGAATGAGAATAATTCTCCTAGGAATGACAGCCTAGAAGGAATATTCCAATGGTTTCTACTATCTTCTTTATTTTGCTCAAACCTATTAAATATATTTCCTCAATGACTTGAATAATTACATGATAACATGCTTGTCAAATTTGCAGGTGACAAACAGCTAGTAGAAGTAGCTAATATTTTAGATGATAGACTCAAGAAACCAAAACAATTCAAGCAATTTAATGACTAGCCCAAAATAATAAAGTGGCAATTTGTAGAGGTGATTAGGCCAACACCTAACACACATTAGGCTTTCTATAAATGCTTGTGGGAGTAATAAATGAATAAGTTAATCAACACAGATTCTTATACTAAGGTTATAAAAATCACTAATAGGTTTATAGGTTTATTGGATGATAAATACCATAAGTCACTTCTGTGAGAAAATGGGGCCATTGCTGGTGAGAGCACACCTATAGCTATTGTGTTGATTTACGGGATTCACATTTTTCAACTGATGTTGACCAATTTGAGTGATTCCTGAGAAAAATGATTATGAAACTAAAAGGTTGTATATTGATTTATTTATTCATTATGTAATCTTGAGTGCCTATTCTTTAAAGCCTTGAGCTAGTCATTAAGGATACAGAATGTTTATATATGGAATAGCTGAAAAAATGGAATACATTACTCATTATTTTGCCATTATTAACTAATATTAAAATAAAGTGTTATTGAATTATTTTAATAATATACATGAATATCATAACATAATATTAATCATATAATATTACTACTATAATGATATTAAATAAATAATATATTATGATATAATCTTATATGTCATACCATTAATATGGAAGTAATTTTATTTGACGCCATGTTATTGATTAATAGTAGTAACATATGTTTAATAAATCCTTTTTGATATGCCAATCTTTCCCATATCACAATTCCATTGGAAGCTAGGATATAATTTCTATGACAACAAGTATCCATTACTTCCATATACTATTTTCTCTTAAAGTCTTTAAAATATTTGAAAACTAATCTAAATATGAAATCCTTCTGAAATTTTTCATTTTTCCACAATCATTATAATTTTGGGTTCACATCTTATTTGATGCTAATTCTTTAGTATGTGCCTCTACTGAGTTTTTCTAAAGCATTCAACATACTTTCATTGAAACAAAAGCTGTCCTTTTTTAAGTAATATTTTATCAGCTTACATAATATTTACTCAAATTATATATCTACAGGAAGAACACTAATTGGCATAAGTAATTTGGTAACTAACACAAGTGACTCTTTGGAAACATACAAGTCAGTGAGCAGAAGTACAGGAGAGTACTAGAGTACTGTCTACTGAACACAAGCATGCTGTAGACATCCATCAGAATGTTTTCAAGAGGAAGAGCAGCATTTAACCTTGTAGGTTGATTAATCTAGCCGATTGGTTAAGTGGAAGCTGGTTAAGATAATTCTAACCAAACACTAAACCAACTTTCATATAGCTTCCAGAGTTTTCTCTCTAGAAAACTCACCCAAACATTTCAGTCTCCTCCTTAAAGTCCTTTAATGGCCCCCATATAAAGCCAGGCTCCATGGACAAAATGATACTTGAGAGAGGAAATTTAACTTATCCAAGAACGATTCCCCTCAGGTTATTTTTTATTGAGTTCTGAATAGTTTATGTTAAAAAACTTAATTATGGAAATAATTGGGGCCTAGGTGATAGGAGTATTTAGATCTGCCTCTGGCAGTGGTTAGGGGCACTGGCAAGGAAACTTCACCTCAGGCCATTTACAGTGACTGAGTCTCTAGAGAGCCTGACTGCTTCTGACTCTCTGTTCTGTCTTGAGTGGAGACCTCTGGGCTCCCAATTCAAAGCATGAGTGATTTACTGGGGCTCCCCATCCACAGTAGGCCTTGGACCTCCCACGCCAACTTCGCAGCTGCCTCTGCCTGAACTGGCAAATATTCCTGGATAACCAGGGGATCCACCTGCCAGTCAGCTCTCTGGGTTTCCTTCTCCCAGGCCTGCCCCTGTGATTCTTCACTACATTTTCGTGTTCCTATTTCTTCAAGAAGAAATTTTAAAATATTTTATCCAGTCAAGTGTTGACTTGCATTCCTTATTCCTGTATTATTGATGTCATACCACCCTTAGTTCTTTGTAAATAAAGAAGTATGAGGGCCCAGACTTGAAGCCAGAGGACCAAAGTACACTATCCATTTCTATCATTTACTAGATGAGTCACCTTAGGCAACTCACTTCATAGACTCAGTTTCCTATCAATAAAGATAAGAATTATATCTTCCTGCATTAATGATTCTAGGTGCAATTCATTGAGACTTTGGGTAGAAAAGCATTGTAAATGTTAAAGTATTAATTAATATATAATTACATTGATATTTACTCCCAGACAAATGTGTGTGCACACGTGTGCTTTTGTCAACTGTTACCTAAGAATGGAGAACGGAAGTTGGTTATGAGACTGTGTGTAGATTAAGTTATCCTTTATCAATGTCAATTTTTTCATTCATACATTTATTTGATTATCGCATGCCTGCTCTGCCCTGGGTCTGGTGCTAAGTCCTGTTGATACAGCAATGACACAGAACAATGCCAGAATTCAACAAACTCCTAAAGGGCTTTCTGAAGGTGTTTTAATTTCCAAGAACCCCTCCATGATCAGACCCGCCTGTCGTACAATCTCCTGTCATTGTTAGCCTCTGTTACAATTTAACTTCAGGGAACTCATTATGATTTCACTTCTATTTTTATTTTATACTATATGTAAATTTCTATTTCTACCACTATACTGCAATGCCATGATGGTCACTACTGTGTCCGAAGTATAATCTATAAATTATTGTTAAGGATATAAAAGAAATGAGTGAATGATTAATCAGATGGACGTTAGAGGATCTGATAGGGTATGGTAGGAGATAAAATCAGAAATATAGATGGGGCTCAGTTTGTAAGGAGCCTTGAATGGCCTGCTAAGCCATTATGTCTTTATACTTTAAATGGTGAGGAACCACAGGAAACTGAGATAATAGCATACACAAAGGCAAGAAGATGTAAATGTTCAGCCCAGCCATGAATAGAAGAACAGCAAGTAATCTTATCTGGTTAGAAGATAGCATGGTGTTGCCTCAGGTCACTGACTCAAAAAAGAATAAATGGGAGCACCCAGTTTCTTCTTATGACACATTTGGCTCCCAGATCTGGAGAACTGCTTTGCATTCTCCTGACTTTAATAAGATACTCTTAAAGGGAAGCACAATAGCACTGACTGGGATCAGATCTCTGGGGTTAATTCCATCTCCTAACCCAAACCTGGGAGGCAGGAGCACTGCAGCAATGAAATATACTGACTGTGACTCTCTTGAGATTGTCAAGGACATTTCAGGATCATCAGTGCAAATATGAATGTTGATTGGCATGATATTAAATGGGGTCACAGGGAGAGAACCCACAGGAAAAGCTGGAGCATGGGAATGGAAATCAGTGACTCTCCTACTTGGCTGACTCTCCCATTGCAGGATCTCGGAGGGTGGTGGGGGATTTGATCATTCATCCAGCAAATGTTTACTGAACACCTACAAGGTGTCAAGGTACTGACTAAGCTAGACTCTAGGGATACAATGTTGAGGGAGTGGCCAGGGCTGCCTAGAAGCTCATGGTCTAGTTGGAGAGAACAGCAAGGACCAGGCATTTTAATAAAGTGTGATAAGTGCTCTGCTTATAATGAAAACAAAATGTGAGTCCAGAGCAGTGGTCGCTAATGTGGCAGTAGGTTCAGGAAAAGTTTCTGGGAGGAAAAAATCTTAAGTTAGACATTAAGCACAAGTCCAAATTAACCTAGTTAGAGGGAAATGTATTGGTCACAGTTTTTAGATGCAAGAAAAATAAAAGCTGATGCTACAGAAAGTAGTTTACCACGATTGCTATTATTATTACTATTATCAATAATAATGACAATATTTTTGAGCATGTACTATGTACCAGGCATTGTTTCAGTCATAACGTATATATGATTAATCCTTCCAAGCACTATTTGAAGTAGGCACTATTGTTATCCCCATTTTACAGATGAAGAAACTGATGTAAAGAAGTTATTTGGCTAGTGTAAGATTACACAACTAGTAACTGAGGTAGAAAAGATTTGGACTCAGGCTCTCTGACCTTGAAGCTTCTATTGTTGCTGTCTCTGTCAGAAAATAAGAGACAATGCCTGTTCCTTCCCTCTTGTGTCACAAGTTCCTGAGCCAAATTCTGATTGTCAGAGTCAAGATCATATGCTCATGTCTTAACCACAAAGTGGATTTGTAATGAAGTAATATTATTTCATCTGCTATGCAGTAAAACAATGTGCAGTCCCACAATGTATCTCAAAATGGAAGGTTCCCTACACATAGAAAAGGATCCTAATGATAGAAAAACAATGACAGGGATGAAAAATATTCCAGGCACAGGAAGACATCTGTAAAGGCATAGAAGCAATAGACAGCAAAGGTGTTTCAAGAAACTGCAGGTAGTTGCTATGAACAGCACTTAGAATAAAAGTCTGGGTGGGTAGGAGAGGGGATACAATTACAGCAGGCTCAGGTCATGAAGGGCCTCATAAACCACTGTGAAGGTGTTGGATTTTATCTCTAGGGCAGTGAGGTAAGGAGTTCTAAGCAGAGGAAAGATGCAATCATATTTGCAATTAGAAAGATTCCACTGCATGCAGATAATGAAGGCAAGGAGAATACCACTATCATCCAGAACATGGCCATATAATTCATTGTGTCTAAATGGGGACCTTTTTAAGAGTGAAGGGGAGGGTGCCTATGTATTCTAGAGAACAGGCATTTATGGTCACCACATTTCAAGTAAACAGAAGGGCAAGAGGAATAATTGAAAGAAGAAAAATAAATTATTTGCAGAATAGTTTCACCAAGCAATGACCTATACCTTTCAAAAACATCATCTCATTTACTATTCATAATGGAATGGTTTTAGTTATACAAATTTTAAGGGAAACCAGTTCTTTGAGATTAAATTATTTTTCCAAGATCTCAGTGGTAGGAAACCAAAGAACTCAGATTCCACTCCAGTTCTGGCAGAACTGAAAGCATGACTTCTATCCAATTCTCTTTCCCCCTTCCCTACCCCACAACCAAAAGACTATTGCCCATCTGCTATAAACTAGCATGGTAATTAAACACATGTCCTTTGGAGGTAGACAAGTCTAGGTTTGAAGACTGGCTTTGCCACCATATATACACTGACTATACCAAGCAGCTGAAAATCTAAGTCTGTTTCTTCTTCTATAAAATAGGAATCCTAACATTACATACTTCAAGGTTTGTTGTGAGAATTAAATAAAACAGTGTATTCAAAGATCTTAGCACAGTGCCTGGCACACAAGTGTTCAATATATGATTAGCCTTCATGTTACTAATGCTTGATATATTAACTGAACAAAATAAAGGATCAATGACTAAAACAAGCGACTGTTTCTTTAACCGAGGCTGAGGCTATTTTAGTTTGGCTTGTTATTGGGAATTAGAGCAAAGCCAAGTCAACTGGTAGAAGGATCTTTGGGCCCAGTAAGATATGGGAGGGTCAGCCTTCGGGGGAGCCAAAGAGGAGTGAGGTGGAGGCTCATACACACTACTTTATCCACAGAACATCAGGCCAACAGATCATGTCTAAAGGGTTAAGCTAATTTCTAGGGATTTCAAAGAAATAGTTGCAAATGGAATTCAAGAAGAAGAAACAGGCTATGATTGTAAGAGTATGAGAGAAATGGGTGCAAAAGCTGGAATTCTTTTAGCCCGAGAGAGAAAGGACTAAAAACCTACTCTCAACTTGTAATATTCTCTATGGGAAATGAAGTTCTAAATTTCAAAGAGCTGACTTGTAGAGTACTTTCGAAAAAAACTGTTCAAGTTAAATTCTGCCTGTTCTTCTATTTTCTTATTTGTTGTGGGTCTATACCCTTTTGTTCATTGATCATTTTCTGAGAAACCTCTATGTCAGGTAGAAGGTTTGCATTCTGGTGCATAAAAAGATGAATCAGAAACAGAGCTTACACTCATGTAACTTACCAGTCTAGTGATAGAAATTAAATGTACCAAGAGTGTGCCAAAGTCCATGCAAAAAGTGCTAAGTGCCTTATAAAAGCAGATCAGGTAAAGCATTAAGAAATTTAAAATGGAAAAGAGACCTAAGGGGAACCAGGGAATACTTCATAATGGCACTGGCCTTTGAGGTGGGCCTTGATGGGTAGATGGTTAAGATGAAGCAACCCCACAACCAAAGACTTTGGAAAGAGGAAACATGAAGTATATGTGGACCACAGGTGCCCTTGGGATGGCTATTCAAATAAAGGTCTTTGGCTTTCTATAGTCAACGTAAAAGAAGCAATCAACTTTCCTGACCTGCACCTTGGGTTGTCTGTCATTGCGATGTTACAAGCACATTTGTCAGTGATGGTTTGTTGCCCCTTTCTTTTCTGTTCACCCTTAAAGAGACGTGGAAGGCAGACTAGATCATTAGCAAACCACACACCATCAACAGCTGCTTTCAGATGTTTTTAACCTAATCCAAATGCCACTTCCAGCTCATGGACAGTGCCTAAGGAGACTGATATAGCCCTACTAGCAAATGGTCCATGAGGCTAAACAGTGAGGTATACATATCTAAGTAATTTTTACTAAAACTCTTCAAATTCAGAAAATGGCTTATTAGCAACACACTGTTATTGATGGTAAGAAAAATACTAGCTATTTCAATTACTTTATAATTTTCAAATTCATTATCTTTTTTAATTTGCAGAGCAGTTCTAAAGGTTAGGAAGGCAGGGACTATTATTATTGTCCTTTTTTAATGGATGAAGAAATTGAAATCCAGAGAGCTTAGTAATTCTCCAGAAACCACAGAACTAATATGGACACAAATAGGGTATGACTTTTAATTTTTGAATCCCCAATCCTATATTGCCTGCCACCATAACACCAAACCTGTCTGAGAGAAAGATGGGACCATAATCTGAGGTATTTGCACTATTACCTGCATCAACTGTTCACTGTATTAGTGAAAAACATCAAATAAGAAAGTCCAAGGTTTAGAAAAAAATTAAGAACAGGAGATAGTGTTTCTTCTTCCCTCTCTTCTCTAAGCAAGAAGGAATCCAGAACTGGGCATTTTGAAGGCAGCTCTCCTGGCTATGCATTATCATTTACCCGTTCTTTAATGGTCAATCTTCTGGGCTCTTTGAAAGACCTTACACCCTTCAGCCAGATGAAACCTGACAGGTAGCCTCTTTCAAATGACTAAAAATAAACACACATATACATTACATTAATAAGTTTTGTTTGTTTGCTTGGATTTTTTATTTAAGAATACACAGAGAAAAAAAAGTTTCCATTGCTGCAGGTCCCAGCCTCCAGGTGGATAGAACATTGCTCGAGAACTGGGAGGCCATTCTAGTGGCCAGCCTCTGCTGCTGCTGCACCAGCAGTAAATGTCCAGTGTCCCTCTCTGATGTCTGCCACTACCATGACTCACCCATTCTTCTCTTTCTGCTACCAACAACTCCTGGCTAGTCTTCTTGTTTACTCACACTTTTGTATTCATGTCTTCTGTCACCTCAAACTTCCAGTTACTCCTATCCTCTATGTGCATTATGGCTTCTGCCCTCACTACTAACCACTGTTTCTCTCTATGTATTATATTCAAGTTCGCTGAGGTCGGATCTAACCAGGTCATTTGGTGATTAACACACCTGTTGGATAGATTTATTATGCCAGGCTCTTGACTGCCCTTGAGCCAGTTATCTACCCCTGGCTCTGTCAGCTGCACCAATCTGCTAGGATCACTTAGGCAACTGTCCTATGAGGAAGCAGTGCTTCATAAACTCCTCTCCAATAAAATTAAAAAGAAGGTAGAGAATATCTGACTTATGAATTGTATATTTACATGGAGCCTAGAGGAAAAAAGGCCAGGAGAGTTAAATGGTAGGGGAATTCTAACACCATGAAGAACAGAATATTCAACTTCAAACAGTTTAGGCCTGATCCACTGTAGAACCAACAAAGGAATCATAAAGGAACATAACATAACTGAGAAATGAGAAGGCTCAACCACTTTCATAAAAAGACAGTGAATCATTCAGAGTAGAGAAAATGGAGCAATACATAGTTGTATGAATAGCCTGGAATAGTGAGAAGGACATGGGCTTTGGAAACAAACATTGTTTGTACTCCTGTCTGGGCAACCTGGGCAACCTTGGGTAGGCTTTAATTTATTCATCTTAGCATTGAGAATATAATACTTAATTCGCATGTCAGTTGCAAGAATTAAATGAGAGAACATATGTAAAGTGTCCAGCATACAGTAAACACTCAGGGAATTGTACTTCATCTTCTTCTATTTCTCAGTAATGAATGAAAGACCTTATTATTGACACTCTCATACCTCATACTTGGTAAGTACTTGATAAGGATGGAACCTCTTTTGGTATTTGTATTTAATTGTCTCATAAACATTTATCATTTTGAATAATCTGTACAGTGAGTTTTTCAAGTGGGTGTATGTGTGAACACAGTGGAGTCTCTGGAGCCCCTTGGGGAAAATAAAAATGTTTGGGGAAGAAACAAATTCTGAAAAAACCTTTTATCCATTTTTTAAAATAAAGTATGTTATATTCTCAATCCAAAAATATTATTTGCACATTATGAAAATATGTTGAAAAAATGGAAGTGTAAAAGTGAAGGAAGAGAACTAATCAGAGTTCCTCTCTCCAAAGAAAACGTCTGTTATTGGTGAAATATATTTCATTATAGTTTTCTACACTTTAAGCATATTTTTATTTATTTGTTTTACGTAGTTGTTATTTTATTTTATTTTTTATTTTTTTTATTATTATTTTTATTTTATTATTATTTTTATTATTATTTTTTTTTGCGGGCCTCTCACTGTTGTGGCCCCTCCCATTGTGGAGCACAGGCTCTGGATGCGCAGGCTCAGTGGCCATGGCTCACGGGCCCAGCCACTCCGCAGCATGTGGGATCTTCCCAGACCAGGACAAGAACCCATGTCCCCTGCATCGGCAGGCGGATTCTCAACCACTGGACCACCAGGGAAGCCCTAGTTGTTATTTTATTGAATAGACAGTTCCTTACACTGATTATATGCCCTTAAACTTATACTATATTTTTCATGTCATATAAGCTCTTCACATTGAATCATATTTAAAGTCTGTGTAATAAACCAGTGAGTAGATGTGTGTTCATTGACTCAAATTTTCTTCATAGCCAATTGGCTAGGTTCTTTTACTTTTTTGTTGTTTTATTTTGTTTTGGCTACTATAAACAATGCTGCATTAAAAATTAATTGCATAACCTCTTCCTACACCCTTGATTATTTCATGAGACTAGATTGTAGAGTAAGTATGTCTCTTCAGGAATTTAAAGAGTGCATTTCACCATATCTGTGATAGCATTACATACTCTAATATTTGCTCATTTCATAGTTCATAAGTCTCCTTTGAGGGGCCCTGGGGTTCTAGGTAGCTCCAGTAATTCTTCTTCTGCTTTCCTGAAGCTTCTACCCATTGCTCCTTCTACCAAATGAGATCACACAGAAAGAAAAAATATCTGCTCCTGCTTCCATATGACAGCCCATGAGATAACTGAGGACCATTCTCACATCCTAAAACTTAATTTGCACAACAGAAGGAAATGCCTACAACTGTGACTATTTTTCAGGAAAATACAAGTTTATAACAAATGATCCTAAACTTTTTATAACAAAGTTTTAAATTTGAGCACTGGGGTTCCCAGGAAAAACAGTCTTATGTCCAACACTTTTCACTGTTGCCTATACCATAGTTCCTCAGTGGAATAAAGAACACTCTATTCCTTACTGGAGTAGAGAACTGAATCCAGAGACTCTAAACAATAACACTATCAATAACAATGATAACGATGATAATAGCATAATAACAATAATAATAATATATAATAATAATATATATAATATATATTATATATAATAATATAATATATATATTATATATATAATAATATATATAATATATATTATAATAATAATATATAATAATAATAATAAACAATAATAATAATAACATCTGACTGCTTACTATGTGCATTGTTTTAAGGGCTTACTGATATTCTCTCAGTAACCCTCAAATAATGTTATGAAATTTATACACAAACTGTTCTTACACAGAGTTGAATCCACTTGTTTCAAACATGAATAAAGAGAGAAAGTAAAAGGGAGAAGAAAATCCATGTTCATTAAGCCCAGGTAGGTTACCCTATGTGTTCATTTGATATTGCTGCTGTTACAAATTACCACAAACTTAGTACTTAAACTAGTGTAAACTCATTAACTTACAGTTTGGTATGTCAGACTCCAATACTGATCTCAGTGGGCTAAAAAAATCAAGGTATCAACATGGCTGCATTCCATTCTGGAGACTGTTTCCTTGCCTTTTTCAACTTCTTGAGGCCACCTCTGTTCCTTAGTTCATGGCCCCCTTTCTTCGAAGTCAGCAAAAGCGGGTTTAGTCCTTCCCACCTTGCATCTCCCACATTTCTTCCATTGTCACATCTCTCTCTTTGTTTCTCTTTGTGTGTCTCTCTGATCACAGCTGGAAAATATTCTCTACTTTTAATGACTCATGGGATTAGATCAGGACATAACTGACTAACCCAGAAAAACCTTTTCATCTTAAGGTCTGTAAAACTAATCACACCTGCAAAGTCCCTTTTGCCATGTAAGGTTCCTATCATAAGGGCATGAACATCTTTAGTGTGCCATTATTCTACATATGACAACCTAAATATGTGATTTCATTTATTCTTCCCAGGAAAGCCCCAAGGCAAGTGTATTCATTATCAACTATTGTATAACAAATTACCCCAAAAGTAAGGACATAAAATAGCATTTATTACCTCACAGTTTCCTTAAAGGGTCATGAATCTGGCTGAAGCTCAGCTGTATCCCCTCTTTTAAGGTCTCTCACAAACCTGTAATCAAGGTGTCACTCAGGCTGCAGTCTCATCTGAAGTGTCAACTGGAGATAGATCTGATTTCAAACTTACAATACGGTTACTGGCAGGATTTGGTTTCTCATAGGCTGTTGACTGGGGGCTCCAGTTCCACCCAGCTGTTAGCCAGAGGCCAGTCTCAGTTCCTGCCTATGTGGGTCTCCTGTATGGCAACTTTCTTCTTCAAAGTGAGTAAGCAGAAAGAGTGAAAGTATCAGCAAAACAGAAGTCATAATCTTGTACAACATAATCTCAGAAGCGACATGCCATCACTTTTGCCATATTCTACTAGTTAAAAGAAAGTCACTAGGTCAATATATGCAGTCCACACACAAAGAGAGGAGATTACACAAGGGGTGACTGTACGAGAACGGAATCATTGGGAGCCTTTTCAGAAGCAGCCTAAAACAGTGTTTGTATCAGTTAGCTATTGCCACATAACAAGTCACCACAAAACTCAATGGCTTGAAGTGAAAATTATTCATTCTTGTTTACATGCCTGTGAGTTAATGGGGCACATCTGATTGAAGCTACAGTTTCTGCTGACCTTGACTCCTTGCTGTAGATTCTGTGTAAGTTTGCTTCATTGGAGCCCAGACTGAGGAGTCTGCAAAATCCTACAGAAGTTTTTTTTTTGTGTGTGTGGCAATAGCAGAAGTGCAAGAAGGAAAAAGAACCGTGGGATACTTCTAAGGTTATCACACTGTAACTGCCCCCCCCCCCCGCATATCCCATTGACCAAAGCAAGTCATATAATTAAGCCCAAAGTAAAAGGACAGGAAAATATATATCCCTCTAGATTTTCCTCTAGTGGGAATAACTGCAGTCACAACCTGAAGCCAAGGATCCAGGAAGATGTGATGAATTGGAGCCAATAATTCTACTTCCCATAGCATTATTACTCACATTTTACAGATAAAGAATTTGTGGTACTGAGAAGCTAGCTGACTTGCCCAAGATTGCATAACTCAAATTCAGATTTGTCTGACTTCAAAATTCATTCTCCCTTGTTTTATACCACAAAGTCTCAAGATATATTCTCTGAATTAGTTTTTTCCAAATAAGGGAGTTTATAAATTGACATCTAAGAAACCCTTTTGCTAACAGTGATTAAAAATTCCATTTTGCTCTTTGTGTCTCCTGTTCCAATTTATCAGCCTAAATTTGTAACATGGGCAGGAGCATGGAGATAAAATCAGCTCTGAAAATGAGAAAATGGATTTTCTTGCCATGCCTTTGCATTACAAATGGTCCCAGTCCACAGCAATCATGGCTGCACCTGGAACACTGCACAGGTCCCATGAATAATCCATGTTCCTTACACACTCCTCCCTGCAGTGCTGACTCAGCAACTCTTCTCCTACTTTCGTGAAGCAACAGCAGCATAGAAGTCAGGTGAAGTGTAAGAATGCAACAACACTATGAACATTTGGTTGAATCTTGAAGGCAGACAAGGGACTTAAAAATCTAATTAGAGTTTAACCAGACTGCAACACTTTCCTTCTTAGAACAGTCCATTCCCTTCAAGATTAAGTCTAGTCTCCTTTATGTGGCACACAGGAACTTTCATGATTTCACCATTGCCTATCTGAGCAGACCATTATCCTCCCGTTCTCTGACCTTCAACTTGACCCCCTGTGCCACCTCCCTCATGCTCAAAGCCAGATATACCTAACTATTTGGACTTCGCCAAAAGCAAACATATTATCTGCAATCCTTTGCACTCTCGGTTCCTTTTCCTAGAAAACTCTTCCTTCCCTTTGTCACTGACCTAAATGGAATTCCTTCTTTCAGAAGTAGCTCAAGGGTCACGTTTTTCAGAAAGTCTTTTCTAACCTCACCCTCACCCTGGCACCCAGCTTGGCAGTTCGGGGCTTCTTGTCAAAGAAGTATTTTGTGCTTCCAACTATAGCCCTTATCAATCTACATTAGAATTACCTCTTTACTTGCTGTCAACCCCACAAACATTGAACCCTTTAAAACTAACAATCTTTTGATTCTGAATTCACATTTTTCTCAGCACAGTGCCCAGCAATCATTAAATGTTTGCAGAAGAAAAGATTGGGAAGAGAATGAAAAGGAAGAGAGGAAGAAGGGAAGGAGGGAGGGAGGAAGATAAGAAGGGATGGAAGGTGGTAAGAAAGCATGGAGGGAGAGGGGGAAGGAAGAGGGGAAAGAGACGAGGGGAAAGGGAAAGAAAAAAATAGGACAGGAGAAAAACTAAGATCCTATATGAGAAGGTATTTTGTAAATAGCACATGGCTGCCTAACTCTAAGGAGCCCTATTCATTTTCACCTGGAAGATGCTGATGTGCATGGCTGGCTATTCCCAGGCAAGACTGGGTTCCCTTAAATTCTACTCCAGCAATTCAGACCCATTAACATCCTTTGTAAATTCAAACGAGGGAACTTTTTAAAGAGTGGAGTCTCTTAACCAGTTCCTCAATGTGCTCCAGTCCGATCAATAACCAGTCCAAATGACAAATTAATGTTAAATACAGTTTGAAGAATGGCAAGAAAAAAAATGTAGTAGGAGAGGATTAGTGCAGAGTCTCTCCAGAATTGTGGCCTCACAGAATGTTTGAGGACCCTGCTGAGAGTCTGTGGCTAAGAAGTAAGAGAGCTAGGAAGATGGACTGTGGGTTAGTTTGGAGATGATCAGTAATCTGGTGGGTGGGAAGGCCCTCTGGAAATGGAATTCTCTCTCCTGCTGTAGAAATGGGACTCTTGAGTCAACCTGAACAAGAGTTTCGAGTTAATAGTTCCAAATGCCAAATGCTGCTATTTTTGCTTCAATGCCACAACTGACTGTGATTGCTTGATGGTTTTGAAGCCGCCTTTACACTCTAATAAAGTTGTGAAGTCGTCTTTACACTCTAATAATTGAACTTTGTGAGTTGCACCTGAGGCTTTACCATACCTGATAAGGCTCTTAATTGATGTTTTAGTATAATTACTTGGAAAACATCCTTGGAAAGAATAGTTTGAACAGAAGATAAATCAAATATGTTCTAGGATTATTCTTTGCAGCCATAGGATAACTGCTTCTCCTTATGACCCTTCCTCCCTGCAAAATCAACAACTTTATGGTGTTAACTCCTCAAAAAGTTGCAAAAACCCTGGAAGTTTTGCTCTTCTAAGAGAAAGACCCTTATTTTTTTTCCTGTGAAATTACCACAGCGTACAGCTGAAGAAGGGAGATGTGGCTGTCATGATCTAGGGTTGCCAAGCTCCTGACCCTTTCCCTAACTTTAAAATGGTATTTGGATTTGAGTAGAAACAGCAATGCACTTAGAGCAACTTACTAGCTGAAACTCTTTGAGCCTCAATATTTTTCCACTGTAAAAGAAGGAAAATAACTTATTTTCACTGGACTATTGTGAGAATCTAAAAAATTTGAAGGATAAAAAGCAAAGCAAAAGCTAAGCTAGTCTGTGTGATTGGAGAATTATGGATTAAAATAATTGAGGGCTAGAATTAGTTTAATTAGAGTAGATAAAGTGTAGTAGTCTGTTCTGGCCACCATAACAAAATACCAAAGATTGAGTGGCTTAAATAACAGAAATTTATTTTCTCACAGTTCAGAAGACTGGAAGTCCCAGGTTACGATCTGGCAGGGCTTGCTTTCTGATGAGAGTTCTCTTCCTTGCTTTCAGATTGCTTCTTTGGCTTCACATGGCCTTTCCTCTGAGCATGGACAGACCAGACAGAGAGATAGCTCTCTGGTGTCTCTTCCCCTTCTTTTAAGGACACCAGTCCTGTAAAATTAGGACACCCCTATGACCTCATTTAACCTTCATCATCACCTCACAGGCTCTGTCTCCAAATATAGTCACATTGAGGGTTAAGGCTTCAACGTATGAATTGGGGGGAGTGCAACACATACATTCAGTCCATAACACACAGGTTACCAAAGAACTTTTCTTCACAAGTATCTTCCTTTACCACTTACAGAAATCAGACATGGCTTTAGATTCCACTTATCATATTTTAGGCTGGTTTAAAACTTTTCAAAGAATTCTTCTCTACTGCCCCTGCAGGACTAATCCCTGCCTTCTCTTTGCATCTGCTAGAACTCTCCTGTCCAATAACAACTAGTTCATAATCATTTGTCTGTTTCTCTTAGGAAAAGTGAAGGCTTCTCTGGGTCAGAAGACATCTCTTCCTTTCAATTTTACAATACCAGATTATTGAGGATTCTCAATATGGTATGGTAAAAACATGAATATATTTTAACTTTTTTGCCATTACCTTCAGTCACATTCTGATAAATCACCTTTTCCAATTTCTTTACATCTTGAGCATATTTTATCATTTCTAGGTATTTTTCATAACTGAGAGTATAGCTTAAAACTTTAATCTCAAAATTGATTTAAAATTCATCTCTTCCCTTTTCTCCAGCTAAGCCTTGGGCTGTGACCCTGGTTTATCAGAGTAAGGGGTCAGAGACAGACTGGGAGGCTGGGATATGAGATCCATGCAGGCCTCAGTATAGATACATGCAGGCCATGCAATGCTCAATTCTAGGGAGCAGGATTCATACAACATACCATATGACCCTTTCCCTATGTTGTCCAGTACACGATCTGCACAACCATAGCAGAAGCCCAGAATACATGGTCTTCTAGTCCCTCTTCTAGGTCCAATTATCCCAGAGTTTGATAAGGACTGAAATAAGAATAGGGGAAGCAGATGTCATCTTATATAACTAGTCATAATATTAGTAAAGGGAAGCCATCTTTGATCTTGTCCTGATTTTGTCTGGTTCATCTTCTCCTGGTGATTTTCACAAATAACAACAATTATAACAAATAGTAACTATAATTATACTGATATAATATATAATGCTTCTTGAGTACTCACTACCATACTTCATAAATTCTAAAATACATTCTTTCATATTCCAGTATTTCTGAAATAACAATGTGACTTATAATTGATGATGTATCATAGTTTAATTGTCAGAATTTTTGTCTTTGTGGTACTTAAAGTGAAAATGAATCTAACAATTACTGGCCTCTGAGATCTAATGAAATATAGAATATACAGGACAGTTCTAAGCACTTGTGCTAAGTCATCTAATACAATGATACTCTTAGATTAGCTATGATTACTAACCCATTTTACTGACAAGAAACCTGTGATAATGAGGTTAAATAAGCTACCTACAGTCCTACCTACTAAGTGGAGGATGTAGTGAAATGTGTGTTGATGGGGTACATCTTGGGCTTTCTTGGAGTGTTGTTTGGCTCCATCCCCATGTCCTACATCCCTGAAAAACCTCTCTGAGATAGACTGTAATGTCTCCTTCAGCCATACCAGTGATACATTTCCCAAATATCCTGTCTAGGTGTGTGTCCCCATGCTTGGGGCTCCTGGACAGCCCCATAGCTCCTGCTACTTCTCTACCCTATGGGCTCCTTCACATGGAGCAGTGTGAGCTGCTAAGGCTTTCCTTTTCATTCCTTACAACTGAACAACCATTATTTTACCCCCAGTTAGATAACCTTATAATCTTTCCTTGGCTTCTTAGTTCATTTTGCTCCAGTAAACACCTTACGTTCAGGAAACCCGATAAAGAAAAAAATAGCATTCTCTGTATGAATTAAACCTCCCACCTTCCAGATACACACATCAAGCCCTCCCAAAACTCTCTCACCAAGGTCCCAAGACAGTATCCAAATAAGACTGAAGATTATTCAACCTAATAGGTCCATTCAGTCAGGCAGCAAAATGCCAGTCTCCACATCTTGCAGCTACTCCATTCTCTGCAAGTAATTCCTTGCAAGTACTTCTCACTCCCACCCCCACTTCTAGCTTTCAGATGAAAGTGCACTTCCTCTACAGGAATATTGTATTTTTCATACAACTGAAAATGCTATGCTTCCCTTAGATGAAGCTGGGGAGAGAAGGGGTCTGATTATCTTTTTCTTTTCTTTTTTTTTTTTTTTGCGGTACGTGGGCCTCTCACTGTTGTGGCCTCTCCCGTTGCAGAGCACAGTCTCCGGACGTGCAGGCCCAGTGGCCATGGCTCACGGGCCTAGCTGCTCCGTGGCATGTGGGATCTTCCCAGACCAGGGCACGAACCCGTGTCCCCTGCATTGGCAGGTGGACTCTCAACAACTGCGCCACCAGGGAAGCCCCTGATTATCTTTAAATTGTGAGGATCTAGGATCTTTGTCCTCAACTCAGACCCTATTCAATAATTCTGGCAATAGACATAACCAATCAATCTTCTGTTTCATGATTTTTTCCCTGAATCTAAAATATCATGGAGCAGCCAGACCTTCCTTTTAGAGAACTCACTGTATAGAGCATAGTTGACTGACAGCCTCCTGTGGCCACAACTTTGAATTTAATGTAGTATCACACCGAGGCCACACTTCCTCCAAGCTGCTCCCAGCCAACAACTGGGCATGGTAGGAAAGGTGTGAGACCCAGAATATTAATGTCCCAAACAGGATTTCTCGAATGGGCACCCTTTTGTTAGCAACTCCCCATCAGCCTAGTCAAATCTTTCTCAGAACTGTGCTATAGTCTGAGGATTTTCCAATTCAATCTTCCCTCCTTCTTTCACTCCTTTCACAGGTGCCAGACTGAAATTATGGTCTGAAAGTTCTTCTTGCCTACTTCTGCTTCCCCTCCCTTTATCTTTTGCAAGTCTTTCCTCCAATAACTCTCTTGCACATCTAATTATCTAATTCTTGGAGAATGTACACTGACTGCCTGGCAGAGTAGGAAGCATTCATCACCTGAAGATTACACAGGCACTTTTTCTACAAAATACAACTACCTCCTGAGAAGAATAAGATGTATATCTATTTTAGAATTTGACATTGACAACCACTACCTTCTTGAAACTCCTCCCACAGCTTCTGAGACTACATAGATCTTAGAAAATTATGAGTAATATTCGTTCATTTGTTTTATTTTCCAGATTCCATATACAAGTGAAAACATACAATATTTGTCTTTATCTGTCTGACTTCTTTCACTAAGCATAATACCCAAATATAACAAAACAGAAGCAGACTCACAAATAGAACAAACTAGTGGTTACTGGGGGCAGGGCTGGGTGCAGCAAGATAGGGGAAGGGCATTAAGAGGACCAACTCCTAGGTATAAAATAAATAAGATGAGGAAGATGGCAGAAGAGTAAGACGTGGAGATCACCTTCCTCCCCACAGATACATCAGAAATACATCTACACGTGGAACAACTTCTACAGAATACCCACTGAACGTTGACAGAAGACCTCAGACCTCCCAAAAGGCAAGAAACTCCCCACGTACCTGGGTAGGGCAAAAGAAACAACAGAGACAAAAGAATAGGGATGGGACCTGCACCTGTGGGAGGGAGCTGTGAAGGAGGAAATGTTTCCACACACTAGAAGCCCCTTCGCGAGCGGAGACGGCAGGTGGCCGAGGCGGGAAGCTTCAGAGCCACGGAGGAGAGCGCAGCAACAGGGCTGTGGAGGGCAAAGCAGAGAGATTCCCGCACAGAGGATCGGTGCCGACCGGCACTCACCAGCCCGAGAGGCTTGTCTGCTCACCTGACGGGGCAGGCGGGGGCTGGGAGCTGAGGCTCCGGCTTCGGTTGGATCCCAGGGAGAGGACTAGGGTTGGCAGTGTGAACACAGCCTGAAGGGGTTAGTGCACGACGGCTAGCCGGGAGGGAGTCGGGGGGAAAAGTCTGGAGCTGCCGAAGAGGCAAGAGACTTTTTCTTGACTCTCTGTTTCCCGGTGCGCGAGGAGAGGGGATTCAGAATGCCGCTTAAAGGAGTTCCAGAGACAGGCCCGAGCCACGGTTATCAGTGCGGAACCCAGAGAAGGGCATGAGATGCTAAGGCTGCTGCTGCCGCCACCAAGAAGCCTGCGTGCGAGCACAGGTCACTATCCCCACCACCCTTCCCGGGAGCCTGTGCAGCCCGCCACCGCCAGGGTCCCGTGATCCAGGGACAACCTCCTCAGGAGAACGCATGGCACGCCTCAGGCTGGTGCAACGTCCCACTGGCCTCTGCCGCCTCAGGCTCGTCCCGCACTCCGTACCCCTCCCTCCCTCCGGCCTGAGTGAGTCAGAGCCCCTGAATCAGCTGCTCCTTTAATCCCGTCTTGTCTGAGCAAAGAACAGACACCCTCAGACGACCTACATGCAGAGGCGGGGCCAAATCCAAAGCTGAAACCCAGGAGCTGTGCGAACCAAGAAGAGAAAGGGAAATTTCTCCCAGCAGCCTCAGGAGCAGCGGATTAAATCTCTATAGTCAACTTGATGTAACCTGCATCTGTGGAATACCTGAATAAACAATGAATCATCCCAAATTGAGGAGGTAGACTTTGGGAGCAAGACAGATTATTTTTTCCCCTTTTCCTGTTTTTGTGAGTGTGTATGTGTATGCTTCTGTGTGAGATTTTTTCTGTATAGCTTTGCTTTCACCATTTGTCCTAGGGTTCTGTCTTTCCATTTTTTTCTTTTTAACTTAAAAAAATTTTTTTCTTAATAATTATTTTTTATTTTCATTATTTTATTTTATCTTACATTATTTTATTTTATTTTATTTATCTTTTATTTATTTTATCTTTCTTTCTATCTATTTTTTCTCCCTTTTATTCTGAGCCATGTGGATCAAAGGCTCTTGGTGCTCCAGCCAGGAATCAGTGCTGTGCCTCTGAGGTGGGAGACCAAGTTCAGGACACTGGGCCACAAGAGACCTCCCAGCTCCACATAATATGAAACGGTGAAAATCTCCCAGAGAAATCCATCTCAACACCAAGACCCGGCTCCATTCAACGACCAGCAAGTTACAATGCTGGACACCCTATGCCAAATAACTAGCAAGACAGGAACACAACCCCACCCATTAGCAGATAGGCTGCCTAAAATCATAATAAAGCCACAGACACCCCAAAACACACCAGCAGATGTGGACCTGCCCACCAGAAAGACAAGATCCAGCCTCATCAACCAGAACACAGGCACCAGTCCATTCCACCAGGAAGCGTACACAACCCACTGAAACAACCTTAGCCACTGGGGACAGACATAAAAAACAATGGGAACTACAAACCTGCAGCCTGCAAAAACGAGACCACAAACACAGTAAGATAAGCAAAATGAAAAGACAGAAAAACACACAGCAGATGAAGCAGCAAGGTAAAAACTGACCAGACCTAACAAATGAAGAGGAAATAGGTAATCTACCTGAAAAATAATTCAGAGTAATGATAGTAAAAATGATTGAAAATCTTGGAAATAGAATGGAGAAAATACAAGAAATGTTTAACAAGGACATAGAAGAAGTAAAGAGCAAACAAACAATGATGAACAACACAATAAATGAAATTAAACATTCTCTAGAAGGAATCAGTAACAGAATAACTGAGGCAGAAGAACAGATAAGTGACCTGGAAGATAAAATGGTGGAAATAACTACTGCAGAGCAGAATAAACAAAAAAGAATGAAAACAATGGAGAACAGTCTCAGAGACCACTGGGACAACATTAAATGCCCCAACATTCAAATTATAGGGGTCCCAGAAGAAGAAGAGAAAAAGAAAGGGACTGAGAAAATATTTGAAGAGATTATATTTGAAAACTTCCCTATTATGGGAAAGGAAATAGTTTATCAATTCCATGAAGAACAAACAGTCCCATACAGGATAAACCCAAGGAGAAACACACCAAGACACATATTAATCAAACCATCAAAAATAAAATACAGGGCTTCCCTGGTGGTGCAGTGGTTGAGAGTCCACCTGCCAATGCAGAGCACATGGGTTCGTGCCCGGGTCTGGGAAGATCCCACATGCCATGGAGCGGCTGGGCCCATGAGCCACAGCTGCTGAGCCTGCATGTCCAGAGCCTGTGCTCCACAACAGGAGAGACCATGACAGTGAGAGGCCCGTGAACCACAAAATAAAAATAAAATAAAAATAAAATAAATAAAATAAAATACAAAGAAAACAAATTAAAAGCAGCAAGGGAAAAACAACAAATAAAACACAAGGGAATCCCCATAAGGTTAACAGCTGATATTTCAATAGAAACTCTGCAAGCCACAAGGGACTGGCAGGACATATTTAAAGTGATGAAGGAGAAGAACTTACAACCAAGATTACTCTACCCAGCAAGGATCTCATTCAGATTTGATGGAGAAATTAAAACCTTTACAGACAGGCAAAAGCTGAGAGAGTTCAGCACCACCAAACCAGCTTTACAACAAATGCTAAAGGAACTTCTCTAGGCAAGAAACACAAGAGAAGGAAAAGACCTACAATAACAAACCCAAAACAATAAGGAAAATGGGAATAGGAACATACATATCGATAATTACCTTAAATATAAATGGATTAAATGCTCCCACCAAAAGACACTGACTGGCTGAATAGATACAAAAACAAGACCCCTATATATGCTGTCTACAAGAGACCCACTTCAGACCTAGGGACACATACAGACTGAAAGTGAGGGGATGGAAAAAGAAATTCCATGCAAATGGAAATAAAAAGAAAGCTGGAGTAGCAATTCTCATATCAGACAAAATAGACTTTAAAATAAAGGCTATTACAAGAGACAAAGAAGGACACTATATAATGATCAAGGGATTGATCCAAGAAGAAGATATAACAATATTTATGCACCCAACATAGGAGCACCTCAATACATAAGGCAAATACTAACAGCCATAAAAGGGGAAATTGACAGTAACACAATCATAGTAGGGGACTTTAACACCCCACTTTCACCAAGGGACAAATCATCCAAAATGAAAATAAATAAGGAAACACAGGCTTTAAATAATACATTAAATAAGATGGACTTAGTTGATACTTATAGGACATTCCATCCAAAAACAACAGAATACACATTGTTCTCAAGTGCTCATGGAATATTCTCCAGGATAGATCATATCTTGGGTCACAAATCAAGCCTTGGTAAATTTAAGAAAATTGAAATCATATCAAGTATCTTTTCCAACCACAACGCTATGAGACTAGATATCAATTACAGGAAAAGATCTGTAAAAAATACAAAAACATGGAGGCTAAACAATACACTACTTAATAACCAAGATATCACTGAAGAAATCAAAGAGGAAATCAAAAAATACCTAGAAACAAATGACAATGGAGACACAACGACCTGAAACCTATGGGATACAGCAAAAGCAGTTCTAAGAGGGAAGTTTATAGCAATACAATTCTACCTTAAGAAACAGGAAACATCTCAAATAAACAACCTAACCTTGCAACTAAAGCATTTAGAGAAAGAACAAAAAAAAAAAACACAATGTTAGCAGAAGGAAAGAAATCATAAAGATCAGATCAGAAAAAAAATGAAAAAGTAATGAAGGAAATGATAGCAAAGATCATTAAGCTAAAACCTGGTTCTTTGAGAAGATAAACAAAATTGATATATCATTAGCCAGACTCATCAAGAAAAAAGGGGAGAAGACTCAAATCAGTAGAATTAGAAATGAAAAAGGAGAAGTAACAAATGACACTGCAGAAATACAAAAGATCATGAGAGATTACTACAAGCAACTCTATGCCAATAAAATGGACAACTTGGAAGAAATGGACAAATTCTTAGAAATGCACAGCCTGCCAAGACTGAACCAGGAAGAAATAGAAAATATGAACAGACCAATCACAGGCACTGAAATTGAAACTGTGATTAAAAATCTTTCAACAAACAAAAGCCCAGGACCAGATGGCTTCACCAGCGCATTCTATCAAACATTTAGAGAAGAGCTAACACCTATCCTTCTCAAACTCTTCCAAAGTATAGCAGAGGGAGAAACACTCCCAAACTCATTCTACAAGGCCACCATCACCCTGATACCAAAACCAGACATAGATGTATCAAAGAAAGAAAACTACAGGTCAATATCACTGATGCAAAAATCCTCAACAAAATACTAGCACACAGAATCCAACAGCACATTAAAAGGATCATACACCATGATCAAGTGGGGTTTATTCCAGGAGTGCAAGGATTCTTCAATATATGCAAATCAATCAACGTGATACACCATATTAACAAACTGAAAGAGAAAAACCATATGATCATCTCAATAGATGCAGAGAAAGCTTTTGACAAAATTCAACACCCATTTATGATAAAAACCCTGAAGAAAATAGGCATAGAGGGAAATTTCCTCAACATAATAAAAGCCATATATGACAAACCCACAGCCAACATCGTCCTAAATGGTGAGAAACTGAAACCATTTCCACTAAGATCAGGAAAAAGACAAGGTTTCCCACTCTCATGACTATTATTCAACATAGTTTTGGAAGTTTTAGCCACAGCAATCAGAGAAGAAAAACAAATAAAAGGAATCCAAATCAGAAAAGAAGAAGTAAAGCTGTCACTGTTTGCAGATGACATGATACTCTACACAGAGAATCCTAAAGATACTACCAAAAAACTACTAGAGCTAATCAATGAATTTGATAAAATAGCAGGATACAAAATTAATGCACAGAAATCTCTGGTATTCCTATACACTAATGGTGAAAAATCGGAAAGTGAAATTAAGAAAACACTCACATTTACCATTGCAACAAAAAAGAATAAAATATCAAGGAATAAACCTACCAAAGGAGATAAAAGACCTGTATGCAGAAAATTGTAAGACACTGATGAAAGAAATTAAAGATGATACAAATAGATGGAGAGATATACCATGTTCTTGGATTGAAAGAATGAACATTGTGAAAATGACTCTACTACCCAAAGCAATCTACAGATTCAATGCAATCCCTATCAAACTACCAATGGCATTTTTCACAGAACTAGAACAAAAAATTGCACAATTTGTATGAAAACGCAGAAGACCCCAAATAGCTAAAGCAATCTTGAGAACAAAAAATGGAGCTGGAGGAATCACACTCCCTGACTTCAGACTATACTACAAAGCTACAGTAATCAAGACAGTATGGTACTGGCACAAAAAGAGAAAGATAGATCAATGGAACAGGATAGAAAGCCCAGCAATAAACCCATGCACATATTTTCACCTTATCTTTGATAAAGGAGGCAAGAATGTACAGTGGAGAAAAGACAGCCTCTTCAATAAGTGGCACTGGGAAAACTGGACAGGTACATATAAAAGTATGAAATTAGAACACTCCCTAACACCATACACAAAAATAAACTCAAAATGGATTAAAGACCTAAATGTAAGGCCAGACACTATAAAACTGTTAGAGGAAAACATAGGCAGAATACTCTATGACATAAATCACAACAAGATCCTTTTTGACCCCCCTCCTAGAGAAATGGAAATAAAAACAAAAATAAACAAATGGGACCTAATGAAACTTAAAAGCTTTTGCACAGCAAAGGAAACCATAAACAAGACCAAAAGACAACCCTCAGAATGGGACAAAATATTTGCTAATGAAACAACTGACAGAGGATTAATCTCCAAGATTTTCAAGCAGCTCATGCAGCTCAATAACAAAAAAACCAAACAACCCAATCCAAAAATGGGCAGAAGACCTAAATAGACATTTCTCCAAAGATATACAGATTGCCAACAAACACATGAAAGAATGGTCTACATCATTAATCATTAGAGAAATGCAAATCAAAACTAAAATGAGATATCATCTCACACCAGTCAGAATGGCCATCATCAAAAAATCTAGAAACAATAAATGCTGGAGAGGGTGTGGAGAAAGGTGAACGCTCTTGCACTTTTGATGGGAATGTAAATTGATACAGCCACTATGGAGAACATTATGGAGGTTCCTTGAAAAACTAAAAATAGAACTACCATATGACCCAGCAATCCCACTACTGGGCATATACCCTGAGAAAACCATAATTCAAAAAGAGTCATGTACCAAAATGTTCACTGCAGCTCTATTTACAATAGCCAGGAGATGGAAGCAACCTAAGTGTCCATCATCGGATATATGGATAAAGAAGGTGTGGCACATATATACAATGGAATATTACTCAGCCATAAAAAGAAACGAAATTGAGGTATATGTAGTGAGGTGGATTGACCTAGAGTCTGTCATACAGAGTGAAGGAAGTCAGAAAGAGAAAAACAAATACCGTATGCTAACACATATATATGGAATCTAAGAAAAAAAGGTCATGAAGTTCCTAGGGGTAAGATGGGAATAAAGACACAGACCTACTAGAGAATGGACTTGAGGATATGGGGAGGGGGAAGGGTAAGCTGTGACAAAGTGAGAGAGTGGCATGAACATATATACACTACCAAACGTAAAATAGATAGCTAGTGGGAAGCAGCCGCATAGCACAGAGAGATCAGCTCGGTGGTTTTTGACCACCTAGAGGCATGGGATAGGGAGGGTGGGAGGGATGGAGACGCAAGAGGGAAGAGATATGGGAACATATGTATATGTATAACTGATTCACTTTGTTATAAAGCAGAAATTAACACACCATTGTAAAGCAATTATACTCCAATAAAGATGTTAAAATAAATAAATAAATAAGATACAAGGGTGTAATGTACAGCACATAGAATATAGCCAATATTTTATAATAACTTTAATTGGAGAGTCACCTATAAAAATATCAAATTACTATGTTGCACACCTGAAACTAATATAATATTGTAAGTCAACTATAGGTCAGTTTTATTTTTTTAATTTAATTTTTATTTTATATTAGAGTATGGTTGATTTACAATGTTGGTTAGTTTCTTCTCTACAGTAAAGTGATTCAGCTATACATACACATGTATCCATTCTATTTCAATTCTTTTTCCATATAGGTTACTATACATCAATTTCTAAAAAGAAAATTATGAGTAAGATTTCAGGGACTTCACAGACTTTCTGAAGCCCATCAGTTACGAAGCTGTAGTCTGCAAAATAAGTTCAGAATTCTTCGTAAGGCTTTCCAAAGCCCCAGTAAGCAGCCCCAGCCCAACTGAACGGCTTGTGATTTCTGGGAATGCTAGGCTCTTTCTCACCTCCCTGCCTTTGTACCTGCTGCTTCCAAACCTGAATTTTCATCTTGTCTTCCCTTCTGCCCCAACCCACTCCAGCCAGGTGTCAGCTAAACAACTTAACCACTTTGAAATCTTTTGCAAATCCCTAGTACAAGCACCCTTCTTTGTGCCCACTGCCCCCTTACTCGGATCACATCTTTGTTATAAATTTACAATTGTCTCTTTGCATGGCTTCCAAAAATATGAGCTCTTTGAAGACATGAACTGTGCATTACTTTTCTGAGGTTCCCAGTACCTAGTACAGTGCCTGCTACATGGTAAACACTCAGAGTTTTGTTGTTGCCACTGCTGTTGCTGTGTTTAGTGAATTAATACCCCACACTGAATGCTGGACCTACACAGCTGTGTGACCTTAAGGGATGGATCCTCACAACAATTCTGAGCCTCAGTTTTCATTTCTGTAATGCAGAGATGGCAATGACTACTTCCCTGAAGTTACTATCATTAAGATCACTAACACCAATGTAATAGATGCATTTCTGTCCTTTACTGGCCATTTCCAGTTCAGCACTATTGATAATGTCCTCCCTAAAACTCTCTGCTCTCTTCTCTTCTCCTTTTGTATTTTCTATCTTACTTACTTTCATCACAGTTACCAAGTCACCCAAGCCAAAACCTTGGGCGTGATCTTTGAATCAGCCCTCCTCTTTATTCGCCACTTCTACTGAATTACCTACCAAGTCCTATACATCTTACCTTCTACTGGGCTGCACCCTGCAGGACTGCACACCCTGTAGTTGCCCAGCCTTGAAACCAAAGAAAGAGCCTGGATACAGCAACAGAGACATCAGTGGCTTATGGTACAGGGGGATCTGACCTTATACATCTGAAGCAAGGTCCTGGAGTGACACCCCACTGTTAACGGCAGACGGCAGGCAGGACGTGACAGCAATCTTTGCTACTCGGGGGAGAACGAGGCTACCTTTGTCAGGGAGAATTGATGTCAGGTGGGCTCAGGGTTACCAGGGACTAATTAAGCCCTATAATTAAGAGGGTTGGATAATCATGTGAGTGAAGCAAGGACTTGTTAAGCAAGGGATGTACGGAGAGCAAGAAAATACCCATCTTGAGTGGCCTGATCATATAGCTTCTAAATGTTTTATTTTTTCATTGACTCTAGCCTAGTTTAGGCCACCATTACTCCTTGGATTATTACAATATCATATTAGCAAATAACTCGTCTCTCTGCTTTTGGCCCTAAGCCCCTCCAAACCATTCTCTATTCCAATGTCATAAATCTGACCATATCATTCTGTCACTGAAAATGCTTCATGGCCCCCTGCTGCCTAATAAAGCTAACATTTATTGACTGCTTGCTACCTGTCTAACAACAAAACTGTGGGGCAGGTATTGTTATTATTCCTATTATGCAAATGAGGAATTTGAAGCACAGAAAGGTAACAACTTAGCAAGTTACCAATATTTGAAATGATTTCAAGGTTCTCAAAAGCATTATATGTCCCTATATGATATTGCCCCTACTTGACTTGACAGCCTTGCCTTAAATTTCAATAAAACTTATGTTTCAACAGTACTAAACTGCTTTCCTTCACATTTCATTCTGTATCTTGCCTCAGAGTCTTCATTTATGCCATTTCTGTGACTGAAATTCACTTTCTAGGCAAGTCCTCTTCCTTTTCTGAGCTAGCTCCTCTGACCACCAAGAGGATTAATTCTTCCTGCTCTGTGTTCTGACATCCCCATTAAATACATTTGTCATTGTATTTACTATGATATATAGATGATTGATAGATAGAGACAGCTATATATATATATATATAAATATATATATAACTTTATGTACCCGTCTCTCTCCCAACATAGATTAATAATAATGACCATAATAACAATACTAATAAGACTATACTGCTAATAAAAATGTATCCATCAAATGAATGGATGATACATCCTAAAAGTGTGCATGTGTTAATTCCCAGAGTGGTTAACTTTAAACAGTGAGATAAAGGAAATTGGAGTGAGCCAAGCAAATAAAATCTCTCTCCTTCTCATTTCTTCTGAAATGCTCTGAGGCCTGGGATCTTTGTGTAACCTGACTGGAAATGTTTCATGAGACAAAGTGAACCCAACTGCTGATAGCTGACGTACATATTTGTGGCATTTGTGAAGTAATGGATAATGAGTAATATAGCACCTTGCCTTGCTCCCCAAGTTCCAGAATATAGAATATGTATTGCATCATAAAACAGTTTATGGTACAACAGTTAGAGCTCAAGAGTATCAAGAAGTGGAAGTAGGTGTGGCCTCTCTCACATCCAGGGACCCACTAACAGAATTGTGCTTCCTGCCCTCACAACTTTGTTCTTGGGAATGGGGAACACATCCACCAAGGAACACAATGATGATTCCACTGAATGGGAAACCTGTGACTGTGACCTGGCTACTTTAGGCACATCCTTCGGTGGACCAATAGGCAAAAAAAGAAGTTACTACATGATGAGAGCAGGGAAGACAGTATGTAGAACTGAAAAGATTCACTGAAGGTACTTTTAATATTTCCATGCCAAGTAATAATCTCTGATGGTCAATGACAGCAACCCTAACCCAATAAGAGTTAGGCAATCAAGGGCTCCATTCCATCAGGGATGAAGGTCTGTATTACCTCACCAGGAAACTAACCAGACTGGCTGAAATACCGGCCAATGGTGGTTGGAGAGTCTAGAGTGATAAAGGAGGGAGCTACATTTTTCAAGGCCAATCCCTAGTGAGAACCTACCAGAATTTTTCACATTTTTCATCTCATTTAGTGCTGCAAATTGACTAGTGATATAGGAACATTACTACACATCTATTCTATGGATAATTAAACTGAAACCAAGAGAGATAGAATGGAATGTCAGAAGGGATATTTACTTACTTTGAATTAGAAAACAATATTAAGTAAATTATTTAACATATCTGACACTTTTAAATGGTGTTAATTAACAGTAAATGTCCTAACTTTCTTGATGCCAGGGTGAAAAATAAACTGTTCTGTAAGTTCCATTTTCCATATACTGATGAGGAAATTAAGATTCAAAATATAGCTTTCAATAGGACTATGTAGCACTGGGCCAATGTCCTACAAATTGTATAGCACACAGTTGAATAAGACTCTGAATCAACTGCCTGCATAATTTATATGACACCTTATTGTGGATCTTGGGCAAAAGTGGAAAAGAGATTTCAGGTATCGTCATTCTAGTCCACTGTGTTCTCACAACACAATTCCAGTGGTAGCACATAGAAGTAAATGATGAAAGGCACGTTTTAAAGGGCTTGTGCACCCTGGCACCTTTCTAAAGAATCCAGAGCAAATAATAGAATCAGTTTGCTAATGTGAACACAAAGTTTTCTGTATTAATAAAAGCCCCTGGTACTTGACACTCCTCCAAGGTCTTTCATTTCTTTTGATGGTTAGTTTGTAAGGTTAATTATATATGCCAGATAAAAGAGAAAGGTGTGTGTGCAGATGATGCTGAGATGGCTTCTTTCAAAGCAAAAAACATTTGGGTGGTTAAGAGTAAAGTCAAAGGAGAAACAAATAATAATAGTGAACAACAACACAATAACCTTAACAACAAAAACTGTCCACTTAGTAAGTTCAGGGTTCAGGTTAGGAACATAATGTAGAATTCTGTGTAAGAGATGGAGGGGCAACACTTGCCCAGACTCTTGCACTCCTAAGCAACCTTTCCTTCCCTTAGACTATTACAGATGGTTGGGCATGGATTGAAGAAACATGCTTTTAAAGCATAAAATATGAAATGTAATATTTACAGAGTTGGGTTTTATAATGTGTCATCAAAGGATGGTATTGAGAGAGGAGTAGAATTCAAGAAATCCTATGTATCCTCTGTAGGTTTCACTGGCCCATGTAGGTACACAGCTAGAATTCTAGAAAGTAAAGCAACTTGAACAAAACCACGGAAGTTAGATTTCCTAAAGTGCGTCAGATCCCATTAAGCTCAAGCATATAGTATGGGAAGTGTGCCTGGAAATGTTGCTTTTGGTAAAATTGCAAGAGGGTTTTGAATGCTTTGTGGGCATTTGTGAATGTTCAGGAGGCTATGAGAAATTAATATTCTTGACAAATTAAATAGAATGATGTGAAATACACTTTAGTAAAATTAGTCCTGCCAGTGTGTAGGGAGAATTGGACTGAAAGATAAAAACTAAAGGGACAAGCAGTTAAGGGATGATAGTATAATAGTATGGTGTAGACTACACTACAGTCCAGTATACATTATAGTAAAGACTCATTTATTCTACTCTTAGTTCTCAGATTATGTTATGGAAACTTGGAGTTGCCAGATAAGAAACCTCCATATAAAAAGTAGGTTTCCTTCCCACTCTCAGAAGATCTCATGATGAAAGGAAGAGATAAAGAATTCTGGATAACAGTGCATCTGGGAAGAGAAGGTAGGAATCTAGACCTCTGTGACAGAGATTGCTGGATGTCATCTGATAAACATTTTTACCTTTTTCACTGTAAAATAATCTTGTTATTATTTGAGACGGCAATGAATCCAGCTAAAAGACTGCATTTCCTAGCCTTCTTGCAGCTGAGTGTGGTAAAGTTGAAAAGATCTGGATAATGAAAAGTAAGTAGAAAGCAGGAAAACTTCTAAAGCAAGCTGACTCAGCTGGAAACTGAGCTCTTTTTTCCTGTACTGCTTCCTCCTGCTGCCAGCTTGGAATGCAGATGTGATATTGTTCCAGCAGCCATCTTGAACAATGAGGTGAACTTGAGAATGAAAGCAATATGAAGTAGAAAGTAGCTGGCCCTGAATATCTTTTGCATGAGAGACAAACTCCACCCTTAAGTCATTACTGTTTGGTATTTCCTATTATGTACAGCTGAACCCAGTCCTAACTGATACTGCAACTTTGCAAGAAATAAACCTTGGGAACCTGGGATTTAGATACAACTCCTTTAAAGTAATGACTAGGGGATCATCCAGGTTAAAGAATTCCAGGGATATTATCTAATCTAACCCCCACCTACAAACCTCTTCCTTTCCACCTCTACCACCATTGCCTTAATTCAGTTTCTCATCTTTTACGTGCTGAACTATTGATACTTTGTTTCCCATCTTCAGTTTCACTAACCCCATACCCCACACCACTGCATACTGTCTTACTTCCAGTTGCTATAAAAAAATACCATAGACTGGGGTACTTATAAACAGCAAACATTTATTTTTCACAGTCCTAGAAGCTGGTTAGTCCAAGATCAAGGCACCAGCAGATTTGGAGTCTGGTGAAGGCCATTTCCTGGATCATAGATGGCAACTTTTCACTATGTCCTCAAAGGGTGGAAGGGGCAAAGTATCTCTCTGGACCTCTTAGATAAGGCACTAATCTCATTAGTGAGAGCTCCATCCTTTTCACCTAGGTACCTCCCAAAGACCCCACCTTCTAATACCATTACCTTGGGGATTACGATTTCAACATATAGATTTGGAGGGAATGCAAACATTCTATGACACCTACCCAATTTTCATACTGCCTACAAAGTGCCATGTATAAACCCAAATAAAATCACATCATTTTCCTACTTAAAAACTTTCAAAGTCTTCTGATTGACTGGCAGAGAACTTTTCTTCTTCAACCTTTTTCTCTATAATCTACTCCACATACACCATTTTCCATCTGCATCTCTTCTTAAGGTCCTGAATGTGCCATACTGCTTCATGCCTTCTTGTCATTCCACTGGAAGGCTCTTTCAGCTCTCACCCACCTTACTTGCTCTTATCCATATTTAAAGACTGTGGTTAGTATCTATGGCAGTAGTTATCAAACATTTTGGTCTCAGAATCAGAGTCCAATCAAATATTACTGAGGACCACAAAATCATTTTCTTGTGTCAGTTATATATATTAATATTTACCATTTAGAAATTTTAAATGAGAACAATTTTGAATATCTACATATTAATCTATTTACAAATAATATATGCTAATATATATAAAGTATTTTATGAAAAATAACTACATTTTCAAAAAAATTAATAAGAGTGGCATTGTTTTATATTTCTGAAAATTTCTCTAATGTCTGGCTTAATAGAAGAATTTTCTGGCTTAAAAGAAGATTTTTCATATCTGTGTCTATATTCAATCTATTTTGATATGTTGTTTTGGCTGAAGTATATAAAGAAAATTTGGAGAATTTTGTGGATATTATTCTTTGAATCTAAGAAAACACTCAGTTAGTAGTAACTTCTTAAAGGTTAGCTGCAATGTTGAATCTCAAACCACACTAGTGGGCTTTTTATACTCTTACATTAAAATCTATTGGTCAACTCTGTATGGATCTTTTATCCATGGTCTTCGTAGCATCAATGCGTGAGTCATTTTAAAAATATTGCTTTAGCCATGTAGGTCTTCTAAATGTTGATATGTTGACTCTATATCAAGAAATCATATTTGTTACTCTCACCACAAATTGCATCAGAAAAGTCATTAAGTATTAGGAACCATCAAGTTCACAGTGGTAGATACAAGTTTTCTAAAATTCTGATTTTTATTTGAAGTTCAAACTTTACCATTGGCAATGAATACTGTTAGTTGTTTCCCTTGAAGTAACAGGCTCACTTTGTTCATGAATATGTCTTCCAGACACCCAAGTCTGAACAGTCATAGTTTTTCAGTGTTATTCTTCCAAGTAAAAAATGTGTTCCATTAAAAAGGCAGCTAGTTCAGCTTGCAACTCAAACAAGTGTGCATCTACTTTTCCTCAAGACAGATGTTTTACTACAGTATGCAGTGAAATAACTTTATGGCAGAACTAATTTGGCATATAGATATTAAAAGGCAAGTAAACAGAGTTAATATTTCATGAAATTAATAGTTTTACTGTTTATTCAAGGACATTCTAAATTAAACTGGGCTTTGTAGCTGTGAGTGCAATGTAAAGAATACAACGATGACCTTACAGTTTGGTGCTTTGATTCATGCTGAGGTGCCAGCAGTTTTGCTGATTTTGTAACATTACATTGCCTTTGTAACCTCAGTGCAAATGTCAACATAATGAAAAAAGAGCAAAAATTGTCTTAGGATTATGAAGAAAGTAGTTTTGACTTCATGGACCTTCTAAAAGGGCCTCAAGACCCCAGGGTCCCATGGACCATACTTTGAGAACCACTTCTCTATGGAAACAATAGCCTGATCCTACTTCCCCTCTTTTGGGAACTGCCTCTTGCAAGTCCTCTAATACAGTTTCTGTGGAAGCTGCCTATTTCTAAGTAACTCTGTCCTAGAGATACAGCTGATTGGCTGAAAAGTAAACCAATGAATTCCTTCTCTAAAAATTTTGGCCTCAGAACTTTGGAATGTAGACAGATCATTAAAGCAGCTTCTTTCCAGTGTCTGAAGCTGCAAGATATAAAACTTTGAAGTGTCAGTGACAATACTTCCTGTCAAAGACACCAAGAGACAGAGATAGCCAGTCTGCAGCAAGAGCAGCAAAGCAGAGATTAAAGGGGAAGAGCCATCCTATTAATGTTCAAACAAATGGATCCAATTTTTCCTTGGGTCCAGCCATGTTGCTATCTTTAATTATGATGAGATCTCTACAGTAAAAGCTCCTTTGAGCTAAAATCACTTATATAGGTTTTCTATCATTTACAATTAAAACATCTGAAAATAAAATGCTGCTCAAGGGACACTTAATCTGTGAAGTTCTCCCAACTCCATTCTCTAAGCAGAATTGATAGCCCCACCTACGAGCCAACATTAAACCTACCACTCACCACTGGCACAGCCTCTGTCTCACTGCAATTTCATCACACTCTAATACTTTCTCACCTAGATGTCTCCCCAGTACATCACAAGCTCCTGGAAATCAGTGAAAGAACAGGACTTTATTTTTAACTTAAAATTTAGAAAATTAAATGTATGACTGGATATCAGTAGGGGGAGAAGAATGAATAAAAATGGGAAAAAAAATTGACATAGACATAAAATCTTGTTCTATTCCTTCCTGGCTAAGGCCTTTCATGTTTCTGTGTTTTCATCTGCCCACCTAAAAATATCTGAGCCTCTAGGCTGAGGCTGGATTAGGTGAGACACTTGATATGCCTTCAGTAAGTAAAATTTATCTAAGAAACTCCATCCTTGCTGGTTCAGTTAGAAACAGAAACCATATCTGTCCAGGGATGCAAGGATTCTTCAAAACATGCAAATCAATCAATGTGATACACCATATTAACAAACTGAAGAAGAAAAACCATATGATCATCTCAATAGATGCAGAAAAGGCTTTTGACAAAATTCAACACCATTTATCATAAAAACTCTCCAGAAAGTGGGCATAGAGGGAAACTACCTCAACATAATAAAGGCCATATATGACAAACCCACAGCAAACATCATTCTCATGGTGAAAATCTGAAAGTATTTCCTCTAAGATCAGGAACAAGACAAGGATATCCACTCTCACCACTATTATTCAACATAGTTTCAGAAGTTCTAGCCACGGCAATCAGAGAAGAAAAAGAAATAAAAAGAATACAAGTTGGAAAAGAAGTAAAACTGTAACTGTTTACAGATAACATGATGCTATACATAGATAATCCTAAAGATGCCACCAGAAAACTATTAGAGCTAATCAGTGAATTTGGTAAAGTTTCAGGATACAAAATTAATGCATAGAAATCTCTAGCATTCCTATACACTAACAACAAAAGATCAGACAGAGAAATTAAGGAAACAATCCCATTTACTACTGCAACAAAAAGAATAAAATACCTAGGAATAAACCTACCTAAGGAGGTAAAAGATCTGTACTCAGAAAACTACAAGACACTGATGAAAGAAATCAAAGATGACACAAACAGATGGAGAGATATACCATGTTCATGGATTGGAAGAATCAATATTGTGAAAATGACTATACTACCCAAAGCAATCTATAGACTCAATGCAGTCCTTATCAAATTACCAATGGCATTTTTCACAGAACTAGAACAAATAATCTTAAAATTTGTATGGAGATACAAAAGACCCCAAATAGCCAAAGCAATCTTGAGGGAAAAAAATGGAGCTGGAGGAATCACACTCCCTGACTTCAGACTATACTACAAAGCTACATTAATGAAGTCAATATGGTACTGTTACAAAAACAGAAATATAGATCAATGGAACAGGAGAGAAACCCCAGAGATAAACCCACACACCTATGGTCAACTCATCTATGACAAAGGAGACAAGGGTATACAATAGAGAAAAGACAGTCTCTTCAATAAGTGGTGCTGGGAAAACTGTACAGCTACATGTAAAAGAATGAAATTAGAACACTCTCTAACACCATACACAAAAATAAATTCAAAATGGATTAAAGACCTAAATATAAGACTGGAAACTATAAAACTCTTAGAGGAAAACATAGGAAGAACACTCTTTGTCATAAATCACAGCAAAATCTTTTTTGGCCCAGCTCCTAGAGTAATGGAAATAAAAACAAAAATAAACAACTGGGACCTAATGACACTTAAAAGCTTTTGCATAGCAAAGGAAACTATAAACAAGACAAAAAGACAACCCTCAGAATGGGAGAAAATATTTGCAAATGAATCAATGGACAAAGGATTAATCTCCAAAATGTATAAATAGCTCATACAGCTCAATATTAAAAAAACAAACAACCTAATCAAAAAATGGGCAGAAAACCTAAATAGACATTTCTCCAAAGAAGACCTACAGATGGCCAAGAAGCACATGAAAAGCTTCTCGACATCACTAATTATTAGAGAAATGCAAATCAAAACTACAATGAGGTACCACCTCACATGGGTCAGAATGGGCAGCATCAGAAAACCTTCAAACAACAAATGCTGGAAAGGGTGTGGAGAAAAGGGAACCCTCTTTCACTGTTGTTGGAAATGTAAATTGATAGTCACTATGGAGAACAGTATGAAGATTCCTTAAAAAACTAAAAATAGAATTACCATATGACCCAGTAATCCCACTACTAGAAATATACCCAGAGAAAACCTTAATTCAAAAAGAGACATGTACCCCAATGTTCATTGCAGCACTATTTACAATAGCCAGGTCATGGAAGCAGCTTAAAAGCCCATCAACAGATGAATGGATAAAGAAGATGTGGTACATGTATACAATGGAATATTACTCAGCCATAAAAAGGAACAAAATTGGGTCATTTGCAGAGATGTGGATCGACCTAGAGACTGTCATACAGTGAGGTAAGTCAGAAAGAGAAAAACAAATATTGCATATTAACACATATATGTGGAACCTAGAAAAATGGTACAGATGAACGGTTCGCAAGACAGAAATAGAGACACGGATGTAGAAAACAAGCGTATGGACACCAAGGGGAGATGGTGGTGGTGATGGGATGAATTGGGAGATTGGAATTGACATATACATATATATACTAATATGTATAAAATAGATAACTAATAAGAACCTGCTGTATAAAAAAATAAAATTCAAGAAAATATATTAAGAAAAGAAACACACACACACACAAAAAGAAGGAAACCACATCAGTAATGATTCCTCTGGGAATCAGATAAAGTTTATCAAACTTTCCGTTTTGTAAATTGGAGGCATCTAAAGAGACCCCACTCACCTTCTCCCATTTAACTACTTAATTATTCAAGAAACTTGAAAATTAAGTCCTCCAATCCATTAAGTAGAACTCACCTAAGTATAATTTTATAACTCTTTGACAAGTCTTTTAATCTCCGTTTCCTCATCTGTTTCTGATCTGTAACTCATCATCTTATGAGTTCAATGAGACAGTATTTGTTGAGCAATGTGTTCACAGTGCCTAGCATGGGGTAAACTAAGTCTATTGTTTTAAAACCTTTTTCTTCTTTCCTAGAAACACCATGTACTTCAGGTTTCCTCTCAGGAAGTTCAGACTGCAATAAATTTATCTCTGACCCTTGCTGAGAGAAGTCAGAAGATTGGCCTAAACTCACACAGCTAGTAACCACTGCCACCAGAAGCTCAACGTAACTTCCTGACTTCAAATTCTGCTCTCTCCACACCTGCAGTGTCTCTCACTCAGGCAAAGAGCCCAAAGATTTTAGTTCAAATAAAATATAAGGATTTTATTCCATCTTTGGGTATTTAAGCAAATGAATTTTGTGAAGAATTGAAAAACAGCTGGAAAATTATGGCGAGCATTTAAAGACATGGCAATCTGACTAAAACTAATGACAAGGAGATTGGAAAGAGGAGGAGGTGGATTTCAGTCACTGCCCTGACAATTACTAGCTTGGTAAGTTGAGCAGGCCAGTTAAGCAAAACAGACAACAATTTCATCATGTGTAAAAAAAAAAAAAAAAATTCTTATCTTTCAGAGAAAGAGAAAAAAGTCATTTTCTGAGCACCTACTCGTTGACTTCACAAGCATTATCTTAATTCTTACAACTCTGTTCATCTTCTTAGTAGGTATAATAATCCATTTTTTTCTGACAGAGAATCTGGGGTCTAAAAATTTAATTTAATTTTCCCAAGATCACAGAATTAATACCTGTGCTTCCTACGACCACTAGTCTACATGCCTTAAATGAAGGTTGTGAGATAAAATAGGATAAGAGATGAGAACAAATGTGTCCAAACACACTGTCCAAAATCTGATACTTTTGGGGAGATCAGCGTAACCATTTCTGAATGTCAAATCAGGAAATTTGGATTTGAAGCTCTTACTTCACCACTTACTAACCATTCAGTCTTGACAACCTCACTTCATGTCTCCAAACCACAGTTTTCTCACCAGTAAAATGGGGCAAATAGAACCACAGTCCCAGATGCCTGCCTTACAGAGCAGTGATGAGACCCCAGCAAGATCACAATTGTAAAAATGCTTTGTGTTCCATAGAGCCCTATACAAATGTGTGCTACTATTATTATTATTGCTATTACCATTATTATTACACCGTGTTCTTTGGGCAAGACATTTATGTTAAACCGACACAGCACATAATTGGAGTACTCAAGTTAAATAAATGAAGTCAGCTGTCTGACTCCTTTAAGATAAATGATGTTATTACAACATAATTGTATAACCCCATATAGCTTACAGCAGCAAAAGGATGTGTATTTCACATGCCCTCCTATAATTACGTCCCCATTATAATTTTGCAGTTAGTTGCGATGAGCTCTGGTCATGAAAACATGCCAATTTTGTATGGGATTGAAGTCTGCCTAATTTTAGCAAATTGAGAGTCACACAAAAGAAAAGAGATAAATACTATGTTGTTATTTTTCATTAGAGAATTGCTATATTAAGAGGCTGCGATCCAGCTGTGTTTGTTTAAATAAAAGTGTGATTTGAATACCTCCTACAGCTAATGTTCCTGCCAATGAATAAAAGATAAAATGCAGCTCCCCTCTCGTTGGATGAGAGTCTCTGCATTCTAGCTGACTTGGAGATTTATTGTTCCACACAAGGAAGTTGAAAGCGTGGAGGGCAGACCACACGCAGGGGCCTTTTGTGTATTGTTTCAAGCCACACCACTAATAGATTTCTTCCACTAAGGCTCCCAGCAATTCAGCTGTGCTCAAATGCTCCACTTATCTGTGGAAAAAATAATAATAAAATAGTAATTATGCCTCAATGGCTAATGCAGCCCAGCTCGATGCCACAAGGAAGAAAGTAAACAGGAACAAATACCATTCAGAGAAGGAATGCTGTATTGGAGTGTGGTTGTGATAATGGATTTAAGCCTCCTTTATTTCTTCAAATCAGACCCTCTCACTTACAGCCCAGTGCCTCTGTCTCCCCAGTGTCCCCCAAAACTAGCAATATTCTCTTGAAATTCACTGCCCTGTAAGTTGGGCAACCAGAATGAAAGATTAGAGGTGAGATCCAAGATATAGCTATAAGGTAGTTAATTCTAAAATGTCTAGAATGATGTACTAGGGGTCTGGCGTACTAAGATATGGACAGCATGAAAGTCTTTGCCATCAGGTAGATCACAGTCTAAAGATGCATGTAAGATATATACGTATTTCCCATTCTCCAAACCATAAAGTGCGGCTTTTTCAAAACACCATTATGTGGATACTATTTGCTCTTGACCACTCAATTCTTGCCCACTTTTCCCTCTCACATAGCCATATCAGATCTCTCCCCCACCCTCCTCACACAGACACACACACACACACACACACACACACACACACACAGAGCATTCTTTATTTTACCTTCAGGCCTTTTGAGGCATTAACTACCCCCTTTACCTGACTTTCCTTTGCTCCTTTACTCGTGTAGTGAACTCATCTTCATAATTTAGTTCAAACTTCAGCTCCCAGAAGTCTTCCCTGCACAACCCGCAAGGATGCTCCAAGTGTGGGATAAACATGCCTCCTCTCTGTAGCAGGATCACCTGTGCTAAGCTCACACATTGGTTGAGGAGGCTGAGCTGGAGGGAAATGAAACATGTATTCCCCATCTCCATCCTGGGGGGAGTGGAGGATAGCTCCTCCCTTCTTTCTCCCTTTGCCCTCCCACCAGTCCACACCATCCACAAGAACTTCCGCCATTATGACTAACTGTTACTGATAGGAGCACATTTTTCAGATGTGTTGAGCTGGAATAAAAATAAGAGAACTATAGTTGTATTGAAATATTCTGTTCACTTATCTTTCTCTCTGCCAGGCCTTTGAGGAGGAACTGTTTTTTCATCCCTGTATCCTCAGGACCCATTACAGTGACTAAAGATTTATAGACATATAGTAAATGACAGATTGATGAGTGTATGGATAGATAAGCAAATAAACATAATGTAGGAGAAAAGGTGACTGGTGACATATGAAAATTGAGAACAAAATGAAATGAGAACCAAAATTAGGGACAATTCATTTGCTGCTGGAAATAATTGGAGGAGACTTATAGAGAAAGTAACCATTGAGCTAAGACTTCAATGATCTTGTGATAAGGGACAAGGCATTCCAGGCGAAGAGAACAGTAAAAGTGACTATTTAGCAAACCTTCACTATCCACAGGGTGTAGTTACACTACCCAAACAGTGTAGTTACTTTAGAAATAAAAACTTTGAAAGAGAGAGACCTTCAAGATGGCAGAGGAGTAAGACACGGAGATCACCTTCCTCCCCACAGATACACCAGAAATACATCCACATGTGGAACAGCTCCTACATAACACCTACTGAACACTGGCAGAAGACCTCAGACTCCCCAAAAGGCAAGAAATTCCCAATGTACCTGGGTAGGGCAAAAGAAAAAAGAAACAACAGAGATAAGAGAATAGGGACAGGACCTGCAGATGTGGGAGGGAGCTGTGAAGGAGGAAAAGATTCCACACACCAGGAAGCCCCTTCGGGGCGGAGATGGGGGGTGGCAGGGGGGGAAGCTTCGGAGCCATGGAGGAGAGCGCAGGAACAGGGGTGCAGAGGGCAAAGGGGAGGGATTCCCGCACAGAGGATCGGTGCCGACCAGCACTCACCAGCCCAAGAGGCTTGTCTGCTCACCTGCCGGGGCGGGCAGGGGCTGGGAGCTGACACTCCAGCTTTGGAGGTCAGACCCCAGGGAGAGGACTGGGGTTGGTGGCGTGAGCACTGCCCGAAGGGGGCTAGTGTGCCACAGCTGCCCGGGAGGGAGTCCAGGAAAAAATCTGGACCTGCCTAAGAGTCAAGAGACAATTGTTTTGGGGTGCACGAGGAGAGGGGATTCAGAGGACCACCTAAACGAGCTCTAGAGATGGGCGCGAGCCACGGCTGTCAGTGCAGACCCCAGAGACAGGCATGAAACACTACAGCTACAGTTTCAGTGACCAAGAAGCCTGTGTGCAAGCACAGGTCACTATCCACATGTGCAGCCCACCACGGCCAGGGTCCTGTGATACAGGGACAGCTTCCCCGGGAAAACACATGGCGCGCCTCAGGCTATTGCAACGTCGCACAAGCCTCTGCCACCACAGACTCGCCCCGCATCCGTACCCCTCCCTCTCCCTGGCCTGAGTGAGCCAGAGCCCCCAAATCAGCTGATCCTTTAAACCCGTCCTCTCTGAGCGAAGAAGAAACGCCCTCAGGTGACCTACACCCAGAGGCGGGACCAAATACAAAGCTGAACCCCAGGAGCTGTGAGAACGTAAAAGAGAAAGGGAAATCTCTCCCAGCAACCTCATGAGTAGCGGATTAAATCTCCACAATCAACTTGATGTACCCTGCAACTCTGGAATACCTGAAAGGACAATGAATCTTCCCAAAATTGAGGCAGTGGACTTTGGGAGCAACTGTAGACTTGGGGTTTGCTTTCTGCATCAAGTTGTTTCTGGTTTTATGTTTATCTTAGTTTCATATTTAGAGTTTATTATCATTTGTAGATTTGTTTATTGATTTGGTTGCTCGCTTCCTTTTTAATATATAGATATATTTTTTTTCCTTTTTCTCTTTTTGTGAGAGTGTATGTGTATGCTTCTTTGTGTGATTTTGTCTGCATAGCTTTGCTTTTACCATTTATCCTAGGGTTCTGTCTGTCCCCTTTTTTTTTTTGTATATGTTTTAGCACTTGTTATCATTGGTGGATTTGTTATTTTGTTTGGTTGCTCACTTCTTTCTTTTCCTTTTTTTATTACTTTTTAATTTTTTTAATTTTAATAATTTTTTTATTTTTTGTTTTAATAACTTTTTTCTTTCTTTCTTTCTTTCACCCTTTTCTTCTGAGGCATGTGGCTGACAGGGTCTTTGTGTTTTGGCTGGATATCAGGCCTGTGCTTCTGAGGTGGGAGAGCCAAGTTCAGGACATTGGTCCACAAGAGACCTCTGGGCTCCATGTAATATTAAACAGTGAAAGCTCTCCCAGAGATCTCCATCACAATGATAAGACCCAGCTCCACTCAACAATGAGCAAACTTCAGTGCTGGACAACCTATGTGAAACAACTAGCAAGACAGGAACACAACCCCACCCATTAACAGACAGGCTGTCTAAAATCATAATAGGGTCACAGACACCCCAAAACACACCAACGAACATGGTCCTTCCCACCAGAAAGACAAGCTACAGCCTCATCAAACAGAACACAGGCACCAATCCCCTCCACCAGGAAACCTATACAACACACTGAACCAATCTTAACCACTAGGGCAGAAACCAAAAACAACAGGAACTAGGAACCTGAAACCTGCAAAAAGGAGAACCCAAACACAGTAAGTTAAGCAAAATGAAAAGACAGAAACACACAGCAGATGAAGGAGCAAGGTAAAAACCCACCAGACAAAACAAATGAAGAGGAAATAGGCAATCTACCTGAAAAAGAATTCAGAGTAATGATAGTAAAGATGATCCAAAATCTTGGAAATAGAATGGAGAAAATACAAGAAATGTTTAACAAGGACCTAGAAGAACTAAAGAGCAAACAAACAATGATGAACAACACAATAAATGAAATTAAACATTCTCTAGAAGGAATCAATAGCAGAATAACTGAGGCAGAAGAACAGATAAGTGACCTGGAAGATGAAATAGTGGAAATAAGTACCACAGAGCCAAATAAAGTAAAAACAATGAAAAGAATTGAGGACAGTCTCAGAGACCTCGGGGACAACATTAAATGCACCAAAATTCAAATTATAGAATAAGAGAAGAAGAAAGAGACTGAGGAAATATTTGAAGAGTTTATAGTCCAAAACTTCCCTAATATGCGAAAGGAAATAGTCAATCAACTCCACAAAGTGCAGAGAGTCCCATACAGGATAAATCCAAGGAGAAACATGCCAAGATGCATATTAATCGAACTATCAAAAATTAAATACAAGGAAAAAATATTGAAAGCAGCAAGAGAAAAGCAACAAAGAACATACAAGGGAATCCCCATAAGGTTAACAGCTGATCTTTCAGTAGAAACTGCAAGCCAGAAGGGAGTGGCAGAACATATTTAAAGTGATAAAAGGGAAAAGCCTACAACCAAGATACTCTACCCAGCAAGGATCTCATTAAGATTAGACGGAGAAATTAAAACTTTAACAGTGAAGCAAAAGCTAAGAGAATTCAGCACCACAAAACCAGCCTTACCACAAATGCTAAAGGAACTTCTCTAGGCAGGAAACACAAGAGAAGGAAAAGACCTACAATAACAAATGCAAAACAATTAAGAAAATAGTAATAGGAACATACAAATCAATAACTACCTTAAATGTAAACAGATTAAATGCTCCAACCAAAAGACATAGACTGGCTGAATGGATACAAAACCAAGACCTGTATATATTCTGTCTACAGGAGATCCACTTCAGACCTAGGCACACATACAGACTGGAAATGAAGGGATGGAAAAAGAAATTCCATGCAAATGGAAATCAAAAGGAAGCCGGAGTAGCAATTCTCGTATCAGACAAAATAGACTTTAAAATAAAGACTATTACAAGAGGCAAAGAAGGATACTACATAATGATCAACAGATCAAACCAAGAAGAAGATATAACAATGATAAATATTTATGTACCCAACATAGGAGCCAATCAACACATAAGGCAAATGCTACCAGCCATAAAAGGGGAAACTGACAGTAACACAAATATAGTAGGGGACATTAGCACCCCACTTTCACCAAGGGACAGATCATCCAAAATGAAAATAAACAACAAAACACAAACTTTAAATGATACATTAAACAAGATGGACTTAATTGATATTTATGGGATATTCCATCCAAAAAAATATAGAATACATTTTCCTCTCAAGTGCTTATGGAACATTCTCCAGGATAGATCATACCTTGGGTCACAAATCAAGCCTTGGAAAATTCAAGAAAATTGTAATCATATGAAGTCTCTTTTCTGACCATAGTGCTATGAGACTAGATATCAATTACAGGGAAAAAATCTGTAAAAAACACAAACACATGGAGGCTAAACAATACACTACTAAATAATCAAGAGATCACTTAGAAGAAATCAAAGAAGAAATCAAAAAATACCTAGAAACAAATAAGAATGAAAACACGATGACCCAAAACCTATGGGATGCAGCAAAAGCAGTTCTAAGAGGGAAGTTTATAACAATACAATCCTACATCAAGAAACAAGAAACATCTCAAATAAACAGCCTAACCTTACACCTAAAGCAATTAGAGAAAGAAGAACAAGAAAAAAACCAAAGTTAGCAGAAGGAAAGAAATCATAAAGATCAGATCAGAAATAAAAGAAAAAGAAATGAAGGAAACAATAGCAAAGATCCATAAAACTAAAAGCTGGTTCTTTGAGAAGATAAACAAAATTGATAAACCATTATCCAGACTCATTAAGAAAAAAAGGGAGGGCTTCCCTGGTGACACAGTGGTTGAGAGTCTGCCTGCCGATGCAGGGGACATAGTTTCATGCCCCGGTCTGGGAAGATACCACATGCCATGGAGCAGCTAGGCCTGTGAGCCATGGCCACTGAGCCTGCACATCTGGAGCCTGTGCTCCACAATGGGAGAGGCCACAACAGTGAGAAGCCCGTGTACCACAAAAAAAAAAAACAAACAAAAGAAAGAAAGAAAAAAAGAGAGGACTCAAATCAATAGAATTAGAAATGAAAAAGAAGTAACAACTGACACTGCAGAAATACAAAGGATCATGAGAGATTATTACTACAAGCAACTATATGCCAATGAAATTGTCAACCTGGACGAAATGGATAAATTCTTAGAAAAGCACAACCTTCTGAGATTGAACCAGGAAGAAATAGAAAATATAAACATACCAATCACAAGCACTGAAATTGAGACTGTGCTTAAAAATCTTCCAACAAACAAAAGCCCAGGAGAAGATGGCTTCACAGGTGAATTCTACAAAACATTTAGAGAAGAGCTAACACCTATCCTTCTTAAACTCTTCCAAAATGTAGCAGAAGGAGGAGCACACCCAAACTCAATCTATGAGGCCACCATCACCCTGATACCAACACCAGACAAAGATGCCACAAAAAAAGAAATCTATAGGCAATATCACTGATGAACATAGATGCAAAAATTGTCAACAAAATACTAGCAAACCAAATCCAACTGCACATTAAAAGGATCACACACCATGATCAAGTGGGGTCTATCCCAGGGATGCAAGGATTCTTCAATATATGTAAATTAATAAATGAGATAAACCTTATTAAACTGAAGGGGAAAAAGCATATGATCTTCTCAATAGATGCAGAAAAAGCTTTCAACAAAATTCAACATCCATTTATTATAGAAACCTCCAGAAAGTGGGCATAGAGGGAACTTACCTCAACATAATAAAAGCCATATATGACAAACCCACAGCCAGCATTGTTCTCAATGGTGAAAAACTGAAACCATTTCCTCTAAGATCAGGAACAAGACAAGGTTGTCCACTCTCACCACTATTATTCAACATAGCTTTGGAAGTTTTAGCCACAGCAATCAGAAAAGAAAAATAAATAAAAGGAATCCAAATCAGAAAAGAGGAAGTAAAGCTGACACTGTTTGCAGATGACATGATACTATACATAGATAACCCTAAGGATGCTACCAGAATACTACTAGAGCTAATCAATGAATTTGATAAAGTATCTGGATACAAAATTAATGCACAGAAATCTCTTGCATGATGAAAACTTTGAAAGAGAAATTAAGGAAACACTCCCATTTACCATTGCAACAAAAAGAATAAAATACCTAGGAATAAATCTACCTAAGGACACAAAAGACCTGTATGCAGAAAACTATAAGACACTGATGAAAGAAATTAAAGATGATACCAACAGATGGAGACATATAGCATCTTCTTGGACTGGAGGAATCAACATTGTGAAAATGACTCTACTACCCAAAGCAATCTACAGATTCAATGCAATCCCTATCAAACTAGCACTGGCATTTTTCACAGAACTAGAACAAAAAATTCACAATCTGTATGGAAACACAAAAGATCCTGAATAGCCAAAGCAACCTTGTGAAAGAAAAACGGAGCTGGAGGAATAAGGCTCCCAGACTTCAGACTATACTACAAAGCTACAGTAATCAAGACAGTATGGTAGTGGCACAAAAACAGAAATATAGATCAATGGAACAGGATAGAAAGCCCAGAGATAAACCCACACACATATGTTACCTTATTTTTGATGAAGGAGGCAACAATATACAATGGAGAAAAAACAGTCTCTTCAATAAGTGGTGCTGGGAAAACTGGACAGTTACATGTAACAGAATGAAATTAGAATACACCATAACACCATATACAAAAATAAACTCAAAATGGATTAAAGACCTAAATGTAAGGCCAGGCACTATAAAACTCTTAGAGGAAAACATAGACAGAACACTCTATGACATAAATCACAGCAAGATCCTTTCTGACCCACCTCCTAGAGAAATGGAAATAAAAACAAAAATAAACAAATGTGACCTAATGAAACTTAAAATCTTTTGCACAGTAAAGGACAACATAAACAAGACAAAAGGACAACACTCAGAAGGGGAGAATATATTTGCAAATGAAGCCACTGACAAAGGATGATTCTCCAAAATTTACAAGCAGCTCATGCAGCTCAATATCAAAAAAAACAATCCAATACCAAAAATGGGAAGAAGACCTAAACAGACATTTCTCCAAAGAAGACATACTGATGGCCAACAAACACATGAAAGGATGCTGAACATCACTAATCATTAGAGAAATGAAAATCAAAACTACAATGAGGTATCACCTCACACCAGTCAGAATGGCCATCATCAAAAAATCTACAAACAATAAATGCTGGAGAGGGTGTGGAGAAAAGGGAACCCTCTTGCATTGTTGATGGGAATGTAAAATTGTTACAGCTACTATGGAAAACAGTATGAAGGTTCCTTACAAAACTAAAAGTAGAACTACCATACGACCCAGCAATCCCACTACTGGGCATATACCCAGAGAAATCCGTAATTTAAAGAGTCATGTACCACAATGTTCATTGCAGCTCTATTTACAATAGCCAGGACATGGAAGCCACCTAAGTGTGCATCAACAGATGAATGCATAAAGAAGATGTGGCACATATGTACAATGGAATATTACTCAGCCATAAAAAGAAATGAAATTGAGTTATTTGTAGTGAGGTGGATGGACGTAGAGTCTGTCGTACAGAGTGAAGCAGGTCAGAAAGAGAAAAACAAATACCATATGCTAACACATATATATGGAATCTTAAAAAAAAAAGAAAGAAAGAAAAAAATGGTTCTGAAGAACCTACAGGCAGGACAGGAATAAAGACGCAGATGTAGAGAATGTACTTGAGGACACAGGGAGGGGGAAGGGTTTGGTGGGACGAAGTGAGAGAGTGGTATGAACTTATATACACTACCAGATGTAAAATAGATGGCTAGTGGGAAGCAGCCGCATAGCACAGGGAGATCAGCTCGGTGCTTTATGACCACCTAGAGGGGTGGGGTAGTGAGGATGGGAGGGAGACACAAGAGGGAGGAGATATAACGATATATGTATATGTATAGCTGATTCATTTTGTTATAAAGCAGAAACACACCATTGTAAAGCAGTTATACTCAAATAAAGATGTTTTTAAAAAAATCTTTGAAAGACTACACACTCTTCCAATAATAACCAATCTCTGAATACCTTTGGAACTCTCTTCAACGTCTACCTACATAGGCGCTGAAGAAAATCTATTTCAGATGGCTTTGGGTTTTTTAAACGTAAATCTGTACTACCTAGCTTAATTTCCCACCTCACTCTTCCTTCACAGGTTGAATATATATGATTCACATACACAACATATGTCAATATATTGAATGAAGTCAGTGAAGTAGCAAACCCAGAATCGCCACCACTGGGAACAATAAAAATGTCATATTACTTCATCGTAGTCACCAGTTCATAGTGAAGAAGAATTGCCTTGTGAAAAAGAAAAAAGCACACCACTTATTGACTGTTTAACCATGTGCATATTATATAACCTAGCTAAGCTTCAATTTCCTCTTTTAAAAAATAACATTAACAATAGTTGCTTTGTAAAGCTATTGTTAGGGTCAAATTCAACTAATATTAGGTTAAATCACATGGAATTGCTATTTTGTAGGTGAATGATCAGCATTTTAATGTTATTCAACACAGTGGAACAGTGATTAGGATGTAGTAAATGCTCCATTTATGTTAAGAATAAATCTTCATTGTGTATACATGATAAATGCCAGTTTAAACTTAGTTATATCATTTAATAGCAGTAAACGAGTTAGTTGCTCACTGTCTTAGCCACAGCTTCCTCATCCATAAATTGCAGTTGATCTTATTTCCCTTGTAGATATAAGGATAAAAGAAATTCAAAATATCTGATGCAAAGAGGTCACTCAACAAATAGAAACCTGGATGATTGCAAAAGAATAAGATCTATAAAAAGATTACAGTATTCCAGAAAAGAATGATAGGGAGAAAGTTTATTCAAGAGCAGGTTACATCCATAGGTATTCTGGTCTCATGTTAGAGTGTTCTTTATTGAAATCCTGTGACCTTGCATGTAATTCTAAAGAACTTTAGTGTTGAGCTGACTTAAATAAGGTTCAGTAGAGAACTGAGTAGGTGCTTGCCAGAAGCCACTGGGAGTCTGATTTATACTGTCTGAGTCCATTTAAATATCCAGAATGCCCAAAGTCTAAAAAACCTATTCAAACAGTAACCATCATGAACAAATTAAAACTACATGTTTTGTGTGTGTGTAAAAGTATGGCATGGGGATCAAAACTAGATGTGAAATACTCAGAGGGATCTGATTAACAGTAGAAGTTTCTGACCTAGAAGCACATAAAGAATGTATTCATTCATACCATCAGAAGTTATTATTATTATCTATAATAATAATAAACTAAGTCATGACAGCATGCAAAAGTGCTGGGCAGACATGGTTTTTATCAAGTGTGTAACGCTAATAGCCATCCAATAAGGTAATTATTTGGGTTAACTTTTGGAATATCTGAGAAGTAGTGTGTAGGGTTTGTAAGAGGATACTGGTGTACTAAGGGAAGTGTTTTATTGATGTTCAGAATGTGTGCTTGGGGACTTGCATCTCACACACATAGTTTAGAGGGCACAACTTAATGTGGTGCTGAAAATAATTACCGAATCTCAAAAGATTTCTTCACTTAGAATTTGGATCATGGATGATGTGAGTTATCCTCAAGGGAATTTCTTGGAGAGTCATTTTTTTAAAGGAAAAAAAAGAAAAGAAAGACATCCTGAGCTATACTCTGAAACATTCAGATGGGGAGTGGGGAGAGGCTTCAATTACATCTAAATAAAAAAATAGAAAAAAAAAGAAGGGATACTTTAAAAAAAAAATGCCTAAAGTGATCAAACACCAGAAAAACACATTTAGAATATGGTAGCTATTCAATGTTTATTTTTCTGATTAACTTATTAATTAACAACTATATAAGAGTGGGTGAATTGCAACTTTTATTAACACACCTGAAAGTTATAATTTCTACTTCAAAATCAGCTTCTGGAAAAATCGCATTTCCTCAGTTGCTATCCAAAGGGAAGATAAAAAAATTAGATGTTCACCATTCAAATGTAAGAATGTGTTAGACCATAAAAGGTTAAAAACAGCATGATGTCAGATAATTGGCAAAGGAAATGGGGTTGAGGAGAGCCCCCTGAGCATGAAGTAACTCCCTGATCTGTACAGTGCTCAGTGAAATAGAAACTAGAAGACACAGTGAGATAACGTGTTGGACTAGTGACACCCTCAGATGTCAGACCATGCTGGGTTTAAACCCCAGATCTTCTATTTTTAGGACATGGTGATTTGGGCAAAAATTTGGGCAAAAATCCTAAAAATTTTTCTTCAGTGTCTTTATCTGCAACGTGGTCACAATTGTGCCTCCCTTACAAATTTGTCATAAGGAATAAGAAGGATAAATGAGATAATATATGTGAAAGGTCCTGCGATATAAGAGGAGTTCACTACATGTTTATTTACAAAACACATGTACTTACAAAAAAAGAATGTTATCTAGCAGGAAACAGTAACAGGAGCCAAAGGCAGCACGAACCAAACTCAGAAATCTAAGAGAGAGATGCCAAGCTAGAAGCTCAGATGCCAAATATAGGAAGCAGGGGTGACAGTCAGGTAGCACCACACCACTCTGCTGGAACAGAATTAGCCAAACTTGGGTTAATGAAGACAATGTGTCTGAAGGGGTCAAAGAGGGGAGTTTATAAGGAATTCCAGTCTAAGTCACCTTTAATGAGCCATCCAACACTTGCATTTTAGAATTCCATGCTTTGCTTAAACTTGCCTCCACTAGCTCCCATTTCTGGCCTGGGAGGCATCATGGTAGAGTAGTTCATTCCTGGGTCTTAGCAAACCTTCCTTTAACACCTCAGCATTGTGACTTTGGGCAAATTCTTGTAATGGACATTTGCCACTCTTTTCAGTTACTTATTATCTTAACTCCTTTCACATATTTGGGATATTTTCTACCTTACAAATCTTTGTTAGAGCATAGCCTAATTCTCAGCATAGAAGCTAAAGAAGTTGGATGCTTGCTTTTTAACCTCCTCAGCAGACAGGACTTGAGCATTTGAAGTGGCCAATCAACAGCATTCACCATGAATTAGAAGCTCATAACCCAAAGATTCAGAGCCATAGAGAAGCTCCTCCTTTAAAGATTACCAGTGAAAAATAACATTCCAGGACTAATGCTGGTCTCCAGTGTCCCCTCATTTCTAGCTCTGGTCTAGCAGCAGCAATATTTTCCTTCATGAACCAATTTTCTAGAGTTGATTTTGGGTAGCGTTGTTTGCCGTATCCTCTGAACCTGATTTTCCAATCAGCCCATCAATTCTTTTAGTAAATTCCTTTTTCCTAAATCAGACATATTAGTACTGAGACTAACGCATTGCTCTTTAGCATCAGTTACCTCATCTATAAAATGGGAAAATAGCAGTTTCTGATTATAGGAAACTGTAATAATTCACATAGAGGAGACATATAAAATGCTTAAAGGAGTTCCTGAAATACCTATTTTTCTTAATAAATGTTAGCCATTATTATTTAGTGTTTTATATTTTACAGGGAAATTTTGCAAACACTATATTATTGAAAGTTTGCAACAACACTTGAAGAAGTTATTACTATTACTAATTTGGAAACACAGGTCCATTAACATTAAGCATACAGAATGAACAAAACTAGATGTCCTGAGAAAATCACTAGGAAAAACCACCATTAAGATAGCATATGAAATGGTAGGAATGGATGAGCTCAGTGCAAGAAAGAATGTAGTGAGAAGAGGGCTCCAACGTGTCATGACCTCTAATGTTTAAAGGTCCAGTAGAGATGAGATGTGTGTAAGCAATACTGAAAAGAAAAGAATAAAAATGTTGAAAAAATTGTTTGGTCAAAAAGCCAAAAGAAAATCATATTTCAAGAAAGGAGGGTCAATTATTCTCCTGCAAATTCTTGTCCATCTCCCTCCTAAAGGGAGAAGAAATATGCAGGGCTGGAGATATAGAGAGGGTGGGAGGAATATGGGTGGCATGATTTAGTAAGGAGGAAAATAGGGCATTGCTGAAGCAGGAATGACCAGAGACATCTTGTTTGGTAGTTTCTAAGTAGGGTATCCCACAGTTCAATATAGAGTGTCTGACAGAGTGTAACAGGGTGCAGTGGGGGCTGGACCTGGTGTATAAGAAGGGATCCAATATCATGCAATATCATGGGAATGACACAGCTACAGGAATCTCCAGGAAGGTTGTTATCCTTGAAATCAAAGTAAGACTTACTCAGAATTCTGGTTACCAGACCTTTTCAAATATGATACTATTTGTTTTTGTTTTTTTTTTTTATCAGGGACTGCGTCCAAATTCAAAAATGAGACCTAAAAAGAGATATTTGATCACTAGCTAAGCTAAGAGTTAAGCCAAGGCTCACATACAGTATAGGAATGGAGCAAAAAAAGAGAAATTCAGTGTAAAACAATCAAACAACAAAGCAGCAATAGGTAGAGGGTCAAGGCTTATAGGCAAGTTAGGTGAGATCCAGGGCCTCAGTGAGCACTCACTGTTGAGAGCCAGCTCCAGACACATCGTGAGAGAGGATAATAGAAATAAAAGTGCAAGGAGAACGAGGCTCCTAATGTGCTGGGAGGGACTGGATACATGAGCCTACAGGGGAGCCGTCTCAGGTATCCAGGATGAAGGGGCTGGAAGAGGGAAGAAAGAAAGGGAAGAGAGGAAAAGAAGGAAGGAAAGAGGAAGAATATAATATAAAGAAAGAAATCATGGAGAGTAAGAGAACTATAAGAAGATTTAGGGAGTAAAGAAAGAAAACAGAAAAGAGGAAGGTGGAAATCTGAGAGAGAATGGCAGAAAATGAGGGAGAGAAGATCTATATGTTAAAGCAGGAAGACATGACTGAATCATTGGGAGAGAGAGGGTGCAAAAATGTTTGAAATGCAGGTAAAATGTAACTTAATTATCTGAGGTCATCAATAACACATGGGGGAAAAATCACATCAGGTTTTAACTGCCAGAGAACCAAAGAGTTACGTTTCTACATTTATAAACAGATATCTTTTGGCAAGTGAATCAAAAAGGCCTCCATAAGACATGCAGTTCTGGGCTTCAGTCCATTCAGTCTGTGAATTAATTGACTTTATTTGAACTCTGCTGTTTTCAGTTGGAGAATTCACTGTGAACATGCTGTATATCTCTCAGATATCAAATAGCAAATGCACTGCAGCCAGATACTGAAACAGAACAAGAAATTGTTCATTAATCAGACAGAGGTTTCTCCATGATTAGGAAAGACAACCAAGAGGTAAATAAATAAAACAAACAGATAAACACTTTAAAATATCTTACACATTTCTCCTTTCACTTGGGAAGCAGAAGCTCCACTGGAAACCAAGTAATTATACTCACTAGAGGAAGGAGGTGATACAAGATACCTGCTTTCAAAATAACATTTGCTCCTAAAACCTCATTTTATAATCAGCTCTCCATATCTTACTCTAAGTCATCATTTGCCAGCAATAGATTCACAAATTCAGTTGTTTTCTTCTTTTACAGCATAAATTTTAATCTTTTACTGCATATAAAAATTTATTTGAGCTGACAAGCCCAGGGAGTATATGTTCTCATTAATTTATAAACTTATTACATCTTAAAAGGTTAAATGAAGCACATAGTGTTCTAGATAGAATTCATGGGTGCTTTCAAAAGATAATTACTCTTCTTTTCCTAAACAAATTAGATAGACAAAAGATAGATAGATAGATAGACAGATAGATAGATAGATGATAGATAAAAAGATAAAACAAGCTTCACAGACTCCCATGAGAGCCTGGGTGGAAAATTGGGCTTGGAAATAGCTATAGCCAAAGGCAAACCACAGGTGTGACCTGATATACCTGGCACTGTTACAGGAGCTGTGATTATTCTGACCCATGAATATTCCCTCTGTCTGTTTTATTTCATCAAATTCAAGATCACCTCACTATTTCTTCAACTCCCTTCCATGACCTATTCTTGGGCTAGGCTATACAGCACAGAGTGAGAGCCTTCAGAAACAACAGTGCTTTGAAGATACTCTAACAAAATATATATCAGTATATATCAATACAAACAGCTCATACAGCTCAGTAACAACAACAAAAAAAAGGGCAAAAGACCTAAATAGACATTTCTCCAAATAAGACATACAGATAACCAATAGGCACATGAAAAATGCTCAAAATTGCTAATTATTAGAGAAATGCAAATCAAAATCAAAACTAAAATGAGGTACCACCTCACACCAATCAGAATGGCCATGATTAAAAAGTTACAAATAACAAATGCTGGAGAGGGTGTGGAGAAAAATGAACACTCCTATACTGTTGGTGGGGATGTAAATTGGTGAAGCTACTCTGGAAAAGAATAAGGAGGTTCCCCAAAAACTCTAGAGATAGAGTTGTCATATGATCCAGAAATCCCACTTCTGGGCATATATCCACAGAAAACTATAATTCAAAAAGATACATGCACCCTTATGTCCATAGAGCACTATTTATAATAGCCAAGACATGAAAACAACCTAAATGTCCATTGACAAATGAATGGATAAAGAAGTTGTGGTATATATATACAATGGAATATTACTCAACTATAAAATGAATGAAATAATGTCATTTGCAGCTACATTGATGGACCTAGAGATTATCATAGTAAGCAAAATTAAGTCAGAAAGAGAAACAAAAATAACATGTGATATCACTTATATGTGGGATCTAAAATATGACACAAATGAACTTACCTACAAAACAGAATCAGACTCACAGACATAGAGAACAGATTTGTGGTTGCCAAGAGGGAGGGGGGTGGGAGGGTTGGATTGGGAGTTTGGGACTAGCAGATGCAAACTATTATACATAGAATGGGTAAACAACAAGGTCCTATTGTATAGCACAGGAAACTAGAGTAAATATCCTGTAAGAAACCATAATGAAAAAGAAAAAAGTTTTAATTAAAAAAAAGGAGAGAAGTGCCTGGGTCCACCTCTCCATTCAACCAGCCATTATGTCTTCTCCATGACCTCCTGCAGCTGGATTTTAGCCATGTGGCTAGAAGGGTCGTGATGCTCTGGCCTGGGTATAAGGCCTGAGCCTCTGAGGCGGGAGAGTCAAGTTCTGGACATTGGTCCACCAGAGACTTCCCGGTCCCACGTAATATCAAACAGCAAAAGCTCTCCGAGAGATCTCCATCTCAACGTAAGACCTAGCTCCACTCAATGACTAACAAGCTACAGTTTTGGACAACATATGCCAAACAACTACAAGACAGGAACACAACCCCACCCTTTAGCAGACAGGCTGCCTAAAATCATAATAAGGTCACAGACACCCCAAAACACACCAGCAGATGTGGTCCTCCCCACCAGAAAGACAAGATCCAGCCTCATCAACCAGAACACAGGCACCAGTCCATTCCATCAGGAAGCCTACACAACTCACTGAACCAACCTTAGCCACTGGGGGCAGGCACCAAAAACAATGGGAACTAAGAAACCTGCAGCCTGAGAAAAGAAGACCCCAAACACAGTAAGTTAAGCAAAATGAGAAGACAGAGGAACACACAGCAGATGAAGGAGTAAGATAAAAACCCACCAGACCCAAAAAATGAAGAGAAAATAGGCAGTCTACCTGAAAAGGAATTCAGAGTAATAATAGTAAAAATGATTGAAAATCTTGGAAATAGAATGGAGAAAATACAAGAAATGTTTAACAAGGACCTAGAAGAACTAAAGAGCAAACAGGCAATGGTGAACAACACAATAAATGAAATTAAAAATTCTCTAGAAGGAATCAATAGAAGAATAACTGAGGCAGAAGAACGGATAAGTGACCTGGAAGATGAAATAGTGGAAATAACTACTGCAGAGCAGAATAAAGAAAAAAGAATGAAGAGAACTGAGGACAGACTCAGAGACTTCTGGGACAACATTAAACACACCAACATTCAAATTATAGAAGTCCCAGAAGAAGGAGAGAAAAAGAAAGGGATTGAGAAAATATTTGAAGAGGTTATAGTCCAAAACTTCCCTAACATGGGAAAGGAAATATTCAGTCAAGTCCAAGAATCACAGAGAGTCACAAATAGGATAAATCCAAGGAGAAACATGCCAAGACACATATTAATCAAATTATCAAAAATTAAATACAAAAAAAAATTATTAAAAGCAGCAAGAGAAAAACAACAAAGAACATACAAGGGAATCCCCATAAGGTTAACAGATGATCTATCAGCAGAAACTCTGCAAGCCAGAAAGGAGTGGCAGAACATATTTAAAGTGATGAAAGGGAAAAACCTACAACCAAGATTGCTTTACCCAGCAAGGATCTCATTCAGATTAGTTGGAGAAATTAAAACTTTTACAGTCAAGCAAAAGCTAAGGGAATTCAGCACCACAAAAACAGCTTTACAAGAAATGCTAAAGGAATTCTCTAGGCGGGAAACACAAGAGAAGGAAAAGACCTACAATAACAAACAAAAAACAATTAAGAAAACGGTAATAGGAACATAAATATTGATAACTACCTTAAATGTAAATGGATTAAATGCCCCAACCAAAAGACAGAGACTGGCTGAATAGATACAAAAACAAGACCTCCCGTATATATGCTGTCTGCAAGAGACCAACTTCAGACCTAGGGACACATACAGACTGAATGTGAGGGGATGGAAAAAGAAATTCCATGCAAATGGAAATAAAAAGAAAGCTGGAGTAACAATTCTCATATCAGACAAAATAGACTTTAAAATAAAGACTATTACAAGAGTCAAAGAAGGACACCACATAATGATCAATGGATCAATCCAAGAAGATATAACAATGGTAAATATTTATGCACCCAACATAGGAGCACCTCAATACATAAGGCAAAGGCTAACATCTATAAAAGGGGAGACTGACAGTAACACAATCATAGTAGGGGATTTTAACTCCCCACTTTCACCAAGGGACAGATCATCCAAAATGAAAATAAACAAGGAAACACAAGCTTTAAATGACACATTAAACAAGATGGACTTAACTGATATTTATGGGATATTCCATCCAAAAACAACAGAATACAATTTCTTCTCAAGTGATCATGGTAAATTCTCCAGGATAGATCACATCGTGGGTCACAAATCAAGCTTTGGAAAATTTAAGAAAATTGACATCATATCATTTCCAAGCCCAATGCTATGAGACTAGATATCAATTACAGGGAAAAAATCTGTAATAGACAAAAACACATGGAGGCTAAACAATACAGTGCTAAATAACCAAGATATCACTGAAGAAATCAAAGAGGAAATCAAAAAATACCTAGAAACAAATAAGAATGAAAACACGATGACCCAAAACCTATGGGATGCAGCAAAAGCAGTTCTAAGAGGGAAGTTTATAGCAATACAACCCTACATCAAGAAACAAGAAACATCTCAAATAAACAGCCTAACCTTACACCTAAATCAATTAGAGACAGAACAAAACAACCCCAAAGTTAGCATCAGGAAAGAAATCATAAAGATCAGATCAGAAATAAATGAAAAAGAAATGAAGGAAACAATAGCAAAGATCCATAAAACTAAAAGCTGGTTCTTTTTTTTTTTTTTTTTTTTTTTTTTGCGGTACACGGGCCTCTCATTGTTGTGGCCTCTCCTGTTGCAGGGCACAGGCTCCAGACGCGCAGGCTCAGCTGCCATGGCTCACGGGCCCAGCTGCTCTGCGGCATGTGGGATCTTCCCAGACTGGGGCACAAACCCGTGTCCCCTGCATCTGCAGGTGGACTCTCAACCACTGCTCCACCAGGGAAGCCCCTAAAAGCTAGTTCTTTGAGAAGATAAACAAAATTGATAAATCATTTGCCAGACTTATCAAGAAAAAAAGGGAGAAGACTCAAATCAATAGAATTAGAAATGAAAAAGTAGAAGTAACAACTGACACTACCAAAACATAAAGGATCATGAGAGATAACTACAAGCAAATATATGCCACTAAAATGGACAAGCTGGAAGAAATGGGCAAATTCTTAGAAAAGCACAACCTTCTGAGACTGAACCAGGAAGCAACAGAAAATATAAACAGACCAATCAGAAGCACTGAAATTGAAAGTGTGATTAAAAATTTTCCAACAAACAAAAGCCCAGGGACAAGACGTCTTCACAGGTGAGTTCTATCAAACATTTAGAGACGAGCTAACACCTATCCTTCTCAAACTCTTACAAAATAAAGCAGAGGGAAGAACACTCCCAAACTCATTCCGTGAGGCCACCATCACCCTGATACCACAACCAAAGATGTCACAAAGATAGAGAACTACAGGCCAATATCACTGATGAACATAGATGCAAAAATCCTCAACAAAATACTAGCAAACAGAATCCAGCAGCACATTAAAAGGATCATACACCATGATCAAGTGGGGTTTATCCCAGGAATGCTAGGATTCTTCAATATAAGCAAATCAATCAATGTGATACACCATATTAACAAATTAAGGAGAAAAAGCATATGATCATCTCAATAGATGCAGAAAAAGCTTTCCACAAAATTCAACACCCATTTATGATAAAAACCCTCTAGAAAGTAGGCATAGAGTGAGCTTACCTCAACATAATAAAGGCCATATATGACAAACCCACAGCTAACATCATTCTCAATGGTGAAAAACTGAAACCATTTGCACTAAGATGGGAACAGGACAAGGTTGCCAACATTCAACACCATTATTCAACATAGTTTTGGAAGTTTTAGCCACAGCGATTAGAGAAGAAAAAGAAAAAAAAGGAATCCAAATCGGAAAAGAAGTAAAGTTGTCATTGTTTGCAGATGACATGATACTAAGAGAATCATGAAGACACTACCAGAAAACTACTAGAGCTAATCAATGAATTTGATAAAGTATCTGGATACAAAATTAATGCACAGAAATCTCTTGCATGATGAAAACTTTGAAAGAGAAATTAAGGAAACACTCCCATTTACCATTGCAACAAAAAGAATAAAATACCTAGGAATAAATCTACCTAAGGACACAAAAGACCTGTATGCAGAAAACTATAAGACACTGATGAAAGAAATTAAAGATGATACCAACAGATGGAGACATATAGCATCTTCTTGGACTGGAGGAATCAACATTGTGAAAATGACTCTACTACCCAAAGCAATCTACAGATTCAATGCAATCCCTATCAAACTAGCACTGGCATTTTTCACAGAACTAGAACAAAAAATTGCACAATTTGTATTGAAACAAAAAAGACCTCGAATAGCTGGAACAATCTTGAGAAACAAACACGGACCTGGAGGAATCACGCTCCCAGACTTCAGACTATACTACAAAGCTACAGTAATCAAGACATAGCTCTGGCACAAAAACAGAAATATAGATCAATGGAACAGGATAGAAAGCCCAGAGATAAACCCACACACATATCATCACCTTATTTTTGATAAAGGAGGCAAGAATGTACAGTGGAGAAAAGACAGCCTCTTCAATAAGTGGTGCTGGGAAAACTGGACAGCTACCTATAAAAGAATGAAATTAGGACACTCCCTAACACTATACACAAAAATAAACTTAAAGTGGATTAAAGACCCAAATGTAAGGCCAGACACTATAAAACTCTTAGAGGAAAACATAGGCAGAACACTCTATGATATAAATCACAGCAAGTTCCTTTTTGACCCATCTCCTAGAGAAATGGAAATAAAAACAAAAATAAACAAATGGGACATAATGAAACTTAAAAGCTTTTGCACTGCAAAGGAAACCAGGAACAAGACGAAAAGATAACACTCAGAATGGGAGAAAATATTTGCGAATGAAGCAACTGACAAAGGATTATTCTCCAAAATTTACAAGTAGCTCATACAGCTCAATATTAAGAAAACAAACAACCCAATCCATAAATGGGCAGAAAACCTAAACAGACATTTTTCCAAAGAAGACCAATAAACACATGAAAGGATGATGAACATCATTAATCATTATAGAAATGCAAATCAAAACTACAATTATGTATCACCTCACACCAGTCAGAATGGCCATCATCAAAAAATCTACAAACAATAAATGCTGAAGAGGGTGTGGAGAAAAGAGAACCTTCTTGCACTGTTGGTGGGAATGTAAATTGATACAGCTGCTATGGAGAACATTATGGAGGTTTCTTAAAAAACTAAAAATAGAACTACCATATGACCCAACAATCCCACTACTGTGTATATACCCAGAGAAATCCATAATTCAAAAACAGTCATATAGCACAATGTTCAATGCAGCTCTATTTACAATAGCCAGGATATGGAAGAAACCTATGTGTCCATCGACAGATGAATGGATAAAGAAGATGTGGCACATATGTACAATGGAATATTACTCAGCCATAAAAAGAAATGAAATTATTTTTTGTGAGGTGGATCGACCTAGGGTCTGTCATACAGAGTGAAGGAAGTCCAAAAGAGAAAAGCAAATACCATATGCTAACACATATATATGGAATCTTAAAAAAAAAAAAAGAATGATTCTGAAGAACCTGGGGGCAGGAAAGGAATAAAGACACAGATGTAGAGAATGGACTTGAGGATACAGGGAGGGGGAAGTGTAAGCTGGGACAAAGTGAGCGAGTGGCAGGTACTTATGTATACTACCAAATGTAAAATAGATAGCTAGTGGGAAGCAGCCGCATAGCACAGGGAGATCAGCTCAGTTCTTTGTGACCACCTAGAGGGGTGGGATAGGGAAGGTGGGAGGGAGATGCAAGAGGGAGGAAATATGGTGATATATGTATATGTATAGCGGATTCACTTTGTTATAAAGCAGAAACAAACACACCCTTGTGAAGCAATTATACTCCAATAAAGATGTTAAAAAAAAATAAATAACACTAGGTGGAAAAAATAAAGCACATGATTAACACTGAACTAATATAAATAGAAGGCTTTACACTGGTTAAATAAAGACTACATGTTTTGTTTTTTTAAAATGCTTGGGACATTCACAGAATTCAGACAAATTTGAATGCCCAACATGAAAGAGAGAATCGAAATTAAGCAAGCTGTGTCTTCTAATTACTATACTATGATATCATAAATAAATGATAAAAGGATAACTTTGAAATTCCCTATACCTAAAAGTTAAATAATATATCTATTAAAATTAAGTCAGAAAGAAGCTATTAATATTTAGAGCTGAAAGACTATAAAAGGACTATATGACAAATTTTGTGAGATAACTATTATAGCAGTGTTTAAAGAGAAAATTTTAGCTCTGAATATTTATTTAAAAATAAGAAAGACTGAAAACAAATAAAATAAGCATCTGACAATAAGGTTTTTTTAAAAGTACACCTCAATAGGCATACACAAAAAAATCTGATTTAAAAATGAGCAAAGAACTTTAATAGACATTTCTCCAAAGGAGGCATACAAAGACATATGAATGACCAAGAGGTATATGATAAGATATTCAACATCACTTATCAACAGGAAAATGCAAATCAAAACCACAATGAAATATTACTTCACAGTTGTTAGGGTGGCTATTATTAAAAGGAGAGAGGAGAGAGAGAACAAATGCTAAAAAGGATGTGATGAAATTTGAGTCTTTGTGTACTGTTGATGGGAATGTAAAATGTTGCAGTCACTATGGAAAACAATACAGATATTCTACAAAAAACTAAAAGTAGAACTACGGTATGATCCAGCAATCTCATTTCTGGGTATTTGCCCAAAAGAATTGAAAACACTATCTTGAAGAGGTATTTGTACTTCCATGTCCATTGCAGCATTGCTTACAGTAGCCAAGGGTAGAAATGATGCAAATATCCATCAAGGATGAATGGATAAGGAAAATGTAACATAAACACACAGTGAAATATTATTCAGCCTTAAAAAAGAAGGAAATTCTGTCATATACTGCAACATGGAAAAAACTTGTAGACATTATGGTAAATGAAAAAAACAGTCACAGAAGGAAAAGTACTGCATGATTCCACTTACATGAAGTATCTAAAATAGTCAAACTCATAGAATCACTAAATACAATTGCAGTTGCCATGGGCTGGGGAGAGAGGGAAATGGGGAGTTGCTGTTCAATGGGTATAGAGTATTAGTCATGAAAGATGAAAAATTCCTAGAGATCTGCTGTACAAGAATATGCATATAGATAACAATACTATACTGTAATCTTAAAAATATGTTGAGGATAAATGTCATGTTACCTGGATTTTCTTTGCCAGAATAAAAAAAAAAGCTAAAAGAAGAATGTCAACATAAACACAAAGAAACAAACAATAAAATAATAAAGAAAAGAAATACATGAAAAAAAACAGATAAATAGCAAACCATAATCTGTTTTTTTAAAAAAAAACAATAATGTAAATAAATCTCTAGCAAGGAGAAACTGACATAGAAGAAGAAAATACACAAATAGGCACATGCACACACACACAGAAGGAAAACAAGAAATAAATATACATATAACAGATGTTTTTATGAAACAATACTTCTGAGAACCTGTATCAAACTGATATATTTCCAGAAAAATATAAAATGCCAACACTGGCACATAAAAAATTAGAAATTTTTAATGAATCAATAATTATTTTAAAAAAATGAAGTGGTAACAAAAAACCTCTACTTACCTAAACAGCCACAGCATACACAGGTTTTCAGATGAATTACACAAGATTTTCAAGAAATAAATATTCCAATCTTAAATGTTTAAGAATACAAAAAGAGGTTAAACAGGTCTATTCATTTTATGAAGGTAATATATGCTTTTTACCAAATTCAGATATCAAGATGAGAAAATAAAAATACAAGCCAATTTCTATTTTAAAAATAGATGCAATGTTCACACAAAAATCTTCATGAAAATGTTTTTAGCAACTTTTCTCACAATTGCCAAAACTTGGAAACAACCAAGATGTCCTTCAATAGGTGAATGGTAAGCAAACTGTGCTAATCTATATAATGGAACACAAGTCAGTGATAGGAAAGAATTAAGCTATTAATCCATGCAACAACACTGATGAATCTTACATGCATACTGTTACATGAAAGGAGCCAGTTTGAAAGACTTCATACTCTATGATTTCATTTATATGACATTTCAGAAAAGGCAAAATGATAGAAATAGAGAAAAGATCAGTGGATACCAGAGATCTGTAGAGGGGAAGGGTTGTTTAGGTGAAGCACAAGGATTTTTAGGGCAATGAAACTCTTCTATATGGTACTATGGTGGTAGATTAGTGCCAACATGCATTTGTCAATATCTATAGACCTTAACAGCAATGAAAATAAACTAAATATGATTTACTGATTTATAAATATATCCATTTAAAACACACAAACAATATGTACATTTTCAAGGGTTTATAAACACTTACTTTATGCCAGGCACTAACTTTATACTGTATATGTATTAATCAATTTAATCATCAAATAATAATACACAGATTAGGAAATTGAAGAATGGAGAGGCTAAACAGTTTGCCCAAGTTCACAGTGGCAGAGTGAGGAGTGGAACCCAGGTTCCAATGCCTGCATTCTTAACAATGTGCTATACTGCCTTGTGCGTGGCAGGTAGTTTAGAAGGGCATATATCAAATATACCATTTGTGTGACAACTGTGAAGAGGGAGGAAATAATAGAGGTAGGGAAAGAGAATGAAGGGAGAAAGTACAAAAATATAGCAAGAAAAAAGGGCACCTACAAATGCTGAGGATGAGAGTCAACCAGACTGAGGAGGATGATTAACTTAAATCTGTGCATCTGATGTTAAAAAAAAAAAAGTGCTGACATTAGCCAGAAAATTCTGATTACTCTTCAATCTTAGGTAACCAAACATTTTAGATACATGGTTTTTACTAAATCAGCAAATTTGTAGACCAGAAATGTTTAGCCCAACAGATTCATGAGTACCTGCCTAGAACATCTAAAGGACAACTCCCAGATCCCTTAACTCTGGAGACCTCCTCACCACTTGCTTGGGCTATAGCACCAACACACATATTCCTGATTTGTGCTTGAATTTATTGACTAGAATTTCTCTCAGTTGAAGATCAGTTTATTATCTAGCATCTAGCTTCTATCCCCCACCTAGCATACATGTCTATTTCTCAAACATTTCTTCTCCTACTCTGTTTTGCCCATCAGCTCTCTATGACATGACCTTGGCCTTGCAGATACTAACCAGTATTTATCCATCCACCTGTCCATGCAGGTATTCAGCCAACAGACACTGAGTCCTCACTGTATGCCATGCACTGTGCCAGGCACCAAGGATACAGGGACAAGTTGGACATGAATCCTAATGACAAGAAGCACACATTTCAAGAAGGAAGCCTACCATACAAATAAATGAGTGCAGTAAAATGAAACCCAACTCATTGGATTATCACTGGAGAGAAATGAAATAATGTATATAACTCAATAAATGGTTCAGCATCTTGCATGGCACAGAGCTAGAGTCAATAAATACTATATACTTGCCTATTTGCAATTTCTTTAATGTCTTTCTGGGAATGTGTGATTCCCTTTTTGGTTAAATATCTCCCACACATTTTCTTTCCTTTCAAAAGTCCTCAGGATGTGACTGTAGCCCTGCTGCTGCTCATATTTATGAGCAAAATAACAAATATACCGGGTTCACATTTAGTTTCAGAAAAAAACCCAGGAACTTTCTCTACAGCACATTTTCCTCCTTGCCTGCTCATTTTTCAGATCTCTCCTTCTCCAGCTCTTTTCTATGTTATGAAAAGATATACTTGAATCACAACAATTTAATCTGTACAACAACTGTTTCTTTAAATAAAACTTATCATTTACCATTATAAAGGGTATGAATTATTGAAACTTTTGAGAACAAATCAAGTATTGCAAAGCCTCCATAAAGGTGAAAGAGGCCAAATGTCATCTGTATTAGTCTGCAAGTGCTGCCATAACAAAATACCACAGACTAGGTGGATTAAACAACATAATTTATTTTTTCACAGTTCTTGAGGCTAGAAATCCAAGATCAAGGTGCTGGAAGGGTTGTTTTCTCCTGAGGGCTCTCTCCTTAACTTGCATATGACTGCCTTTTCACTGTGTCCTCACATGGCCTTTTCTCTATGTATGCTTCTGGTGTCTTCCTCTTCTCATAAGGACACCAGTCTCTATTGGATTAGCACCCCACCCTGATGATATTGTTTAACCTTAATTACCTCCTGAAAGGCTCTACCTCAAAAACTTGTTGCATTGGGAGTTAAATCTTCAAAATATTAATTAAAGGGGAGAACACAATTCAAACTATAACATCATACTTAGAAGCACAATATCTTTATTCCTAAGGAACACATCACTGTGTGTGCTACACTAGTTGATGTAAAATCTGTAGCTCTACTACAAAAACCAAGGTGATCGTTGGAGAGTGATGTCATCAAAATAGCAAAATAGGAGTTTTCTGCCATCTCACCCCCAAAGAAGATTGATTTTGACAATCGTCCATGTACAAGAGTGTCTTTGTTGAAGTCCAGCAAAGAAATTCTAGCCCACAATTAGAAAAAATTGACATATTGAAGAAGGTAAGAGGAACAGTTTCACTTTACCTGCAACACCCCTCCCCAAAGGTGGCACAGCTCAGTATCAAAGGAACATGATAACTTTCTAGTAACAGACCCCAGAAAGACCTTCTAGGCTCTTGATTTCTCCCACTAAGGAAAATGAAAGCATGTGAGTGAACACCTGGCTTCCCCAGCTGTACAGGATGCTGTCAAAAATATCCACTTCTTTCTTGTCCCACTTAAAATACCAAGGTGTCCTGTACAACTAAGGGGTGGGGAGCCATTTGGAGAAAAACAGCCAGGCCTCTCAGAGGGCATCAAAGGGATGATCCTACTAATTGCATAGCAGACTCCGTCAGGAAGCCTGAACTCCCACAACGTTCAGTGTGTCTCACCTACACACACCCCCACCTCATGGTTGGCTCCTTGTGCAAACCCCTGAGGTCAGCAAGAACAAGCCTTTGCAGACTAGTGAGTATGTACAAAAAGTCATCCCAATTTTGCAGGATTGGGAGAAAACCTACAAATGTGAGCATTCAGCACCACCCTAGGGAAAGCAAATGGGAGGCCATCAACTCCTGAGCTGGCTCTGCAGGATCAAGGGATAGTACACAGTCTTATTAAGAATTCCTTCACAAGAGGGAAGAAGAAGTATGAAGTAAGCATAATGAAAAGGTCTGAAGAGGTCCTCAGAATCCGTAACAGGGCTGATGGAAGATATTTCTCTCCTGAAACCAGTCAATACAGAGTGGAGGAGGTGACTGTTTCTTCAATGCAAAACGAGCAATGCACGACTTCAAGGAGCATGAAAAGTCAAGGAAACATGACACACTAATGGCACATGCTAATTTTCCAGTAACTGACCTCAAAGAAATGGAGGTCTTCGATTTGCCCTATCATTATTTTATGGAAGCTCAGTGAACTAAGAAAATGCAGGAAGACAATTCAACAAAATCAAGAAAACAATGCACAAAGAAAATGAGAAGTTTAACAGAAATCATAAAAAAAGAAAAACAGAAATTCTTGAGCTGAAGAATACAGTGTATGAACTGAAAAATCAACATCAGACTTGATCAACCATAACAAAGAATTGGTGAGACAGAAGACCATTTGAAATTATCTTGTCAAAAGAGAACAAAGAAAAAAGAATAAAAAAGAGTGAAGAAAGCCTACATAAACTGTGGGATAACATGAAAAGAAATAATGTATTTATTTTTTGAGTCCCTGAAGAAAGGAGAAAAGGGACAGAAAGGGGAGGAAAAGAGAAAGGAGAGGAAAGTTTATTTAAAGAAATAATGGCTGAGAACTTCACAAATCTGGGGAAAGATTTGATATCCAAGTTAATGAAACTCATAGATCCCCAAACAAATTCAACTCAAAGAGATCTTCTCCAAGACATTATAATAAAACTGTCAAATCAAAGATGAAGAGAGAATTTTAAAAGCAGAGAGAGGAAAAAAAAAATCCTCACATAAAAAAGAACCCCCATAAGGCTGATTTATCAGCAGAAACATTGCAAGCCAGGAGGAAGTAGGATGATTTATTCAACGTGCTGAAAGAAAAAAAGAAAGAAAGGGGGAAAAAAAGCTTCCAATGAAGAATAGTTTACCCAGAAAAGCTAACCTTCAGAAATGAAGGAGAAATAAAGGCTTTCTCAGACAAATAAAACCTGAGGGAATTTATCAATATTAGACCTGCCTTTCAAGAAATGCTGAAATATTCAAGCTGAAATGAAAGAATGATGATTAATAACATGAAAATATATGAAAATACAAAACACAATGGTAGAGGTAAGTATACAGTCAAATTCAAAATACTTTAATACACTAATATGGTGGTGTGTTAATAATTTACCTTTAGCATAAACATTAAAACACAAAGTATTGAAATAACTATAGCTACAATAACGTGCTAATGCATACACAATGTAAAAAGGTGTAAATGGTTAATTCAAAAACATAAAATGTGGAAAGGGGACTAAAAGGATAAGGTTTTGTGTGTGATCAAATTTAAGTTGTCATCATCTTAAAATGGACTGTAATATCTGTAAGAGGTTTTAGGTAAGCCTCCTGGTAACTACAAAGCAAAAATTTACAGTAGATGCACAAGAGGTTAAGATTAGGAATCAAAGCATACTATTACAGAAAGTCATCAATTCACAAAAAAAGACAGCAAGAGAGGAAAAAAGGAACAAGGGACTACAAAACAGTCAGAAAAGAATTAATAAAATGGCATTGGTAACTCCTTACCTGATAATAATACTTTAAATATAAGTGGATTAAATTCTCCAATAAAAAGGCATAGAGTGTCTAAATGGATAAAAAATAAGATCCAACTATAATGCTGCCTACAAGACACTCACTTCACCTTTAAAGACACACATAGTTCAAAGTTAAGGTACGTAAAAAAGATATTCCATGCAAATAGAAACCAAAAGAGAGCAGGGATATCTATATTGATCATAAAAATAAATTTTAAGTCAAAAATTATAAAAAGGGAAAAATAAGGTCATTATGTAACGATAAAAGGGTTAATTCATCAAGAGAATAAACAGTTGTAAATATATATGCATCCAACATCAAAGCACCTAAACATTTTAAACAAATACTGACAGACTTTCACTGATGAATTCTACTGAACATTTAAAGAGGAATATATGCCAATGTTTCTCAAATTCATCCAAAAAAATGAAGAGGAAGAAACACTCCCAATCTCATTTTATGAGTCTAGCTTTACCCTAATATCAAAGCCAGAAGAGGACACTACAATAAAATAAAACTACAGACCAATATCCCTGGTAAATATAGATGCAAAAATTCTCAACAAACACTAGGAAACAGAATTCAACAGCAAATAAAAAAGATCATACATCATGATCAAGTACAGTTTATCCCTGGGATGCAAGGATGTTTTGACATTTGCAAATCAATAAATTTATATAATACACCACATTAATAGAATGAAAGATTAAAATGTATGATCATCCCAAGAGATGCAGAAAAAGTACTTGACAAAATTTAACATCCTTTCATGGTAAAAATTCTCAATAAATTGTGTATAGAAGGAATATATCTCAACAAAATAAAGGCCAAACATGAGACAAGCCCACAACGAATGTCATACTCAACATTGAAAGATTAAAAGCTTTTCCTTGGGGCTTCCCTGGTGGCGCAGTGGTTGAGAGTCCGCCTGCCGATGCAGGAGACACGGGTTCGTGCCCCAGTCCGGGAAGATCTCACATGCCGCAGAACGGCTGGGCCAGTGAGCCATGGCCGCTGGGCCTGCGCAAGCTTTTCCTTTAAGATCAGGAATGAGACAAAAGTGCCTATTCTCACCACTCCTATTCAACAAAGTACTGGAAGTCCCAGCCAGAGCAATTAGGCAAGAAAAAGATATTTAAAAACATACAAATTGGAAAGAAAGAAGTAAAAGTGTCCATATTTGCAGACGACATGATCTTATACATATAAAATGCAACATACCCTACAAAAAAACTGTTAGAACCAATAAAACTTTGAGTAAAGTTGCAGGATATGAAGGAAACATACAAAAATCAGTTGTGTTTCTATACACTAACAACAAACTATCTGAAAAAGAAAGAAAACAATCCCTTTTATAATTGCATCAAAGCAATAAAATACTTAGGAATAAATTTAACCCAGGAAATTAAAGATTTGTAGATTTGTACCCTGAAAACTATAAGACTGTGATGAAAGAAATTTAAGAAGATATAAATAAATAGAAAGATATTCCATGTTCATGGATTGGAAGAATGAATATTGTTAAAGTGTCACATTACCCAAAGCCATCCATAGATTCAGTGCAATCCCTATCACAATTCCAATGGCATTTTTCACAGAAAGAGATCAAACAATCCTAAAATTCATAGGGAGCAACAAAAGACCTGAAACAGCTAAATCAATTCTGAGAAAGAATAACAAAGCTGAAGGCATCACACATCTGTATTTCAAACTATAATACAAAAACTGTAGTAATGAAATCGGTATTGTAATGGCATAAAAAACAGACATATAGACCAATGGAACAGAATCAATAGCCCAGAAATAAATCCACACATATATGGTCAACTAATATTTTTAAAGGGAGCCAAGAAGACTCAGTGGGAAAAGGATAGTCTTTAATAAATAGCGCTGGCATAAAAAGAAACGAAAGTGAGTTATCTTTAGTGAGATGGATGGACCTAGAGTCTGTCACACAGAGTGAAGTAAGTCAGAAAGAGAAAAACAAATACCATATGCTAACACATATATATGGAATCTAAAAAAACAAATACCGTATGCTAACACATATATATGGAAAATAAAAGAACAAATACCGTATGCTAACACATATATATGGAATCTAAAAAAAAAAAATGGTTCTGAAGAAGTTGGGGGCAGGACAGGAATAAAGACGCAGACGTAAAGAATGGAATTGAGGACACAGGGAGGGGGAAGGGTAAGCTGGGTTGAAGTGAGAGAGTGGCATGGACTTATATATACTACCAAATGTAAAATAGATAGCTAGTGGGAAGTAGCTGCATAGCACAGGGAGATCAGCTCGGTGCTTTGTGACCACCTAGAGGGTGGTAAGTAAGTCAGATAGGGAGGGTGGGAGGGAGACACAAGATGGAGGGGATATGGGGATACATGTATATGTATAGCTGATTCACTTTGTTATAAAGCAGAAACTAACACACCATTGTAAAGCAATTATACTCCAATAAAGATGTTAAAAAAATAAATAAATAAACAGTGCCGGGAAAATTTGATATCCACATGCAAAAAAAGTGAAATTGGACCCTTATATCAAACACAAAAATTAATTCAAACAGATTAAATGCTTAAATGGAACCCCTGAAACTGGAAAACTTTTGAAGAAACATAGGAAAAGAGCTCCTTGACAACAGTTTTGGCAATGTTTTTTTTAGCTATGACACCAAAAGCAAAAACGATGAAAGCAACAATAAACAAGTGGGACATCAAACTGAAGAGCTTCTTCACAGCAAAAGAAACAATCAACAAAATGATAATGTAACCTATGGAATGGGAGAAAATATTTGCAAACCATATATCTGATAAAGGATCTCATTCAACTCAATAGTAAAAACACAAATAATCTGATTTAAAACTGGGCAGAGGACAATAGACATTTTTCCAGAGAAGACACCTAATTTGCCAACAGGTACATAAAAAGATTTTCAACATCACTAATCATCAAGGAAATGCAAATCAAAACCAAAATGAGATATCACCTTGCACGAGTTAGAATGGCTATCATCAGAAAGACAAGAGATAAATGTTGGCAAGGATGTGGAGGCATTGTTGGTAGGAATGCAAACTGGTACAGCCACTATGGAAAACAGTATGGAGGTTCTTCAAAAAAGTAAAAGTAGGACTAACGCATGATCCCACTTCTGGGAATATAAACAAAGGAAATGAAATTACTATCTCAAAGAGACATCTGCATCCCCTTATTCCTGCAGCATTTTCACAGTAGTCAAGACGTGGAAGCAACCGCAGTGTCCATCAATAAATGAGTGGATAAAGAAAATGTGGTATATATAAAAAAGGGAATTCAGCCATAAAAAAGAAAGAAATCCTGCTATTTGAAACATGGACGAAACTTGAAGGCATTATGCCAAGTGAAATAAGTCAGAGAAAAACAAATGCTGTATAATATCACTTATAAGTGAAATCTAAAAAAGTCAAACTTGTAGAAACAGAGAGTGGAATGACAGTTGCCAGAGGCTGGATTGTGGAGGAAGTGGGGAGATTTTGGTCACAGAGTACAAACTTCCAGTTATAAGATGAATAAATTCTGTGGATCTAATGTACAGCATGGTGACTATAGTTAACAAGACTATATTATATACTTGAAAGTTGCTAAGAAAGTGGATCTTAATTTTTCTTACCTCCCCCAACAAAAATGGTAATTTTGTGAGATGATAGATGTGTTAACTAATCTTATTGTGGTAGTCATTTAGCAATACTTATGTGTATAAAATGAACATGATGTACACCTTAAAGTTACACAATGTTATATGTCAATTGTACATCAATAAAGCTGGGGGGGGAAGGCAATTGTTAAAAAGCTTCATTTTCCCTATCTCCTGCTGAATTATGAAAGGTCTAGGGTTCACTGCATTTATTCCTTAATTTATCCATTAGCATAAAACAGAAGCTGAACTAATGATTTGCTAGCAAGGGCATTGGTATTGAAGTTTGAGCTGAGTTTCAGTGATGACTCTGATACTTGTCAGTGGTAAAATCTTGGACCAATTATTTAATGTTTTGGAACTTTAGGATGCTCATCTTTAAAATAGGAAAATTAATGCATACTGTATAGGGTTAAAGTATTAGGAAAAAATATATAAGTAAATCATATGGTGTATTAGTTTTTTATTGATGGCATTATCACAAAAAGTAATTTAAAACAACATGCATTTATTCTCTTACAGGTCTGGAGGTCAGAAGTCAGATGATGGCAGGACTGCTTTCTTCTGGGCACTTCAGGGGGTAATCCATTCCTTGCCTTCACTAGCTTCTAGAGGTTGCCAAAATTCTTTTGCTCATGGTCCCTTACATCTTCAAAGCCAGCAGAGCAGCATCTTCTCTCCTTTCTGACTTCCTGCTTCCCTCTTATAAGGATTCTAGTAATTACATTGTGCCCACCTATATTATCTTGGAAATCTCCCCATCTCAAGACCCTTAATTTAATCACAACTGCAAAGTCACTTTTGCCATATTCACAAGTTCCAGGAATTAGGACATGGCCATCTAATGGGTCATTATTCCCTACCACACAAGGCTTATTGTAAATTTGAGTACACATCTTTTGGCTTTGCCTGTACAGTATCTCCTTCACTCTCTTCCTCATCCTGCTCTGGTGATTGAATTTTGTATCCATGCCCCTTGCCTTGTGTCTAGAGCAAAAGTAGGATATTCTTAGCCTATTGATTGATTTACTTTGGTAAATGAAATGTTTGGTCAATAAATGTAATGTGAGCAGAGGCTTTAAATGTTCTTGTTTGGCTTGGCTTTGTCTTGAGAAAAGGATGCCGTGGATAACCCCTGGTCCCAGAGAACAAGACATGTGGAAAAGTGTTATACCCAATCGGTAGACTGAAGTAGAGATTCCCTAGCCAACTTGTTAGTAAAAATAAAATGTTTGATGTGGTAAGCCGCTGAGATTTTGATGACATCGTTTATTCAGCACTATTGCAGCAGTAGTTGACTAAGGAAATCCCCTAGGTTAAGTTCCCCAGAGGCAGATCATGAACTAAGGACACTGTCAAAGAATGAAAAAAATAAACCACAGACTGGGAGAAAACATTTACAAAAGACGTATCTAATAAAGGACTAGTATCAGGAATATGCAAAGAACTATACACAAAGAAGATATAAAGAATATACATAAAACCCAAAAATAGGAAAACAAACCTAATTAAAAAATAGACCAAAGACCTTAACAGACATGTCACCAAAGAAGATAAGCAGGTGGCAAATAAGCATATGTAATGTTCCACATCATGGGTTATCAGAGAAGTGCAAATTAAAACAACAGTGAGGTACCACTACACACTATTAAAATGTCCAAAGTTCAGAACACTGACAATATCAAATCCTGGTGAGGATGTGGAGCACCAGAAACTCTCATTCCTTGCTGTTGGGAATGCAAAATGGCATAGCCATTTTGGAAAACATTTTGGTGGTTCCTACAAAACTAAACATACTCTTACCATATGATCCAGCAGTTACACTCCTTGGTTTTTATCCAAAGCTGTGAAATATGTCCACATAAACACCCGAACATGGATGTTTGTAGTAGCTTTATTCATAATTGCCAAAACTTGAGTTTGTAAGATGTCCACCAGTAGGTGACAGGATAAATAAATTGTGTTGCATCCAGACAATGGAATATTATTCAGAACTAAAAAGAAATCAGCTATCAATCCATGAAAAGACATGGAGGAACCTTAAATGCATAATACTAAGTAAAAGAAACCAATCTAAAAAGGCTACATGCTGTATGATTCCAACAGTATGACGTCCTGGTAAAGATGAGACTGTGAAGACAGAAAAAAGATAAAAATACCAGTGGTTGCTGGGGGTTAGGAGGGAGGGAGGGATAAATAGGTGAAGCCCAGAAGTTTCCTAGAGCAGTGAAACTACTGTGTATGGTTCTATGATGATGGATACATGTCATCATAAATTTGTCCAAACCCATAGAATGTACAACCCAAGGGTGAATCCTAATGTAAACTATGGACTCTGGATGATAATTATGATCAATGTAGGTTCATCTGTTGTAACAGACATACCACTCTGGTGGTGAAAGTTGACAATGGGGGAAGCTGTGCATGTGTTGAGGCAAGGGATATATGGGAAACCTCTATACTTCCTCTCAATTTGTCAATAAACCTAAAACTGCTCTTAAAAATAAAGATTATTTTTTAAAAACTTAAAAAACATAACTGTTAGATAATCTTTATAGCTACCTCCCTGGCTATTCTAATCAATAAGATCTTTCTATATTGGTAATCATAATTTTTTTCGACCTGCATTTTCCTTACCTATATGTATGCAAGGGTGAGGACTATCAGTATCTCTCCTCCAAACTGTACAACACCCAGGTTACCTCAGGTTGCCAGAGGGAAAGGGCAAATGCGTTCACTGGCATTTATTTTCCAAGCAGGATTCTCAGCTTTACACAGATATTAACTCATTTGATCATCAAAACTACCTTATGAAGAAGTATTATTATCCTTGTTTAGCAAATGAGAAAAACTAAGGCTCAGAAACATTAAGCAACTTATTCAAAATCACCCAACAAAAGGAAAGCGAATATTACTGCAGAAAGTACATGGACTTTGGGGTGAAGGGGACTAAAGTCAGGTCAATTACTGGCTATGAATTTGGGTCAGTAACTTAACATCTTTGTAGGAACTGACTGAAATGATGTCTCTAAAAGCCTGGTTCATGGTACATACTTATAAATAGTGATGCCACCTTCTCCTAGACAGCAGTGGGACTGTGAATTGACTCCACTTCCATCTGACTCCAAAATCCATGCTCTTTGCCCTTCGTAGTCTTCCTGCAGTAAAAGCTGCCTTGTGCAGATTTGGGGCATGTGGTTTTGCGCAGTGCAGAGCTGGGAAAGGATTGTGATTCACAGCAGTCTTAAAAATTGAGTATTTAAGTATTGATTTATTTTTATTTAATATGACTTCCTGAAAAAAATCTTCTGTAGAGAAGATTCAATTGAAATTATTAGCCTATAGGCATTTACGGATACATGACATATGCAGCTCTAATAAAAACAGATTAACCCCTCTCATATTTTACACTGCATCAGGCACTGAAAACTAAGTCTGATGTAATAGATCTCTTTTGTGGTTTTAATCATAACAATTGTACCAAATGACTTTTTTTGTACATGTGATAACATCATAATGGAAAACTAAATCGATAGCATATTTCACAATCTAATTATATGCCTTGCATTTCTAAACCAGTTTTAATGAAATACAGTAAGTGGTAGCGTGCAAATTAGAAGAGGCTAAAAAAAGCAGTTGCAAATAATACTGTCAGTGACAGGAATAGTATGAACTATGCTAGTCTATGCGAACAATGCCTTCCCATCGTGATTGCACAATAAAAAGACAAAAAGTGGGGAAGGGATCGTCCAAACAAATCATTATTTTCAGAAACAAGCATTTTTTACAGAATAAGCCTAGGATACAGCAATTCAAAAATGGATAAGGAGCATCAGAGACTGCAAAACTCATCTACACACAAACGTTACCTGTATATCACACTTAGGTCACCAATTTATAAACACACTAACACCCTCCTATAAATTTTAAATAGCTTCCTTCCCCATTTAGAAGAGTAACTCATGCTCATTATACAAAATCTGGAAAATATTGAAAGACACAAAGGAAAATCATAATTTCACCCAAAATCCACACCCAGAGATAACCCTGGTTAACATTTTGCTCCTTTGTTTTTTTCCTACACATATGTTACATATTTGAAATGATACAATAATTCCATTGAATGCATAGTCAGATAGCTCAAACTATTGATAATAAAGTAGATAACTCACAAATAGATCTTAATATAAAAATATATACTTTTGGGCTTCCCTGGTGGCGCAGTGGTGGAGAGTCTGCCTGCCGATGCAGGGGACACGGGTTCGTGACCCGGTCTGGGAAGATCCCACATGTCACGGAGCGGCTAGGCCTGTGAGCCATGGCCGCTGAGCCTGCGTGTCCAGAGCCTGTGCTCCACAACAACAACAACAACAAAAATTATATATATATATATATATATATATATACTTTTATAGGTGCTTTATTAGTTTCCTAGGGTATCATTTAAAAAAGGACCATAGATTGGATAGCTTAAATAACAGAAATTTCTTTTCTCACAGTTTTGGAGGATAGGAGGCTTAATTTTACCTGAAATCAAGGTGATTGCAGGATTGATTTCTTTTGAAACCTCTCTCCTTGGCTTGTAGATAGCCATTTCTTCTCTGTCTTCATGTGGTCTTCCCTCTGTGTATGCCTGTGTCCATATTTCCTCTTCTTATAAGGAGACCAGTCATACTGGATTAGGGTCTACTGTAATGACCTCTTTTTTAACTTAGTTGCCTCTTTACGACACAATCTCCAAATGCAGTTCCATTCTGAGGTATCAAGGGTTAGGACTTCAACATATGAATTTTGGAGGGACATAATTCAGATCATAATAGGTAGTAAGTGTGGCAATACAAATACATCATACACACAATAAGAGGATAATACCTTATAGGCCCTGCTGCAGGTATTAGAGACATAAAGATTAATAAAGCAGAGTTCCTATCCTGAAGAAGCTTAAATTAGTGAGCAAAGGAAGGACTATTTAGTGAATGTTATTGGGAATTTATTAATACTCTGGGGAAAATATGTAAAGGCTCATACCATATACCAAAATATATGACATACTTAGTAAAATGATAAGTGTTAAGAAGAGGAATAGAAGAAAGGAAGAAGAGGAGGAGAAAAGCAAGAGAAAGGGGAAGAGGAGAATGGAGAAGAAAAGAAATAGAAAATGGAAATGAGTTGTATCTATCTTCCCTATTAATGGTGTTAATATTTTGTTTTAAATCCATTCATTCATTCATTCATTTAATAGATATTAGTTAACCATCTACCACATGCCAGGTTTTCGGCTAGGCATGGAAATGAACCAGGGTTTTTGATGTTCATGCACATTGGAAGGAGCCCCTCAGATTGTTTATAATGTAAATACAAGTTCACATTTTCTTTACCTTCCTGTTCAATACAGTAAGTCCCCTACATTGGAACCTTCAAGTTGCGAACTTTCAAAGATGCAAACGTGAATCTGGTTCCATCAAGGAACCAAAACCTGTGCCATCAATGTCAGTTGTGAGTGAAATGGCAGCTTGCCCTCCATCTCCTATTGCTGACAATCCTTCAGCTCTACTATCTCCCACCTCCTCTCCCTCCTCAAGTCAGTAACTCTTCTTGCCCGTTCACTCGATGCCAGCCCCTGTATGCCAGCTCTTGTATGGTACTACTGTACTTTTCAAGGTACTGTACTGTAAGATTAAAATTTTTTTCTTTATTTTTTGTGTTTGTTTTTTATGTATTGTTTGTGTGAAAAGTATTATAAACCTATTACAGTACAGTACTATATAGCCAATTGTGTTAGTTGGGTACCTAGGCTAACTCTGTTGGACTTAAGAACAAATTGGACTTATGAACATGCTCTCAGAACTCGTTCATTTGTAGGGGACATACTGTATTGGCTTTCTTTCTTTGTACCAACATCACGAGCTGTATGCAGTCAATATGCTCCTGCATAAATTGTTTTCAAGGTGGTTCTGTAAATCAGATCTTATTAGAAATGCGCAAAGAGCCCGCTGTTCAAAGGAGTCCTAGAGAGGCCCCTGTGGTAAGAAGAAGCATCCTTATGTAAAGGGAGGAACTCAGCCTTGGTTCCAGTGCTGTGTCAGTCCCAACTGTCGTACCTGTGTCCTGGTTCGCAGGTTATGCCTGAGCGCTCATCTGTGTTCGCACTGTCTATCCTTCTGCCTTGGATTACAAACCTCTGGAGGTTGGCCCACCACATCTGTTCTCTTCATTGTATCCAGTGTAACAATGAAGCATGCACAGAGAGATCTTAGTAAATGCTTTCAGTTGCTGATAATGGATGCAGAAACAGATCTCAGCTGGCAATGTCCATGGGGCTACATTGAGCAAATGTCCCATGTGACCTATTTCTAAACATTAAAGCCCCACATCTTATGTATGGCAAGGCATTGCCAACAGTAGGAAGCAGGACCCAGGATCCCTTAGTCCTATTCATGTCCCAGAAACAGAGAAAAGAAATTATTTGAGGAGATGACAAAAGAGACTAAGAGAGTTGGAGACACCTTGGGAGGCTCCAAGAAGCTCAGTCTGAGCTGTATTTGGTTGCTCACCACCCAGTGCCTTTGAAGAATGTGGACTTTTCTATACATTTCCGTGTAGTGAGGAATGACAGTTGCTGTCCTCCCCCATTAGAACCCTCTCAGATTAGTAGCACATTGCATGGCAGCTTGCTCTCAGAATTTAATTATCAACTCAGAAGAAGTGCTTATGTCCTTGCCTTTTATCTTTGGTTCAGAGAAATATTTCAGCCAAAAGTTGTTTCTCTAATAAGTAGTTTTACAGTGCTATTGCCAGTAAATGAGTGGTATAATTTCTGGTTGACAATTGCTCAATTCAATCAAAATTTAGTGACCCTGAAATTAAACTCAGTATTCACAAATACAAACATGTCCCCAGAACTATACTAATATTGATGAATTTTCCCTATGGGAAAAAAAAAACCTATATTTCTCTGGTATGATTAAGTCATTTTAATTCTTTGACCAATTTTCTATTTAGTCATATTTTCCATCTTTATTTCTATCTTACAAGAATTATTTTCCTGAGTATCCCCCCTTTTCCATGTACATTTTATAATAGATTTTTATTTACTTTTTCATCCACATTAAATTGAATACTAATAGCTTCTGCCGTGGGAAGTTTTTTAGGGGTTATTATTTCCACAAAGTCTAATTTTCTTAACCCAATTTTGCATTTATAAATTTTGTCTAAATTGTTTTATTTACTCATTAATACCTTGTCAACTTTTTTACTTTATTGAGTTTTAGTCTGTGATGGTTTTTTTGGGTTATTTCTCCAGAAACTATATGTCTCCACAATTTTTGCATTTTCACCTTTACCTATTTTTTCACCTGTAACATATTTAATCATGCAAAGTTTTAGTCATTGCCAATTTCCTCTTATTTTGATTATTTCTAAGAGTAATATTCCATATTTCTGTGGGTAATATGCCATAAAATAATATATTTTTATTCCTTTGTAATGGCAAATAAGAAACAAAAGGGGTCGAAATACCTGTGAAGTCAACACAGTGTGGCAAAAATTTCCAGCTTCATTCAAATACAAACTTCCCTGGAAAGGTCAACCACCATTTATATTTGGAATATGGAAAAAGTGATTCACATCTCATGTTTTCCTGAGAGATGGAAATGGAGGTTTTCCTTTTCCCAGCTGCCTGGCAGCTGAGGTATGGACACATAACCTGGTGTCCATCTGTCTCTTTCCCTTTCTAAGGCTCTGACTCTACAGCTGGAGAAACAAAGCAGCAGGAATGGGAGAACTGTTTCCTTTTGGTACAGCTGTGGCAGCAGGGACATACAGAGTCCTGGAATGATCATGAGGGCTTTGAATGCCATGCTAAGGGGTTTGAGCTCTATCCTGCAGGAATTGAGAGACATGGAGGGCTCTATTGGGAGAATCATATGCTCAGCTCTGAGATCTAGAAAGATGACTCTGGCAGCGTCAGGCAGAATGGATTGAAGAAGGCAAGTCTGGAGACAGACATTTGGAGAGATAACTCTGCACCACAGTTCTGCATCTTCTCAGTTCAAGATATTGGGTGCTAACCCTGCTACCCTGGTCCTCAATGACATGGCTCTTGCCCATCTTTGCATCTGCCCAATAATCTCACCTGCTCCATTGGGCATCTCTCTATTCTCCAAACAAATCATTCCAGGCCTTCATGTCTGTATTCTCATGTTCTCTTCCCATGACTCAAGAAATTCCTTACTCCCATTTTCTGCCTGACAGATCCAGTTCCAGTTCGGGAGGTTAGTATTTCTAAAGAGACTGAACTTCTCCCTGAAAAAGGCAATGAAGAAATTTCATAATGCCTCTTTGGGAAAGAATTTCTCAGACCTTTCTTTCATTAATAAGAGAAATGAGTGCTTGGATTAGTGAGGGAGGGAGGGAGGGAGGGAGGGAGGGAGGGAGGAAAGGCAGAAAGAAAGAGAGAAGATGAATCCATTAACAATAAAGTCTGAATTTTCTATAAAAAATATATTGCTCTCATAATTTGAAAAAATAAATAAATACATTTAAAAATGTCACCCCATTATTCTCATAATTATATTCATTTTTGTTAGGCAGCTCAAATATCTCAGTGTAGGTAGGCTTACATACACTTGGCCTACCATGAAGCTTTTTATCTTAGTCTGAGTTCTCTAAAAAACAGATCCAGAGTCAAAAGATTTCATGGCAAGCTTTATTGGAGAGTACTGTCCCAGGGAAGTAGGAGGGGGAGAAAGAGGAGTGGGGATAGGAAGAAAGAAAATCAAATATAAGGAAAGCATTACTGAGCTCATCCCAACTCAGTCCCAGGAGATGTCTCTGGAGAGATCTTATGAACATATTGCCTCTCCATACAAGCTGAATATGGAGAAAAAGGGAGAATTATCCCACTGGTAAAGTTCATCCCATGGGGGGCCAACTCCCTCACAAGTCCAACTCGCATTACCCAGCCCCTTGGCAACATCAGGGAATCCAGATCCCTGGATACATGAAGTCAGTCCCCAACAGTACATGAGTTGTGAGTCACTCGGCAGTGGGGGGAGCCTGTGGGGGGAGCTGAACAATGGTGAGCCAGCACATAAGCATCACTCTAAACCTTAGGGCTCCATGCTATTTCCTGTCTCTGCAGCATCAAGGAAGCCACAAAACAGGAGCCATCACGTTAACATAAGAGCCTGGAAACAGGTGGAGTGCCATGATGACCTGACACTGCCACGAAGGTGGCCACAGAACTGGAGATCAAAACCTCCCTTCTTCAGCTTGTAAGAATGAAGATCTTGTCAGGTGATCTTAGAGGGCCATCAGTAGCATCAAGCAGAAAACCATGGTCAAGATAATATGGAGTGATTACAAACCGGGTTCAATAGAACATCTGATAAAAATAAAAAGGATTAAACAACATCTTTACAAATTATTGGTTTTGTAATCTAGGCAAGTTACTTAAATTGGTTAGTGTAGGCCAGGCTGGTACAGTAGAAGACAAGTCTCCAAATCTCAGTTGTTTCAACATAATAAAAGATTATTTTTGCTTATGTCTCAGTCCAGTGTCTATTGGAGCTCTCCTCCATCTTGTAGTGACACCATCTATGATAAGGACCCCCAAGGTCACCAGAGAAGGGCAAGAAAGAGCTGAAGACTTGTGCAGAATGTTTTTAAAGATCAGTCTTGGAAGTAACTTACATCACTTCTGCCCACATTCCACTGGCCAGAACTCAGTTTATGACCTAATGTAGCTACACAAGGAGGCTGGGAATGTAGTCTGTTTGTGTGCTCAGGAAATGCTGTGGTGAGCACATAGTATTAGCTCTGTCATAGTATTAGCTCTACTGGACCTCAGTTTGACCTAAACAATGGAGATTATGATTCCCTCTCTCTTATTCTCTCTCTCTCTCTCACTCTATTTCTATCTGAGTTTATTGTGAGTATTGAAAGAGGTGATGTTGATAAAAGCATCAAACTCATGCTCAGATAATAGGTGGCAATAGCGACAAGATGGCGATCATCATAACTGTGTAGTTGTCACATTAGACACAATTACTACTGAAATATTACTGTTAGGATTTAGTGACCACATTTTACTCAATGTACTTCAGAATCTTGGATTTGAAGCAATCTACTTTTCTTTCATCAGTCCCTTCCAATGTGAACAACTATCTCATCCCCCTGAGGTCAGAGTTCCCCAAGCTCAATGTTCCTTTAGAAAAAATATACCCATTACCCAAAATGTTTGGTAATAGTAGCAGATTCTTGTTTTTTCCCTCTATATTTTGCTGTGTTTGATACTTCTTAACTTCCCACCCACTCAGTTGGAAAGAATCTGTAGCTGACTCTTGGCCCAGCCCTGGATGGCTTTGGTTATATGGCCATAAGCTAGAGCCAACCAGGGGAAAGAAAATTAAGCAGAACAGCAGGAGTTGGTCTCTTCTCCCACAATGAGGCCAGTTTTCCAAATTATACTGAGTCATTTATGTAGCCAATGTATACCAAACTCCATGCTGAGCACTGGGGATATGGTGATGAATAAGATGTGGCCCAGGACTTTAAGGCAGGGTGCCATGAAGGACAGCATAAACACATGAGACTAAATGGTGGAGAAAAAGTTCAGGGGCTTTCAGGAAGGGACCAGTCTTTGTCAGGTAGATGTCTCAGTTATGAATCAAGAAAGTCTGCCTGAATTTAGCTCCATAGGAAAGGGGGCTAGCAGGATAAGGTGGCCTTGAATCCCAGCTCACCATCTTGGGATGCAGGGTTAGGCTTTAATTGTAAGGGTACTTGAGAACAAAGATCCTGGGTCTGTCAGGCAGACAAGACACAATGGTGAGGGTAAGGCAAGGGGGCAAAAGCCCAGGACTCATGGAGACAGAGTGGTGCTATACTCGTCCAAGACTTACCTACACTTCACTCTGGAAGTAAAACAATTTATCCAGCCCTCACTCACAGCAAGAGCTGGTCTTTTAGTGTCCTAATATATCGGATAGGCTGAGTTGTTAGTTCTTAGGCCTGGGAGTGGGGGGATGCAGGCAAGGACATTGCAGATTCTTCTGGTCCCTCAAGTCCGGCCTTCATCACCAGGTTCTACCGTTCTGGGAAGAAAGGTTCCAGGGGGAGTAGAATTTTTTTTCAGTTGCCTCATCTCTTACAGCTGTGTCAGACTGAACCCATGACAAAGCATTTCTACAATCTTCCTGGTCCTGTAACATCTAGTTTCCCACCCTCTCCCCTTAGTCTCCTGTCATCCATGATGCTGGAGGCATCACACTGTCATGAGAAAATACTGGTACCTATTTCCATTAGGAGTTATTTTCCTTCAATAACAGAAGTTCAGAGGTTGAAGTCTATGGCTGGGAAGGCAGTTTTATGTTTTTAATCAAGATCTGGGACTCCTTCTATCATTCTCCTCTGCTTTCTGGATAGAGTATTGCAAATACTTTAGGATGATGAGCGTGTAAACAGTCTGCCACTGTTTAATAATCTTTGCCTTGTTTTAATTTAGTCCTGAAATTTCAGCAATTAAAGACCAATTATTGCCATTCTTCCTAAAAATGCAAATCCTCCTTATGAAAGTAAAGCAGAAAGCATTGGTCTACTCCTTAATACAAGTTTCAAAGATCATTAATACCTGGTAAAATGTTGGATTTTCTGATGGCACAGGAAGGTCAGGGGGGTCATTTTGGGATAGAGAGCACTGGTGCTTGTATGTTTAGGCTGCTATAACAAAATACCAAAGACTTAGTGTCTTATAAACAACAGAAATTTATTTCTTACAGCTCTGGAGGCTGGAAAGTCCAAGGTGAAGGCACCAACATATATAGCATCTGATGAAGGCCCACTTCCTAGTTCATAGATAGCCATATCCTCACGTGGAGGAGAGAGTCAAGGAACTCTCTTCAGTCTGTTTTATTAAGGCACTAATCTCATTGTTATTAAATTCTTACAATAAAATATTATAGTAAGGGTGGAGCCCTCATGACCTAGTCACCTCCCAAAGGCCCCACCTCCCAATACCATCACGTTGGGGGTTAGGATTCCAACAAATGAATTTGGGGGGAACATAAAGAGTTAGTCTATAGCAACCAGCAAAGTTAGGTGTCTTAGAGAAGACAGTATTTTTATAGGTGTAAAGGGGGAACAATCCTCTGTTAACTTCAGTCTAAGGGATCTGTTTCAAGGCTACAAGAGAATGCTAGGTTGATGGGATACCACCTCATTCTTACCCATGGAATCATGTGTCTTTTAGTACCTTGAAGATTGCCATCATACGGCAGGCCTCCACTTTTCTAATGACACAATCTGTACCTAGATATCTGCTTCTCTGTATGCATATATTAATTCTACACACACACACACACACACACACAAATAAGTATTGTAATTTTTTTACATCTTTATTGGAGTATAATTGCTTTACAACGGTGTGTTACTTTCTGCTTTATAACAAAGTGAATCAGTTATACATATACATATGTTCCCATATCTCTTCCCTCTTGCGTTTCCCTCCCTCCCACCCTCCCTATCCCACCCCTCCAGGTGGTCACAAAGCACCGAGCTGATCTCCCTGGCTATGCGGCTGCTTCCCACTAGCTATCTATTTTACATTTGGTAGTGTATATATGTCCATGCCTCTCTCTCGCTTTGTCACAGCTTACCCTTCCCCCTCCCCATATCCTCAAGTCCATTCTCTAGTAGGTCTGTGTCTTTATTCCTGTCTTACCCCTAGGTTCTTCATGACATTATTTTTTTCTTAAATTCCATATATATGTGTTAGCATACAGTATTTGTCTTAAGTATTGTATTAATTGAGGTAATTCTAGCCACTGTGGCAAATAAGCTCAAATACATAAAAATATAAAAACTTAAATAAAATAAAAGTTTCTCGATCAAGTAGAGTCCACACAGGTAATCCTGATGAGTGATGTCTTTATTCTAAGCGATGGTTCAAGGACTCAGGTTCCTGCCATCTGTGACTCCACCATCCTCAATATGCAGTTTCCCAAATCACTACACTTGTCTTTCACAAGCCAGTGGTATGAGGAAAAATCATGGAAGGTCTCACACGGGAGGTCTTAAAAGGCAAGGCTGGGAAGGGGTACATATGACTCTCATTCCGTAGGCCGGAACAGAAGTGCTTGCTCTGTCTGAGACATTAGGTCATACACTGAAAAGACAGCAGTTACAATATAGACATGGCCTCCCCTCGGGGAGCGGAAAGTATGGAGAAAACTCAAGAGCTTCAACAACTAATCACAAACACAGGAACACATATATTTAAACAATACCATTGCAAATGTGATGAGAACATACGGTATAAGGGACGAATTTAACAAGTATTATGACATAGACAACAAGGGACTAAGATGTGTAGGAATCAACCAAGTTATGTGAGAAAAATGTGTGTGGGTTTGTGTGTGTGTCTGAGAGAGATGTTTACAGAAAGCATTCCAGGGTACAGGAATAACCTATTTCAGGGTTATTCTTTGGTGGAATATGACATTTGTTCCATTTACTGATTTAGCAAAGAGAGTACCCAGTATATGCCAGGTATCCTGCAAGTCTCTGTAGAAGATTCCAAAATGAAGAATGCAAGATCCCACTGTCTACTGCCACTGCCTTGAAGAGCTTATTTTGATCCGTCGGGAACAAGACCTCACAAACAGTCTCCTATGTTTGGCATGATTTCAAATGTGGAAGAGGTCCTTTTTAACACTAAGTAATGTTTCTCCTTCCACTTATTAAGCCAACTATTAAGCCCACAGCCAGGATATCAGTGCCATCCCCTTTATCTCCAGGTAAAGCCTGGCTTTACCCTACCAGAGAACAGGCTGAAGATTTAAATATTTGCCATCCTCACAGCCCCCTTTTAAGGAAATCACTCCAAGTACACTGTGTATAACATTTCTTCGACAGCCACAGTGCTATCCTGCTACCATCCTCAGACTGCTTGGATCAGGGCTCAGAGCATGAGCTCAGAGCCTCTAAGCTAATGTGGCAGAAAACTTTCCAATTTTTTTTTCTCTTTATAGTCATGGTAGTTTTGATAGTAAGAGTAGTAGCAATATTTTATAGTAAGAATTTGATATCAAACTTATCGAACCAGATTTCCTCTCTTAGTATGATAAAAGCTAGATTCCTATTTCTTAGAGAATAAAATTTAGAGACTGTTTACTGATTTATTTTTAAAAAAAAATAAAACACAAGTCTTGTGTACAGCAAGGCCTCCTATATTGTTCTGGATGGGTAAGAATTTACCAAAAAAAAAAAAAACCTGATTTGCTCTGAACATGAAGTAATAGAAATTTTGTAGCTGCGGTCTAAGGAGACACGTCTGCAAGCAGGACGTGAACATAAACGCAGCGAGTGAGGCTCTTCCTGCAAGAAGGAGGGCTGGAAGTTTTTGAGACATCTAGTAGTCTAGTTTTGCATTTTACGTTGTTTCCTGCACTGCGCTCTAATCCATGCAGTCATCCCAAAATTTTTAGTAAAAGTCTGTTGCATATGGTTGCCCTGCATCAGTGATGCTTTGAAAAATGAAGGAGAAGACTCCCATCAATAAATGACACAGAGTGGGGAGAGGCAGGAGGGCAGCCACAAGAGGCAAAGTGTGAGCTGGTTGATCAAGAAGCCGAAATTCACAGCAAGAGGCTCTAAGATATCATAGGGTGCTGTGTTATGAATCCCCTTAAATCTTCTGGAGGGCACTGGGCTGCCCATTATAGATGGGAGTGCTGTTCCAGGTCACTTTATCTGGTCATTAAATTAAAAAGTGGCCTTCTGCAGGCCAGTGCACGTGGGTCCATTGAGGTCAACATCACAGACTTCTACTCCGGTCCCAGCGACATCAAACCTGCGTGTTTTCAGGCAGTTGTGAAGAAGGATACTGATGACTCGGCTTAGTGATAACACTTAAGTTTTTCAAGCAACCAAATAAGCAGGCAGAAATACTTTGCCTCTACTCTCCTCGTCTTCTTATTTCCACACGTGTAAGTTGTTGGTTGATTGTAGGTTGCTGGGGAAATGAAAATTAATTTTCTGTAAGGAAATGAAAAATTGCATCTTGAAAAGCAGTCATAAAGCTTTTCTGTAATTACCCAGAAACCTATCAATTTTATAGACAACCCAACTTATAACATATGGTCCATCACTGGTGTTTGTTTTTTTTTTTCTTTTTGTCTTTTGGGTTTTTTTGTTCTTTTTGCTCTCTGAAACCAGCATGATGTGGAGTGATATTTTAATTTATTATTATGAAAGGGACAGCAACTGGTTTTTAATGGTTACAGAATGGTGACTTGCGGCCCTGTCCCAGCTGCTGTCGCCGGCATGCTGCGGCAGACTTGCAGCATCTTGTCTCCGGCACACATCAGTGCTCCCGCCGGCTGTCTCCCTCCCTCCCAGTGGACGGGCCTCCACCTGCTGCTGGCACAGCGCCGGCCCTTTGGGGAACAAATGTTCTCTGGCTGCTGGGTGACAGGACGGGACAGACGCCGGATTTCAAGGAAACCAGGGAAAGGCACCCTGGGGCCTGCTGCCCCTACTCCGCCACCCATCTACCTACCCTGCCTAGCAGAGATATCACTAATCAGGGCCATAGGAAAATGGGCTTTTTGGTCAGACTGTGATCTCGATTGTTCTGTTTACTTTCCTGACCAGTCTCCCTTCAGGCTAGAGTGGCCATTTATTTATTCAGGCCACAAGCATTTTCCGAGCCTCTGTTCCATGCCAGGCAATTTGCTAAGTGCTAGGAATACAGACTCGAACACCTCAATCCCTAACCTTGAGGAGGTCACTGTTTAGTGGGGTAGACAAGACATACCAACCAATAAATTACAGTACAGCACTGAGAACATAACAGCAGAGTTAAAAATCAAATGCACAGAGAAGAAGCATTAAAGTATCACAGAGGCACGAAGCATGTGGACTTGGGAGACTCAGCCACAGGGAAATCCAGCTTTGCCTCTTGCTGCCTGTTTGCTTTTGGACAATTCATTTAAGGTCTTTAAGGCCCAGTGACCCATTGGTATAAGGTTATATGAAATAATGCAGTGAATCACTTTAACAGGGTATGTACTAAGCACTCAGAAAATGTGGGTCTTTGTTACCCAACACAATTTGTTTTCAAATGCCTCTCCTGGAGATGTAGGGTCCCAGCCACTGCATCCAGGTAAGTGTTCTGAAGGCAGAGAAAGGATAGGGGAAGGATAGTGGACTTCAAAGCTTAGAGCCAAAGAAGATCCCCAAAGAGCCATGTTCAAGGACAAAGCTGGAGTACAAAGCCCAGTGAAAAATCTGCCTGGACTGAGGCAGGAGGGGCTAGAGTGAAAGAAACTAAATCCAGGGCAGTAGAACAGAAATTGGAGATATCAGGCAAAACCCAATCAGAAAAGAGAACATGATGCAGAGTGAAAATCTGAAGCACTGTAGTCTTGAAAAGGCTGGAAAATTCTTCTCAGACGAGGTGGTGTTTGATCTGGGTCTTAAAAGATGAGTAGGAAATTGCCAGGAAGAGATGCAAAGGAAGGGGTGTCCTGGAAGGGGTGTCTTGGAAGGGGAAACAGCACGAGCAAAGGCATAGTGATGCCCAAGGGGAAGAGCAAGAACGTCAAGTAGTTGGGACGTTGAGTGTGCAGAATGAAAAGTGGAAGGAGGTGAGGCTGGCAACCAGGCAGGAGCAGAGACATGAAGGCCCTTGAGTGCTAGGCTAGGGAACATAGTCGTATCCTGTAAGCCCACAACAGGTGCATATCAGAGTCACCTGTCCAGTTCTGGCAAGGTGCCAATGTTTGGGCCACACTGTCCGTGATTCCAAGTTAATTGGTCTTGGGTAAGTTTTGGCCATGAGTCGTTTTAAAATCTACCCAGGTAATTCTAACGTGCACCCAGGGCTGCGAATCACTGCTGCAGGCAATCAGAAGTCAGTGGAGATTCTCCCTGTGCATCTAGAATGCTGTGAAGCTAAGAAAAGAGATTCATTTAATGTCAGCCAACATTACCAACAGCGACTTGATGCCAGGCCCCATGCTAGGCCTTGTAAATATGGAGATGAGTAGGTCAGGGTCCACTGCTCTCTGTTTAGCTCTTTTGAGTTTATGAATCATGTTCACCTTCACTGTCTTACCCGGCCTGGGCATCCAGAGGGAATGTGGTTGCTGTCCTTCATGGGAAGCCGTGCACATAATCAACTCGGTCATCTTGGGACCTTCCCTGAGGTCTGGCACTGGGCCGCAGTGGAGAAAATGAATTAAGCAATCTTTTATAGAACAAAATCAATAGATTCAAAACAGCCAGCCACAGCAGCAGCTGGGGGTGTGGGGTGGGGTGGGCAGGAGGAGGGGAGAGAGGGAGCTCCTGGGAGAAAACAAGGACACTGCAAGGGAGAGGAGAGGAGAAAAAGAGGCGTCGTGGAGCATGGAAGGAAAGGAGGGCCAAGAGGAGCAGGTTAGGGAGGTAAGTGATGGCTTCCGAGAGAATCTGGACAAAACCACTGTATCCCTCTTGTCTTCAGCTCCCTCCGCTGCTCAGAGCCCTGAGTGTAGAAGTTGGTAATGGGAGATGGGAGGGAGAAACTGGCACTTAGCAAGTTCCTGTCCCTGCACTGGGCGTGTTGCATACATTCACACAAGGTAAACCTCACTAATCACTAATTCTACACATGAGAAAACAGAAATCCTAAAGGTCACTAGGCTACCAAGCTCATGTGTGATGGAGTCATTTAACCCCTTAGAGGCTTAAAAGAGAAATGGATGGGGGAGTCACTTGTAAAAAGAGAGGCACTTGAGAAATGATTATTTTTCCACCCTCGGCCCACGCGTAGCACTTGCACAAAGCTCAGAGATGGAAGGGAGCTCACGCATCATCTGAAGTGGATACGAGTGAGCCCAGAACCAGGGGCCTCACTGACCCACCAAGCTTTCAGAGAAGACCTTCAGTCTGCTTGGAAACCTGTCCATTCAGTTTCCATGAGGCAGATGAAAGACCAAAGGAAGTCTACCAGGCAACCGCACAGAACATTTTCATAGAATCCTCAGGCACATATCCTCCTGGGAGAATCCCATGAGAGGTTTGGTGGCTTCCCTCACTGAGTCTGGAAAGGCCTGCACGGTGGTGATTGAGCTCACTGCAGTCCACTGGAGTGAGAAAGCCCTTCTGGAAGACAGCAGCTTCCCTCTGGTTCACCCCACGTGATCAGGTCTCTAGCGACTGCTTAGATATATGCTCAATTCACTCTAGGTCAGCAAAGGTAGAATTTATTGGAAGGATACTGGGTTATCTCACATGGATGGAAGTATTGGACTAAACTGCAGGGATGTGGGCTTATAGTTTGGCCTTGGAGCAACTGGAATCGGGGACAAGAACCAGAAGGACGTGTCTCATCTCTTGTCTGCACCTCCCTGGTTTTGCACTGCTGGTTTCCTTGTCTATCACTGCAGACTGCCTTCTGCTGCAAAGTGGAAATCATGACCACCAGCAGCTCCTGAGCCTCATATTGCATAGATTCTACCTCCAAAGAAGTAAGTTTACAGCTTGAAAAAATCCCAGAGTAAGGCTCATATGGAGGATTCTATTTGGTTGAGTGTGGGGTAAAGGGGTGGTGCCTACCACTTTACCAATCAGCTGTTTCTAGAACGGAAAGGTTATGTTCAACAGTATGGCAACCCCAACTGTATTCATGTGAAAAGAGAGGAATACTACCAGAAGAAGGAAGAGGAATTAGGATTTTGCACTCTATCTCACCAACAGAAAGAAAAGAGCCTCAATAATGGCAGAGGGAGGTTTCAATGGTGGGAAGATATTCAACACATTATTTACAAGCAAAAACAATGTGCAGTCCAGAGAGATCAATAAGACCCCCCCATCACTAATCCTTAAGGTGCTCACGATAACAGTGCAGCAGACCATCATGCCCCTTTCCTTACTGGACACACAGTGAGGGTATATTTCTCACGCTACTTGTGGCCAATGATGGTCATGTGATTGACTTATACCTACTGGAAAGTGATGTGTCATTTCCAGACCTGCTCCATAAAAATGTTCTCATGCAATCCTCCGTGTGCTTCTCCCCTTCCAGCTGAATGGAATTGAGATGGCCCCCCAGGTAACCGGGAAGCCATGTGTTTAAAATTGTAGAACCACAGATGGAAAGAGCCTGGCTCCCTGAATCACTACTTAGAGACGCACTAACCACAAGCACACACGGTGGGCTCTTAGATTGGCAAAAAAAAAAAAAAAAAAAGAACTTTTATAGTGTTAAGCATTAAATTTTGGAGGTTTATTTATTACAGATGTTATATCTGCCTTCATTAACAAAGTTAGTAAACATTGCATTAACTGGAATTAACCACTCTGAGTCCCAGCTCTGTGGTAAACTTGCTGGATGACTTGGAGAAAATCACTTTACCTCTCCGAGTCTCCCTATCAATTATAGCTACATTGCAGGATTTTTCATTAACGAATCGAGATAATGCATGTGAACAAATTTGAATGCTAAATTACAACTTCAGGATGGAATATTATGAGCTTGTCTCTGTATTGCCATTTCTCAAGTATGCTAAGATTTAATTTTACTGGCTTAAAAAGCTTTCAAGTTTCTCACTGAAAGTCTCCTATTTAATAAAAGAGGCAATATAGGTTATAAGAATATAATTTTTCTATAGAACTCAATAAAGTTATTTTCACTTTGAATTTTTTAAAATAAGTGGCACTTAAATGTTTTTTATTTCCTGAATTAATCAGCATCAGAAGATGAATAGCTTGTTCATCACTGATAATATGAAGCTTCATTTATATCTTCTTGAAGAATTCAAGAATAAATTGGAGGAAAAAAGAACATTTGCCCTTAGTAATTGGCAGCTCTGAGCCTTGAACCTGGAACCTCTGTTCCAAGTTGTCCTGCTTCCCTATCACCTTTTTGATTCCTCTCTACTGGGCATAGCTAGTTTATAACTGCCACTGCCACTATGTAGTCTCCCAAGAAGCTATGGAGAAAAGCCCAATCTCAACTGACCCTTCCCTTTGCCCTCACCCAGAATGCTTTGAATAAAGATCCACGCACCCTGTTACATCAATGGTTTTCCAGCTGTGCTCCTCCGAGCTCCCCCGGAGCCATTTGGTTTTGAGTTTGGGGGGAGTCTGCATTGCTGCTCTAATCAAAGCAGCACTGACTTTATCTGTTTAACATATTGAGCTTTTTTTTTTTTTTTTTTTTTCCTGTATGCGGGCCTCTCACTGTCACGGCCTCTCCCGTTGCGGAGCACAGGCTCTGGATGCGCAGGACCAGCGGCCATGGCTCACGGGCCCAGCCGCTCCGCGGCACGTGGGATCCTCCCGGACCGGGGCACGAACCCGTGTCCCCTGCATCGGCAGGCGGACTCTCTGCCACTTCGCCACCAGGGAAGCCCAACATATTGAGCTTTTAGATAAGATTTTCTTTGAACAAAGAGTTTCCTAGTTAAAAAAAAAAAAAAAAGGTTGAAAGCCACTGAACCAAAAAAATGAACTTGGGGGTTACAATATGATGGCAAACAAAGGAGACAAGAGATTCATTTTCTAATGCTACATCTGATAGTTCTTATGACTTGAGATGAGTCTTTTTCCCTTTTAGGCCTCAGTTTCGTTGTCTGTAAAATGGAAAGTTTAATGACATGAGAGCTGAGCCTCCTTCCTATTTCCCTTTAGAAGGTCCACTGGACAAGGCCGCTCAGGGTATGTACTCAGCATTAGAGGTAGAGACAGGGAAGGTAGGGGGGACTGACTACGACAGGAGGAATAAAAGCCCTGAGAGGGAGATTTTAATTTATTAAAAAACATTTGTTGGGCTTCCCTGGTGGCGCAGTGGTTGAGAGTCCGCCTGCTGATGCAGGGGACGCGGGTTCGTGCCCCGGTCCGGGAAGATCCCACATGCCGCGGAGCGGCTGGGCCTGTGAGCCATGGCCGCTGAGCCTGCGCGTCCGGAACCTGTGCTCCGCAATGGGAGTGGCCACAGCAGTGAGAGGCCCGCGTACCGCAAAAAAAAAAAAATATTTGTTGAGCTACAATTATGTGCCAGGCACTGTGTAATGCAGTGAGAATATCACATTGAAGCAAGCAGATATGGTGCTTATGGTACCAGATCTTACAGTGATGAATGTCAATGCCAAGGAGTAAGGGGGCTGTCAGAGAGAAAGGGAAGGGCACCAGGAGAAGAACAAATGCTTCCTTGTTTGGGGGTTTTCCCCTTAAATTTAATCATCATCTTCTTCATAGAGTTTTAACTCCCTCTCTCACTCTTTCAGCCATTCTTCTGAATCGTTAGTAGCGGCTAGAAAGAAACTATTTCTTCCTTTAATCATTCATTTGCTCGTTCATTTTTTTTTTTTTTTTTTTTGCACTATGCGGGCCTCTCACTATTGTGGCCTCTCCTGTTGCGGAGCACAGGCTCCGGACGCGCAGGCCCAGTGGCTATGGCTCACGGGCCCAGCTGCTCCGCGGCATGTGGGATCTTCCCGGACCGGGGCACGAACCCGTATCCCCTGCATCGGCAGGCGGACTCTCAACCACTGCGCCACCAGGGAAGCCCCATTTGTCATTTTTATAGCATACACACTGAGAATCTCCTTTCCCAACACACTACACCAGACACTGACCACCCAGAGACGAATTCAATGTGATACCAGCCCTCAGGATGCTCAAAATCCAGTGGGGAGACACGTAAAGCCCTGCAACAAATGTGCTAAGAGCTGTGATGGAGGGACACGCGTGAGGATGGGGGAATCATGGGTGGTCCCGCCCCACTCCTCAGGTGACTACAGATCCCTCCTTCCTCCACTCTCCCACCTCTCTGCACCTCACCTATGGCTTTCAGAGTCACCCCCTTATGCTGAATCAACAAGATCAGGTACAGACATCGCAGTGAGAAAATAATGAGGGCACCAGAAGGTCACCACAAATAGAAGACAGTTATGTTGCTTTGTGACTTAAAGTACTAGATGGGGGGCTTCCCTGGTGGCACAGTGGTTGAGAGTCCTCCTGCCGATGCAGGGGACATGGGTTCGTGCCCCGGTCCGGGAAGAGCCCACATGCCGCGGAGCGGCTGGGCCCGTGAGCCATGGCCGCTGAGCCTGCGCATCCGGAGCCTGTGCTCCGCAACGGGAGAGGTTACAACAGTGCGAGGCCCGCGTACCGCAAAAAAATAAAAAAATAAAGTACTAGATGGTACATTTATTTCCATTAACTGCAGTAGGGTGATGTTCTCATGGGTGAAAACGGTAGGATTTTCATGACATCACTTTGGTCTATCTGGTTACAGAAACTACTAGGTTTCCTGAGTATTGAATGTTCCTGAAATATTGAGGAATAAAGGATATTCTGTACTTTATCTTCCTAGCTCCCCTCCACCTGATCTGTTTTAGTTATAGACAAAGTCCTTATTTTTCAATCACTCAGTTAAGAAATATTTACTGCGCCTTAGTAAATGGCAGACATTGTGCTTTGTACAGACATGTAAATGAAAAAGAAATGATCCCTGATCTCAAAGACCTAACAGTCTCACAGGAAAAGCAATCAGGATGATTAAATTCAATACGATTGGTACCACCTGGGAAGTGAGGCCAGGGTACACAGGGAGCACAAAAGAGGGACGCACCACCAGCTATGAAGTTCTAGAAAAGCTTCCTAGAAGAGAAAACCAACCTGAGTCTTGGGTGAAGAATCATGGCTGGTCAAGTAGATGGGGATTGAAAGGGTGTCCAGGCAGAAGGGAGTCTGTCTCCTGAAGACACTGCCCAAAGCCAACGTGCTCACACTACTTGGAAACTCAGCATGCAGCATGTGCTTTGGAGTCAGAGAAATTTTATTCTCATGTTTGTTCTGTCTCTTCACCTACTTTGATTGTGAAGTTGAAATGAGAAAATAAAGTACATCATGTGTTTCATACAGTATCTGACACCAGCAAGTTTTCATAAACTTGGAGAGATGGGAGTTTGCATGTGGGCACATGAGTGTGTGGATCAAAGAGAAGCCCCTGAGCATGTCTTTGTAGGACTGAAGACTTACCTTATCTAATATAATTAACTATCCATCTCCAATTATTTACCCCAGATCCACTCCACAACACTTGTCTCCAGCTTCGTGTTCTGGCAGCCTGGCCAGCTTGGACTCCAACAGAGGGCTCCCTCGCCGACTTCCAGTTGGGTCCAGCAATGAAGGGCATCATAGGAAATCAGAGAAGCAAGAGTCAGCTCCAGCTCCCTCCTCCGCAGTCATCCCAGGCTGCTGCACCCTTGGCACAAGGGTGCAACTACTGCCAAGTGGTCCTCTCCCTCCATTTCTATATCTCTGGATCCTGGTAACTGCCCCCTCCTTTTATCCCTCACACACAAGTGTAAAAATAGCCAGCTGCTACGAGCCCCAGGACACTGCATTATCCTTATGATTTCCATACAACCAATCCCTACCTTTATAAGGGAGTCCTTTATTCAATTCTTCCCTAATCACACAGTTTGAGTACGTCATTTATTCTGTGTCTTTCTGGGACTCTGACAGATTCATATTCTCTAAGTCCTGCAGAGGAACTCTAAATAAATAGGTGGGCATGGGAATTCATTTTTAGGTGAATAAAAAAGGAATATATTTTGTTAGGGACATATTGAGGTACTAAACAAGCTCAGAGCTAACTGAGAGAGGTGGGGAGGCTCTCTTTCCTGTCTCTCCCCTCTAAGCTGAGAAAATTGAGAAGTGTCCAAATTTTATTTGTCTTTTAATCTGTACCCCCAGCATCTAGCTTAGAAACTGGGATACAGAAGATGTGCTCAATATATGTGTATTGAATGGATTTTCACAGAATTATCAGTGGATGGAAAAGATGAGGGAGATGATAAAAGTTACATAATATATCTATATTTTCTGCTCTCACCATATTCATACGCATATATACAACCACACCACACTTGTGATTTTTTTCACATTTCGAAGAACCTTCACTTGGTCATTCCAACCCTGATGAAAATAACATTCCTCTGGAGGTCCACAGGAAAAAAGCCCTTCTTCACTTTGTGGGATCACGACCCAAAATTGTGATATTAGAGATGGGATGGACGTTATGCCATTGAATCAAGAACCTCAGAGCCAGATAGAAGCTTGGAGGTCATATGGCCCTAAGATAACTAATTCCTTTAAACTCCCTGACTTTATTATATTGTGACCGGGCTTTAGGAGTACAGAGCTGGGAGACTAAACGGGTGCCAGATGAGGCAGAATCTCAGAGGATGAGGCAGTATCCCAGGCAGCCATGAAAGAAGTAGTATCCTAGCATTGGGAACAGCATTTACAAAAGCACAGAGAAGTAAAGTGTCCGGCCAAAGTGTCAGGTGCCACAGTAGTTGGTGAGATTGCAGCGTGCCTGTAGAGAGGGGTAAGCTATGGGCTGGGGAGGAAGCAGAGTCCAACTCTGCTACCTTCTAGCTATGTCCTTGGGAGAGTCACTTCCCCTTACTGTGAAATGAGGAAGTGGGAGAGCTACATCATTTCTAAAGACCTTCCTTTTCCATAAATCAATGCTTCTGAAAATGCTTCACATTTCTGTAGTTCTTCACAGCTCATAAAGTACATTACCTCATTTCACACTGCAGCACCGAAGGCAAAACTTGGCAGAATTCAGAGTTGACCTTACTCTTTTCTGAAGACTTTTCAACTGGAATGCAAAACCCAAGCAGCCCTATGTTGTTGCCTCTGAAGCACTCTCTCAAGTAACCTGTCACCCCTTGCTCACCACATGCAATACATACACACACACACACACACACACACACACACACACACACACATCTCAAAGACAAAATAATTCTTCTTATAAGAGTTCCCATGTTTAAATTTCAAAAAGTGGTCTGCTGCACCAACCCCAACCCAAATTAAAATGGTGAAGAGTAAAGGTCACTTGCAGTGCCTGGAGAATAGGCAAGTCTTACTCCTGTCCTAGAAGCCCCGAGAGATTTGCAGATTCAGCTAACATTCCTGTCCACAGAGTCTGAATCCAGAGTATCAAGAAAGGTATTTCTAATGGGGATATGTGAGAAGAATGGGGTCAGAGAATACTTCGCTTCCTCAGTGTAGAATTCTAAGTGGTGTAATTGATCCAAAAGGCTCTTCATAATTGAGGCTATGTAGTAATGGCAAATGCTGGAAAGTTGCTTTTAGTCTAGATTCTAATGCTGCCCAGATTGGTAACCTAGAACAAGGTACCTAACTTCTCTGAGATCTGTTCTCTCATTCATAAAATTAGGAGTTTGGTTAAATGGTCAATAAGATGCCATTCTGTTTATTTCTTTTTTCATTAAATGCATGCTGATTGAACATCTATGCTATGTCAGGTATTGTGGAAGGTACTGGAATAAAATCTTTTTAATGTTAATTAAAATTAAATGTGAGAGAGACAGAGAAATGTTCCATGCCTTCAGGAGTTCACATTATGGCTGGGGAGATAGATGTACAAACAAATAAATGCATTGTGTAATAATAATCATGTATACAGAAGAAATGCAAAGGAAGGAATTTTTTCTGGTGGAAGAGTTGGAGAATCTTCAGAGAGAAAGAGATGCTTAAGTTGGATGTGAAGGTGAATAAAGCTGAGAGGGGCTTCCTGCCAACAGGGAGCAGAGCAAGTGAAGACAGGCTTAGGGAAACAGACTTGGTAATGCTTAGAACATGCGATGCTGAGGAGAGACAATAGCTCCTGGAGATGCAGGAGCCAGGCTATGCAGAGCCAAGTCAGCCTCGGTGAGACGATCAAGTCACTCAGAGTTGTAGACAGAGGAGAAACATGATCAGCTCTGCATTCAGTAAACTTCACTCTGGTTAACATAGGTAGTATAGCCTGGAGGAGCCCAGGACTGGAGGTGGGAGCTCACTGAGAAATGAAGATCACTATAGGATGCCAGAGGAGCTAGAGTCTGAACAAAGGCAGCCTCCATGGAGATGGAGAGGAAAGTGCGAAGTTAACAGCCTTTCAGGGAATGCAATGTATGATTTATTTATTTAACAAACATTTACATAGCGTTTACTATGTGCCAAGCCCTATTCTAAACCCTCAAAAATATTAACTCATTTAATCATCACACCAAAACTATGATGTTAGAATTATTATCCTTATGCTATGGGTGACATGAATATGACACCAACAGGTTAAGTCACTGACTCAAGGTCCCTCAGCTCATGAATAGATAGTCTTCCCCTTGAGTCTATGTTCTTCACCGCGAACATTAATACCAGTAATACACACTGCCAAGATTGACTCCCAAGAGTCAATGGCTTAGTTGACTACTGGATAGATGGCCATACCATTTACATCCTGACAGGAAAAAGAGCAGATACTGGGAGAAAGACCAAGTTTTGGGGGGGAGTATGTTAATCAAGGCACCTGTGACATCATGGTGGAAAAGCCAAGCAAGGAGATGGGCAGGTGGGTGTGGAGCAGAGAGGAGAGTTCTGGGCTGGAGATCTAGATTTGGAAGTCATCTGTGTACACATGACAGTGGTCGTCAAGTGGGTGACATCAACGGTTCACCACGATCACTGGTGTGGCCCATGTGACATGGAAGGTGGTGCTTTTCAAGTGGCACATCTGGTTCTGGTTGCATGTCAAGAGCTGTTCTCCATTTCCTATGCAATGTTTGTTATTCTGCTAGTTGTGAACTCAATATTGTCGAAGGATAGGGCTATTTTCACCCAAGAGCCATGCTTGAAAGTATTCCAAAACACACAAAAATCATGAGCAATTGAGTTGGTAAGAGGAAACAGAACTTTGATAGAGAATCTATAATAAGAACTTGAGGCAGATGAAACCTCTAGTGAGACTTGATTTCATAAAGTCCTCCTTTGTAATCCTGTTCTTTAATATTTAAAACCTACATGTAATAATTGGTACAAAATGTCAGCACTGTAATTTGGTCAGGCTGGTTCTGTATTTACATTTCTTTTATTAAAAATTTAGTGAAAATGAATAATTTAAGAAAGACCAGAGCTTAAAGACTTTTGCAGAGACAAGTTAAATGTAGAACTCTGGTCTACTGAATAATAACTATATCCACTTAAAAATTAGGGTATTTTGCTTTCAAAGTTCAAAGAATTCTGACGTGATTTAATGGAAAGCAGAGAAAACACTCAGTGACTGCAGGTTAAGTCACTTCATTTACATGCACCTCAGTTTACTCTTCGGTCATCACAAATAAATATATGAAGTTTTTTGATATGTGTCAGGCATTGGGCTATATGCCTTCTATCCAGTCTCATTAAGATCTCACAACTGCCAGACAAAGGCAAAATTATTGTCTTCATTTTATGGATGATAAAACCATAGTTCAGAGAGGGGAATTCACTTGTCCAAGCTCATTCAGTGAATAAATGACAAAAATGAGGACCCTTCCCCCAAACCCTGTACCAAGTCTACATTCAGTTTGCCCAGTAATCAAAGTCTCTCAAACTCCAGGGCCCAGCTGTTTTCTTGATGTTAATACTATTTCCCTTGCTCTCTGGAAGGCCTGCCAAGTATTTTTGAACTACCCCATCTTTCCCATCCTTCCAGACGTCATCTCAGGGCCCACCTCCCCACCAACTCCAGCCCATACCAGTTCCTTTTTTGGCTCTTCCCTGGTTTGCCTGCACCACTCTCACCACTCACATTGTCATTTGGGAATATAGGCTTCCTATGGGTAAGTCCTGCCTTTCCCATATCACTGTAGTCCCTTTTCAGCCTGAACTTACCAGCTCCTTGCATTGTGGACCTCACTTGACTTGTTTAATGTTATTGTCAAATTAGCTGGAAAGTGGTTGTTGGGGATTCTCTAAGGGAGACCACAGTGTATGGCACCCCTCTTCTCTTCCTGACTCTTGAACACATTGAGAAGTAAGCAAAAGAGTGGCAGATGACAGTCAAAAGTTCAGCTTTAGTGCCTGAACTGATAGATTAGAGGATCAAAATGGCTTTCCTAGCACTGAAAACATAAACCCGGCAACATAGGCTCAGTTATAGCACATTAGCCAGGGAAAGCAGGCTCAGATGACACTCATAACGTGGCTAAGGAGAAGAGAAATTAACTGGAAAAAAGAACAGAGAACCTCCAGTTATTCTTACCTAATATTTTCATAATGTCTTGACACCTCTCTCGGGACAGAGCAATTCCATAAGAAAGGGAGACTAAGAATATGAATAGGGCAAGGTGTAGGAAAAAGGTGTTCCCTTCTAACAGTGTTTAATTACTCACCAAATTTCCATCCATTCTACATGTATTGAGTATAAAAGAATGAAGAATGACAGCATCCTCTGAGAGTACCTGAGGAACATGAAAGACTCAATCATAGTCATAACAATAACAATAATTATTGTTATTATTATATTGATCACTTACTATATACTAGGAATTATGCTGTGTTTCAAATCTCTATAATTACCGTATGTTCGACTACCATTCTACAGATGAGGCTTACCAAAATTAAATTTCCAAGGTCACACATCAACTAAATGGTAGAGTCAAGACTCAAATCCAATTTTTCTAACTCTACAGGCTGTTAATGAAGATAGCCTGTAAGTAGCCGTTACTGTTTTTGCATGCAAGATAAATAACTCCAAGACATAGAAGCTTTACTTATAATTCTCATATATATAGCACATCGACTCTCTTCAAATATGGTTTCCAGAAGCTGTTACACTTTTATTCTTCTGCTGAAGTGATTATCACATCAACAGCAAATATATATGCATGCTGAATAAAGGCAGCTATTATATCATTTAAGTGTGATATCCTTGAAGTCCGAAGACCCACTCTTAAAAGCCAGCTCAGAAATGTACCGGCCACAACAGGTTGTTTTGAATAAATTACTTAATATCCCAGACCTATTTTTTTTTTTTTAGATGTTGGGGGGTAGGAGTTTATTAATTAATTAATTAATTTTTGCTGTGTTGCATCTTCGTTTCTGTGTAAGGGCTTTCTCTAGTTGTGGCAAGCGTGGGCCACTCTTCATCGCGGTGCACAGGCCTCTCACTATCGCGGGCTCTCCTGTTGCAGAGCACAGGCTCCAGACGCGCAGGCTCAGTAGTTGTGGCTACGGGCCCAGTTGCTCCACGGCATGTGGGATCCTCCCAGACCAGGGCTCGAACCTGTGTCCCCTGCATTAGCAGGCAGATTCTCAACCACTGAGCCACCAGGGAAACCCCAGACCTATTTTTTTAAATAAGATAATTAAACATACCATAATGCTGCTATGAAGACTAAAAGAGATGGTCTAATTAAAGTGTGTAGCACTTGCATAGCACCCGGAGCACACATGGAGATCAGCTTGATACTTTGTGACGACCTAGAGGGGTGGGATAAGGAGGGTGGGAGGGAGGCTCAAGAGGGAGGGGATATGGGGATATATGTATACGTATAGCTGATTCAATATGTTGTACAGCATAAACTAACACAACATTATAAAGCAATTATACTCCAACAAAGATGAAAAAATAAAATAAAAAAATAAAGTGTGCAGCGCAAAGTCTGGCACATAGTAAATATACAAGAAATTGTTACTAAGAGGAAGGCAAAGGGTGAGAGAGAATGAGGGAGAGAAGGAAGAATAGCCAAACTATCTCCGTGGTGTGTTTACAGGCTGAGAATTGAGGGAAGAAAAGGAGGGAGGAGGAATGAAGCAGAAGCTACAGCAAGAAAGTGTAAATGTAAACTGTTTACACTAGTACCGAGGGCATTGTAATTGCAGGAACCATGTGTAATTGGCTATGCCACCAATAACTAGTGGAGTGTGTAACTCAGAGCAGGAGCCCCGTTAAACGCATGTGAGACAAGACCAACCAGCCTCAAGATCATCCCAGACCCACTGTATTTCTCAACTTCTCTGCTCCTGATACCTTCCTGGACTCTCCATCTGAGCTAAATTATGGTACCTTTTTTTCACCAATGACATCAGAGAAGAAGAATACAGTTCCCTCCCCTATCACCACTGCCTAAAGTGATGTGGAGCAGCCAGTGACTGCTCAGGGAAGGATGCTTACACTTTCTGGACCTCAGTTTCCTCAGCTGTAAAACAGGGTGCTTCCAATAGCTGTTCCTCAAGGATTTTGGTAGGAATATAGTAATCAATGCATTTAAACCATTTGGCAGACTCATGGTCCTTCCTTACACACATGTACTCATGCATCCTTCACAATAACCCTATCAGGTAGAAAGTTGAGCTTGGATAAAGAGACAGGCACTTATTGTTATAATTAATTTGTTCCAATTCATCCTATTTTAGCGTAATCTGTTCTGTTACAGTTGAGCTTAGGTTAATGCACAGTATTTTTTCTCAGTTTGCAAACAACATAGTTTAAATATATATATTTAAAATATGTTGCAGAGGGCTTCCCTGGTGGCGCAGTGGTAAAGAATCTGCCTGCCAATGCACAGGTTCGAGCCCTGGTGCGGAAAGATCCCACATGCCGCGGAGCAATTAAGCCCATGCGCCACAACTACTGAGCCCGTGTGCCACAACTACTGAAGGCCGTGTGCCTAGAGCCCTTGCTCTGCAACAAGAGAAGCCACTGCAATGAGAAGCCTGTGCACCGCAACGAAGAGTAGCTCCCGCTCGCTGCAACTAGAGAAAGCCCACATGCAGCAATGAAGACCCAACACAGCCAAAAATAAATTAATTAATTAATTAATTAAATAAATTTATTTTTTAAAAAAAGAAAGGCCTGAAGAAAGAAAGAAAGGCCTGAGAACTGAGGTTCAATATTCCACAGGGTGAAAGGGAATGGGAAGGGAATGCAAAAACAATGAGTATCCACGAGGATTCAACCAGGAAAATAAAAACCATTCTATGTGAAACAGAATTTAATGCAGAGAATTAATGCACAGGTGACAGAAGAGCTGAGAACAGGAGACAGCAGTACAGAGATTAGCAACAGGAAGGCACTTGCATGCTTAGGCTCTTAGGACAAAGGGAAGAAACAGGGTTACCAAAGCCAAGGGGTCAGGGTCACCTGGCAGAAGCAAGAACCAAAGGAGTCACAGACATTGTCAGAAACACCATCTAAGGCAGAGAGAAGAAAAAAATAATGTAAAAAAATAAATAAAATATGTTGTAGGAATTGTATTAACTCCTGACTTGATATACAGTGTTTATGGCTGTTCCATTTTCATTGTCTTTTATTAATTTGGCCCTTGGCCATATCATGATGAAGCAGAGCAGCCACAATGACCATTATTTTGCAGGTGAAGAAACACTCCAAAGAGATTGCAGGTCCTGGCTTAGCCACATGGTTAATTGCAAACCCGTGGCCAAACCCAGTTATCTTGATGCTGAAGCCCAGACTCCGTCTATTCTCCCACATTATGGAGAAAGGAGGTGACGAACACGGCTGTACCTCCAGAAGGGGACAACAGTGAGGGCACTTCTCTGGCACTATGAAATTATTTAACAGTGAGAACAGCCTGACAGATGAAATCTTCAGCTTCCTGCAACATGGAAAGGAGCTGCCATTAGTCCCATGTTATAGTGACAGCGTTTCTTCCTGCTAGGGAAAGACTTCCACAGAGATGAAAGCCTCGTACTACCCTGCTGAACAGAACATGAGCTCCCCAGTGCTAGGTTTTCCAGCTGCACTGCTGGGGTCTTCAGGGGAGGGTAAGAAGGAAGCCCTGAGTCACCATCTCAGGATCTCTTTTATTTCTTTCACGGATTGAGCCTCTGCCTAAGATTTCCATTCAGAAAGGTTTCTGCCACGAATAATAAGCAAACAAATAGTTTGAAAATCGCAAATCTTGTCCATGCTCTCAATTGGTATTCAAATTTTCTTTACAGCATCTGCAAGAACTTGTCCAAAGAACTTGACATCCCCACTGATGGGAACATGGCTACTGCAGGAAGCAGTTCATGTAATCTTCAGCTGTTAGGAATTTCTTCACTGTGTTAAGCAGTGATCAGTCCCTCCATGAAGCTTATTGCCCTTTGGTCTCAAGTTAGGGTAATATTCAAAGTATTAACAACCTGCCAGGCTGATGCAGTGCATGCCATCTGCGTATCAGACCTGGTCCAAGTCAAGCCCTAAGGCCATACGGAACAGGTGTAATTGCTTATCCGCAGGAGGCCCTTTGAGTAAGGTGCATGGGGCTGGAGGGAGGTGGGGCAGGGAAGAGAAAGCCACTAATTCAAGGCATTTCATGATTGGCTGGGATCCCCATGATGTGCCCATTCCGTGAGCATTCCTGGTTCTGAGCTGCTTTTTAGATTCCAGTCAACACACCAGCCAAATCTGAAAAAATATGTTTTGATCCTCACTAATGTTGACGTGACCAGCAGAGAGGTACCTAGCCTGGTAGAGGGGAAAGAATATACCTTTATTCATTCAGTCAAATATTATCTACCCTGTTTATCTAACTCTATTTATTGAGTACCTAATATATGCCAGACCCTGTGCCAGGTGCTGGAGATACACAAGTAAGTTAAACAGACATGTCTTCATCCTCTACAGGTGAATATTGAGTGTAAAAAAATTGTTTTTGAACCCTATCTTGACAGACCACAGGAAAGTGACTCAACCTCTCTCAGTTTTTGTTTATTCGTTTGTAAAATAATAATGCCTGTCTCATAGGATCACTGTGGTTTTTAGGTGAGGTAACAAACTTAAAAGACTGGTACTTAATAAACAGTGGTAGTTTGTCTTTTTGTTCATATCAATGTCACTTAAAACCCCCATTTCAGTATATGGCTTACATTAGGATTTCAGAAGTGCTGGTTTCCTTCTTTTACATTTCATTCTTATTATTATTATCAAAGTTTTACAGTAAATCCTAAATCTTAGGTTACATCTATATGAAGTGTGTGTGTGAGTATGTGTGCATCCTTGTAACCACAACACAGTTCAATACATAGAACATTTCCAAGACTGCAAATTTCCCTCATCATCCTCCTTCCCAATCAATATCCACCACCCCTCTCCAGAGATAACCACTTTTGGACTGCTATCACTATCATTAACTTTGTTTACTCTTGACCTTCACTAAATGAAACAATGAAGTGTGCAGTCAAGCTTCTTCCACTCATTATTATGTCTAGAGATTCATCCATATTATTGTGTACAGCAATACATCACTTTTTTATTGCTGTGTACTTTTCCATCATATGAAGTCATTAATCTTTTCCACTGCTATTGGACAGTTGAGTTGTTTGATTTGGCTATAATGAATGAAGCTGCTATATGAACATCCGTGTACATGTCTTTTGGTGCACATGTGCATTCATTTCTGTGGGGTATATATCTAGGAGGGTCTTAAGGTAAACATATGTTTATCCTTAGTATACACTGCCAGTCAGTTTTCCAACTTACTTATACCAATTCCCATTCCTAGCAGCAATGTATGAGTTCAACATTGTCAACAACATTATTATTAGTCACTTTAGCCAATTAGATGGATGTAGACTGAAATACTATTGTGATTTTCATTTGCATTTTGCTGATAAGTAATGATGTTAAATAACTTTTCAAATGTTCATTGACCATTTTTCTGTCCTTCTTTATGAAATAACTGTTCAAGTCTTCAGCTCATTTTTAAATTGTGGTATTTTTCTTTTGTTGTTTGGTTGACCTGTAGGAATTGTTTGTGTCTTCTGGCTATAAATTCTTTCTAGAGATACGTATTGTACATATTCTATCCAAGTGTGTGACTTGCATATTCACTCTCTTAATGGGCTTTTAATGAACACAAATTCTTAATTTCAATAAATTTCAATTTATCAATCTTTTCTATTATGATACATACTTTTTTTGTCTTAAGAAATATTTGACTGACCTTCCCTTGAGTTTTAAGTGAAGAGCTTATACATAATTTTTAAACTCTTGGTCCTAGAATAAAGACCCAACCCTCATTAGCCTTTAAGAAAAAACTGTCAGTAAACTTTATTCTTATGAGCAAAAGAGATAGCATGCTGGAAGCAGAACTTCACTAGACTCAAGAAAAAGTAGTTATTTCCATAAGCTCTTTTACTGACTGGTTCATTCAGTCAACATATAGAAGAGTAGTTTAGCATGATAATTCAAAGCAGGAACGTAAGATTTGCTATGTGCGTTTAATGTCTAATTTTTGTATTCCTAGAACTTGAGTTCTGGTTTACACTAAATTGCAAGGAGCATCACTTAACTAGAACTGGATGGTAGCAACGCTATTTGGTCCACAAGTTTTCTCTCCTCCAGGCTGAGTGGTCATAGCTCCTTCAACTACAGCAAGGACACTCATCACACTGATTGCTCTTCTCAGAGTACACTGCAAATTTTAAATCTCCTTAAAATGAGCTGCTCAAAAGTGACTTCAGCAATGCAGATATGTTTGCTCCTTGATCAACGTAAATTTGTCTCACTTTCAGATTTCTTTTTTTTATTTTTCTTTTTTTATTTTTTGCGGTACGCGGGCCTCTCACTGCTGTGGCCTCTCCCGTTGTGGAGCACAGGCTCCGGACGCGCAGGCTCAGTGGCCATGGCTCACGGGCCCAGCCGCTCCGCGGCATGTGGGATCCTCCCGGACCGGGGCACGAACCCGCATCCCCTGCATCGGCAGGCAGACCCCCAACCACTGCGCCACCAGGGAAGCCCCCAGATTTCTTTTGTCTTTTCAGAATTATTACCCTGTTGATTTATATTAAACCCAAGTTTAATTAAACTCTTAGCCTCTGGTTCTCTGACTTTGGTGTGCACGTGAATCACCTGGATGTTTGCTAGATTTCTGGATCTCAATTTAGAGATCCTAATTCAGTAGATCTATGGCATGGCTCCAAAATCTGCATTCTTAACAGTCCTCCCCCCGCCACCACTGATAATTCTTGTTTTGGTGATTTGGGACTGTACTTTGAGAAATGTTGCTTTAAATCGATCTCACAGATGCCTTAGATAAAGCGTATCTCCTAATGGTGTTCTTTGTGAATTTGGATTTGAGGGTCCAAGCTCATAACTTTGTATCGATACCTCTTAAAAGCACCAATGAAAAATCGTGGTGAAGAATAAAAAGCATGGGCTTTGGAGATAAGAAGACTTGTGTTTAACACCTCCTCTGCAAATGCTGGCCTTGGACAAGTAAGTTAACTCCCTGAGTTTCAATTCCCTTAACTGTAAAATAAGAGAACGTATTCCTGCCTGGGTTGTTGCAACCGTCAGATAATCTACGTGCTGTAGCTACACAGTGCGGCACTTACAGAAGATTTTCCATTTATATGAAGACCCCTCAGCACACTCACTTATTATTCCAGCATATGGACATCTTGGGGAAAACTTATATTACCACCTAATTAATTAATTCTTCTTTCCAGCCTCCTGTCATTTGAAAATTTTGTTGACATTTTACCTCTGTCTTCCTCTCAGCCGGTGGTACCCAAACAGATGTGCATATGGGAATCCTCCGGGAACATTTAAAAGTGCCAGATCCCTGGAATAAAAACCTCCAGAGGTCGAGCCTGGGGAAGTATAGCCTTAAAAAGCTCTCCAGATGATTTTTGATATGCACCCTGATTAAAAAATCTCTGATCTAAATAACTGATAATAATGTGGTTCACTGTGTATCAAAACCCATAAAATGTGCAGATCCTGTGAGCCCTCAAGATTCACTCCTAGAAATGGACTCCGAGGAAATAACCATAGATGAGTGCAAAGATTCGATTACAAGGATGTTTAACACATATCTCTTTGTAAGTAGAAAAAGGAGGAGGACCAGGAAGAAGAGAAGGCAGAAGAATTGAAGAATTTGATGGAGAAGGAGGAAAGGAAAAAAACTGGTTGCCCGGCAGCAGGCCACTGGACACCCCCAAAAAGTGGATAAATGTGATACTCCTTTCTGTATAATATCACACAGCCCTAAAATAGACTGCTGCGTTTTTTATAATGATTCCATTAGACACCACAATCTAATGTGGTTTATGAGAGGTATGATCATACTTTTCTCTTGTTTAAAACATGACTATGGGAGAAATACAATAAAATGTTAGCAATAATTTTAACTGGGTATTAGGATGATGGGTTATTTTAGTCTGTTTTTTGTTATTCTATTTTTCTGATTTTTTCTACAAAAACATCATTCTTATATCAAACTTTAAAAACATATGCTATTTTTCATGACAAGATTTAAATCAAAACAATGACTATACTGCTAGAGACCCTTTCCAGGTCAATATTCCTCCATTAATCAGAATTATTTGGCTACTGTCATTTCATGCTGAGGAGACTGTTTTTTGAGAACAGGCTGGGTACCAGTGCTGTGCTAGGATGTCTCACAGACATTATTTCAGATGATCTTCCAAACAGTCTCATGTGGTGTGTACTATTATTATTCCCATTTTACAGATGAGGAAAATGAGACCTAGGTACATGAAGTAACTTACCTAAGGTCAAAAGCAACTGATGGGGCTTCCCTGGTGGTGCAGTGGTTGAGAGTCCGCCTGCTGATGCGGGGGACATGGATTCGTGACCCGGTCCAGGAAGATCCCACATGCCGCGGAGCGGCTGGGCCCATGAGTTATGGTTGCTGAGCCTGCGCGTCGGAGCCTGTGCTCCACAATGGGAGAGGCCACACAGTGAGAGGCCTGTGTACCTCAAAAAAAAAAAAAAAAAGCAACTGATGGGAGAAATGGGGTGTAGGGTACATGAGACATATCTGTATTCTCTCTTACAACTGCCTGTGAACCTACAAGTATCTCAAAATAAAAAGTTTAATGTTTTTAAAAGCAAGTAATTGGCAGAGCAGGTTTCCATATGTAACCCTGTGTGACTCCAATACCTATACTTTTCCAGTCACACCAGTACTAAATTGGTCCCAATTAGTACTGTCATCTGACCTCTTCTTCTGCACCTTGCCTACTAAGATACTGAGTACCTTTGTTGGAACTTTGCGAAAGCCCAAACCGTTGTGCTCTACAGTGTGATTCTGCTTACTCAGTCCACGAAGGCCATTTGCTGGGTCTGCTAGAAGTAACAGAGGGGCAGACTGTGCTTTTGGTGCCAAGAAGGAGCAGAGTAAAGGAGGTAAGAGTCAGTGGGCATTCTGCCTGACCAAGGACTCTGGGATTGGACCCTCAATAGATATGCAAATAGAATTCTGTGTAATTTGCGCTTTTCAATAACCTCAGCATGTGTTGGATGTGTACAAAAAGAACCATAAAATAAAATTGCAGACAAAGGCGGGGGGGAGTCAGAACACAGAAAGGGGAAGAATCAGTTTATTCCACGAGCCAAACAATGGGTTGTAATAAATTCGCCAGCCATTAGCTCTTTGGTTGCATAGAACAAAGAGATTGAAATGAAATGGGGAAGAAAAGAATCACAGTTAACTGTTAGATGGCTGGCCTGCTTCCATTTGGCCAACCAGACAGATCACGGGATGAGCCAGGGAGTTGCCACTGGGCATCTACCTCCATGGGGCAGCCCCCACCAGTTTGCAACGCAGCCGTGGCTCTTCCATATGTTCAGGTGCCATTGGGGCAATTTTTCCTTAGGAAAAACATGTAATAAAAAGATCCAGTTGTGTTTTAATCAGCCATCAGTTCATCCATAGTTACATGCTCCCAAAAGAATTATAAGATAGACAGGGTGTGAAAGGGGAAATCCAGAGATGTAAAGTAAAAAAATAAGAAAAAGAAAAAATCAGAGAGAAACATGCAGAAAAAAACTGAAAGAGAAGCAGAGAAAAAGAAGAGAGAGAAACTGACTGAGAAAGGTGATAATAATAATAGAGCTACCATTGCTGGTGCTGCCATTCCCGCCAGCAGTGCCATCATCATTTTTGAGTATTAACTATGGCCTCAAACCTAAGAGCAGGCCTCCCCCGAGAACAGAGCCCTGGCAGCTCTCCAAACACCTCCCAGGAGCCCTGTGAAGATTGCTATGAAACTGTCATATTGTCTGAGCATATCTCAATCTCGGAACTTCCCACCTTAGTTTTTAGTTATCTTTTAATTTGTCCATCCTTCCAGTAGATTCCAAGGTCCTTGACAGTATAGTCTAGAGTTCAACTATGTATCCTAAATGCTAAGCATTTGGCCTGCCCCATTTAAGGTATTCAAACAATATTTATAAAGTGAATGAATGTATTTTAAATGGATGGATGGATAGATGGATGGATGGACGGATGGACGGATGGACGGATGGATGAATGGATGGATACCAGGCACACTAATACTCACACGAGCCCAGTAACTTAGCAGTTATTAATCTCATTTTACAAATGAGGAAAGTAATGCCCAGGGAAACCCAAATCTAACTGATTCTTTACCCTGTGAAATAGCAAACCGTTTCTCAGAGATATTGTGAGAAACAGAGGGGTACAAATGTTGGGAAAGGTTCGGGGAACAAATGAATAGGGAAAGAGGAAGAGAAGAGGAGGAAGAAGGATGGAGGAGAAGATGGGGCAGAGCAAAAAAGAGGGTTCTGCTTGGTGCCCTCAAAACAGAGCACAAGGCTTTAGCTTTGTTTGAAAAATGAGTAATAAAGTGTGGGGTGAGCATAAGCCAGGACTGGATGACATCATATTAGCATAGAATCAGGAGTTTAAGAGAGACTCCTAAATCCTATTTGGCTCTGACAGCAGGTAGACTGGGGTTGGGGATTAGCAAACTGGCCAAGGTCATCCCTGGTAGCCCTAACGCAAAGTGAATGTCAACAGAGATTTGATAAATAAACAGAAGTGCTCAGAGATTCTGGTGTCCACATATACAAGAGGAACATAGTAAGGCAGTTTTACTTGAGTGAGGCTGGAACAATCTCGCTCTTAAAGACCTAAGCCCCATGGATGCCGCTTGCCATAGTTTTCAGAGTAATATGATTTGTGACAAATTCATTCAGCAGTAAGATATGACAGACTGTAAATTGCTCCACTGTTAATTTATGTCCGCTATCTTGTTAGGCACCCAGCCAAAGCTTGGTCCTATCTGAAAGCAGAGATATAAATTGCCGTTGTGTAACCACAATCTGGAGAGCTTTGTGAGCATCAGAGAATGAGCAAATCCCAGAATCCTTAACACATAGAATGAGGATTCAACCCCTTATTCAGCATCAACTTCCACTCAGTGCCCACTCTGGAACAGCCACCTCCCCTGAGGACAGTTTATCAGAGTGTTGGGAATACAAAGAGCTTTCTTTCTATAAAGTGATAAATCCTACACTAAAGGTAAGACATCATTACTTACGGAGCCTAGAAAAAGAAGTGATGAGTTCTAGCATAGGGATGAGAACAGGAGATCATGGAAGTTTCCAGAAAGAAGATGATTTTTTAATTGGGTCCTAAAATAAACACAGACATTCCTCAAGTGGAAAAAGACGGAAGTTCATTGCAGGAAAACCTCACAGAGGCATGAAAGTATGGTATGTTTAAAGAGCTTGAGCAATTTGCTGCGACTTTAACCCAGGTTGCCTGGAGGAGAATCATAAGCAAGTTATATGGCAAGAGAGTAAGTCTGGGTTAAACTGAGAAGCCTTGGACTTCGTAATAAATGTCTAGGAGTTTATTCAACAGTCCCCTTCTCTGCATAATCCCATTGCCACTACCTAATTCAGGTTGTTACTGTCACACTTGGAAATTGAAGACTCCAATTGAGAAAGACTATTTGGATGAATCATTAGTTATTAAGGATATAAACCCCGAGGCTGGTACACTATGTTGATAATTTAAGCAGCAAACAATAATAAAAAGAACAATGGCTAGTATATACTGATTGTCATAGTCACTGAGCTGAAGCACTGTATCAGAACATAACCTCTCAAAGACTACTTTTAGTGGAGAGGTTTTCCAGGCCAATTTCCTCCTAATCCAAAAAACAAGTTCAGAACTATGAGAAAAGACTTGGCTTTGGGACAACATAAATCCCCAGGCCAGCAGCCCTGTTCCCTATTTATGCAGCAGAGTCCCTTCCATATACCCCTAGACTGAGTTAACAGATTCAACACCATGGACTCCTTTCCCCTTTAAGTGTCCACTGGGCACATCTAAGGAAAGGAAAAGAAAGGGGAAGAAATTGCAGAAACTGCGTCCCAACCTGTGGCAGCAGAATTGAGGGAATTAGACTGTGAAAAGAACCAGGAGACCTGGGTTTTACTCCACCCTCTCACTCACCAGCCCTATGGCCTTGAGCAAAGATAGCCTCACCTGTCTGAGCTGCAATGGGAATTATAAGGAGATCATACATATGGAAACATCTGGCACAGAGTAGGCCCTCAGAAGACCCTTATCAAATTTGAATCTATAGTCAGGGAGTATGGAACTTGAGAAATAAGTAGCATTCATACAGGAGATGTTAGATATGTTGGAAAAGGGCCGTAGACCCAAGGAATAAGCTCAATGAAATCATCAGCATGATCTCTTGGCATTGTGGGGTGATTTTTAGCACTTTGTCCAGTTATTTTCAGCCCCCAGAGACCTTTTATCAGTTCCCACTCTATACTGACGTTGTTCATAAAGTTGGCAGGCTTTATGAGTCTTCATCAACCTACACACCGTGAGACAGGTCCCAGGAGGTGGCAGGAAGTTTTATTTCTTGTGAAACTAGCTATGTGTGAAATGCATTGAGTCCTTGGGATTCCTGACATGATTTAGACGTTCTTCGCCTACCCACTGCAGGAGGCTTTATACAGGAAAGGAGTCCTGTCATCTCACTAACTAAAAAGAAGACAAGATGCAGTAGAAAGAATGCTGGTCTTGGTCTCAGGAGGCCAGGTTCAGGAAGCTCAGTTTTGTCACCTGGGAGACCTTGGGAGACTTTTCTGAGCCTCAGTTTGCTTGTCTAAACAGTAAATAATAGGACCTACTATTGGCGATTATTTCTTGACTCAAATGATATAATTTATGTGAAAGCACTTTATAAATTGTAAAGTGCTAATAACTGTGAGTGTTAAAACTCTCATCATTGTTATTTATGGTGGTGGAGCATATAGGATTTGCAGCCAGTTAAATCTTTCAGTCCTCATGTCCCCATTACCCCTTGGCTACTGTCTCTATCATTCAGGAAGACATAATTCATTTCCAGATGATTCAAATGGAGAGACTCTAATGAAGCCCCTACTTAGAAAGGTGTAGATAGTGTTAAGGGAATAAACAAAGGATGGTGAGGTACCAAGAGGTCAGCGATAGCTGGAAGAAGTTACTTCCCACTGTCGATGAAAGAACAGAGTTATACCTTCTATCAGAGCTCAGTGAGGACTGGAGTCCTAAAGGAGGAGGGGCTAGCCAGAGGGATGTAGCTATTGCCAAATTTGGGGCACCAAAACAGGAGAGACTTCTCTCCTTCTGCCCACCAATCTCCCAATGGTTGAACCCAATCAGAAGGCAATCAGCAAGGGATCCCAAATAATGTAATTCACAGGGTCAAACTCAAAGATTCAAGTTTTTGTGGTCACCTGTTATTTCCTGTATTCTACTCTTTATAGTGTTTTGTATATGACATCTAAGGAGCAGCATAGCTGGTAATTATGAACAGGATTCTGAACCAAGGGCTGTGTTCAAATCTTGGCTCTGTCATTTGCTAGCTATATGACCTTAGGGAGATTTATTTAACTTCTCAGAACCTCAATTTTCTCATCTGTAAAAGGGGCTCTATGAGAGTGCCAATTTCAGGGGATAGTGAGAGTATTAAATTCAGTAATACTGGTAAAGCACTTTCCAAGGTACATATTAAGCACTCCATAACTAGTATTGATGTTGCTGTTTTACTTTTCACAGACCCATTTTTTACTGTTCCCCTCTCTCCCAAACCTCTGCACTAGAAACCCTTCTCCATGGAAACATCACCCTTTTGCATCTTTAACCTGTATAATAATTCTACAATTTTTTTCCTAATGGAAACCTGGATCTCCTTGGTAGACTTTTCTAATTTACTTCTTTTTTACTTGACTTATTGGCAGAATTTATATTTTGATCATTCCTTCCTCCTAGAAAAGACTTCTTCCTTTGGCTTTGGTGTCATTATCTCCCGACTTGCGTCTTAATTGGATATACTGGGTCCTAAACTGAATTTATTTTCTTTCCTGAAAAACACGCTCCTCTCCTCTTACCTTAACTAATGACAGCCATATAAGTCGATTGCTTAAACCTGGATGTCTCACCTCTTTCTCACTCCTTATATCCAATAAATCATGGAGCTCCATACATTAAGCCTGTAAAATATCTCTAGAATCTATCTACTCTTCTCCATCCCTAAGAGCACCATGTTTGTGAGTCATCACCACCTCTTGCCACTTTATTGCAATAACTTCCTAAGTGGTCTTATTGCTTCTTGTCTTTCTTTTTCTACCCATTCTTCACACTGTGGTTAGAAAGGTTATTGTAAAGAAAACACTTTCTCGGGCTTCCCTGGTGGCACAGTGGTTGAGAGTCCGCCTGCCGATGCAGGGGACACGGGTTCATGCCCCGGTCCGGGAAGATCCCACGTGCCGCGGAGCAGCTGGGCCTGTGAGCCATGGCCACTTAGCCTGTGCGTCCGGAGCCTGTGCTCCGCAACGGGAGAGGCCACAACAGTGAGAGGCCCACGTACTGCAAAAAAAAAAAAAAGAAAACACTTTCTCATGCCCTCACCCTTATTTAAACCCCCCTCAGTGATTTTCCACTGCCCTTATTAGAAAGCCCACTCTCATAATTGCTAGCAAGACCCTCTATGACCTAAACCCTGGATACTCACCTAGAGACACTCCTTTGTCTCACTCAACCCCAATAGTAACAAATGATTTGCAAATCTCCCAGCACTTAAACTTCTCACTCTTCTGGGTGGCATACATGCTAGCCAGGACCCTCCATGCCCAAGCTGCCCTTGGCTAACTCTCATTTGCCCTTTGCATCTCAGCTTGGATGCTACTTTCTCCAGTAACCTTTCCTGACCCTGAAATTCCAATTTAGTTGGCCCTTCTAAGTGTGCCCCCATGACGTTGAAGTGCTGATTCTATGAAGGCAGATCTTTGTTCATATTGTTTAACCTTTGTATCCAGTACCTGGAACTTTTGAATAAGGGAAGACTCAGCATGACATGATAGTCATTGTGTGATCTCCATTTTCTGATAAGCTCACTACTGTGACTCTAGAATTGTCTCCCAGATAGAGATGAAATTTGAGAGACTGAAGCATGGTCTTGATATTGAGCCACTTAAGTTCTAGACACATCTCTCTGTTACAGTTACCATTTTAGAAAATGTGGTATTCCACAAGGAGCTTCAGGAATCCTGTTCAAGTTCTCAAAACAGTAGAAGGTCAATCAGTGAAAATGAAATGGCACATACTTTCAAAGAGGGCTATTAATAAAGCAAATGCAAAGTTGATGTTGACCCGAGATAAGCAACATATTTTCCTAAGAGTTCTAGGGCATTTTCTCACCTTAGGAAAGCCCATCAGGCTATTTACTACTGGGTTCCCTGTCTAAATGCACAGATTTCACCACTGGACCAAGTCAAAAATGTCCATATTTTTTGTCCATAACACAACTCTTCAATCTGTACTGAATTATTTGGAGCGCATGTTATAAAAAGATCATTCATTGTCCTTTTTTCCCATAGTTTTCACCATTTACTCACAGCTGGGCTTTCTTATTTCATGAAAACTAAGGCTACTAAATAAATCTAGTTGTACCATAAGAACATATCTTTTTAACAATGAAAAGTCTTAAGTTTCAGAGTTAAGCCTTCACAAGTACACAATGTTATATATTAATTATATCTCAATTAAAAAACTAAAAAAAGGACAAATGGTTAATATATCACTCTAGCCCATTGATTGAGTAGTTTGAGGACTGAGGTAGTATGGTGTGAATAGACAGAAAAATGTTTCTATCAAGACATCCATGTTGTTGTTGTTTTTTAAACAAATATTGAGCACAGACTATGTGCAAGCCCAGCGTTAGGTTCTGATGATACAACACCAAACAAGACACATTTCCTGCCATCAAAACCTCACAGGTGGGCTTCCCTGGTGGCTCAGTGGTTGAGAGTCCACCTGCTGATGCAGGGGATGCGGGTTCGTGCCCCGGTCCGGGAGGGTCCCACATGCCGCGGAGCGGCTGGGCCCGTGAGCCATGGCCGCTGAGCCTGCGCGTCCGGAGTCTGTGCTCCGCAACGGGAAAGGCCACAATGGTGAGAGGCCCGCGTACCACAAAAAAAAAAAAAAACACCTCACAGGTTAGTGGGGTAAAGAGACAAGTAAACATACATTTACAATTTGGTGTTTTAACTCTTTGGACATAGAAAAACATATTAAGGGGGCTTCCCTGGTGGTGCAGCAGTTAAGAATCTGTCTGCCAATGCAGAGGACACAGGTTAGAGCCCTGGTCCAGGAAGATCCCACATGCCGTGGAGCAACTAAGCCCGTGCGCCACAACTACTGAAGGCTGTGTGTCTAGAGCTCCGTGCTCTGCAACAAGAGAAACCACCACAATGAGAAGCAAGGGCACCACAACAAAGAGTAGCCCCCTCTAGCCACAGCTAGAGAAAAGCCCGTGTGCAGCAACAAAGACCCAACGCAGCCAAAAATAATAAATTAAATTAATTAATTTTTAAAAAAAATTAAAAAAAGAAAAACATATTAAGCACTTTTGAGCACATTTTTTTTGTTTTGTTTTTGCGGTACATAGGCCTCTCACTGTTGTGGTCTCTCCCGTTGCGGAGCACAGGCTCCAGACGCGCAGGCTCAGCGGCCATGGCTCACGGGCCTAGCCGCTCCGCGGCATGTGGGATCTTCCCAGACCGGAGCATGAACCCGTGTTCCCTGCATCGGCAGGCGGACTCTCAACCACTGTGCCACTAGGGAAGCCCGAGCACTTTTAATAATAGCACTTGCCTAGTATGTTTATTGTGAGGATTGAATGATCTAATGCATAGGAAGCACTTAGAATAGTACCAAGCACAAGTGTTTCTTATGCATTAATTCACTCAAGCTTCACATCAACAATGTGACATAAGTGCTACTATTAAAGCCCATTTTACAGGTGAGAAAACCAGGGCACAGAGCAGATAAGCAATTTAACACAGATCCAGAATGCTTTCATGATGGTACTTGGCTCTGAACCTAGCAGGCAGATTCCAGAGCCCACAGGATTTAATCACTACCCAACACTACCTGTCCAGGGGCAAACACACAAGGAGCTATGGGAGCAGAGAAGGAAGGAGTCTAGTCCAGCCTGAGTGTCTAAGAATGGTACACATTTCCTGTCTGACTTACATAAATCAGTCTCCATTCAGGCTAATACTAAAGGGAATAATCAGCTGTGACCTCCAGTGCCTTCCCCCCAAAGCAGACCTGTGCATAAAACCAACACAGTTGATTTTATATCAGCCCATCATGTTATTAGTCAGTTAGGCCTTGGGAAGCTGACAAAGGAGCATATGTTAGGATTATTGTATGTAGTATAACTATCATAATGATGTGCAGTTGTCAGAAGCATCTATTTTCTTAGTTAAAAAGAAGAGCATTCTATGTGGGAGATTTCTTACAAAGTCGGTATTTCAGCTGAGGGCAAGAGGAGAGAGTAAACATGAAAAGCCCAAGGAAAGGTAGATGGAAACAGAGGATGAATGTTTAGTCTGTGTCTAATAGTCTGCCAAGAACACGTTTAATTTAGGAAGATGATGGGAGGGACTGCCAAGGCCAGGCAAGCTCTCTCTGAGGTATGTACACTACATATTTGGAAAGCATCAGCCAGCACTCACTGAGATACCTTGCCCTTCAGTTTGCCCAAGTGGAGTGGCACACAGAGCAAAGAAAGGATATGCTCTCTAGTAAGCACCTACTATATGTCAGGTGCTACCCCCCCTTACAGTTATCAGTTAATCCTCAGAATAGTATGACAAGAGAAATATTTTTATCTCCTTCTTGCAGTTGAGCAAATGAGGCTGGAAAATATGCCCAGAGTTGTGCTTATAAGTTGCATAGTCAGAATTCGAATCCACTCCTGACTACCACCAAAGCCTTTCAACTCTTACTGCTCCCCCTCTGAGAATTCTTAGGACTCTTTCATCAGACATCACGTAACCTGTAGGTTGGCACTCCCAAGATCTGTGAGGGCAGGGACTATCATTTAATCCCAAATACTACCTTTAGAGTACCTAAAATACAATGGATGCTCAATAATTTTTTTCTAAAAATTCTTTAATAGACTTTATTTTTAGCATAGTTTTAGGTTTATAGCAATATTGAGAGGAAGAGATTTCACATATACCTCCTGCCCCACACACGCACAGGCTCTTCTACCATCAACATCCTGCACCAGAGCAATGCATTTGTTACCATCGATGAACCTACATTGAAACATCGCTATTACCAAAGTCCACAGTTTACATTAGGGTTCACTCTTGGTATTGTACAGTCTATAGGTTTTGGTAAATGTATAATGACATGAATCCACCATTAGAGCATCATACAAAATAGTTTCACTGCTCTAAAAGTCTTACTTTTCATCCTATTCATTTCTTCCTTGCCTTTAACCCCTGGCAACCATTGATTTCTTTACTGTTTCCATAGTTTTGCCTTTTCCTGAATGTCATATAGTTGGAGTCATCAAGCATATAGCCTTCTCAGATTGTCTTCTTTTTCTCGATAGTATACATTGAAGGTTTCCCCATGTGTTTTCATGGCTTGATAGCTCATTTCTTTTTAGCATTGAATAATATTCCATTGTCTGGACATACCACAAATTACCTATCCATTCACCTACTGAAGGACATCTTGGTTGCTTCCACATTTGGCAATTACGAATCAAGCTTCTATAAATATCTGTGTGCAGGTTTTTGTGTAGACATAAGTTTTCAACTCTTCTGGGTAAACACTAAAGAACATGATTGCTGGATCGTATGGTAAGAGTATGTTCAGTTTTGTAAGAAGCCGCCAAACTCTCTCCCAAAGTGGCTGTACCATTTTACATTCCCACCAGCAATGAATGAGAGTTCCTATGGCTCCACATCCTCACAAGCATTTTGTGTTGTCAGTGTTTTGGATTTTGCCCATTCTAATACGTGTATAGTCAACAAGTATTTTTTTCAATAAATAAATATTTTAGTAATAAATTGAGATGAAATAAAGTTCTAAATCATTAAGAAAGTAGAGTTATAAAATCTGTTATTTACATTATCACTTTTAGAAGACTGGGAGTAAAGAGAGAGCATCCACAATCAAACCCTAACCTGTCACTTTCATGTTACCATCCACACTCTTCAGGGCAAATGGTCCTGCCTGCTCCAGGCAGGCAGTCTGCTGAGTGTGTGTGTACTGGGGCTGGGGGTGATTCATAGGAATGTACTTCGGAATCTTAGTCTAAGATCCCTCTCATGGCCACATTTTATTCTTTTCTAGCTACTATGTTCTTCTCCCCAAATTTGAGATGTGAATATTCATATCTTTTATTATTATAGTTAATCGCTATGGGGTCTCTTGCCATTATTATAAGGAAAAACAGTACCTCTACATTGACATGCCCCTTCATATAAGCCCCAGATATTAAGCACAGTATTTAGACTGGCACACATATAAATAGAACAATGTCAAATTATGAAATAAAGCCAAATGCATAGAGGAATTTAGGATATGATAAGTGACATATCAGTTTTGGGAAAACTGTATCAGTGGATAAACAAAATTAATGTGATAGGTACAATTTGAAAAAAAAAAGTGTTAGATCCTACTTCATACCTCACACACAAATTAATTCTAGAAGTATCAAAGTTTTCAATAATTTAAAAGGAAACTAAAAAAAGACTAGAGGAAAATGTATGATTTATTTTAACAATCTAGGAGAAGGGAAGCCTTTTTAAAGAATAACACAAAACCCTGAAACTTTAAACAAGTCGATGTTTGACCACATAAAAATAAAATATTTATGAATGGCTAAAAAGTAGTCAGAAGACAAATGAAGTGTTCGCAAAAACTATGTTTGCAACCTGTATCACATAAAAGAGATATTTTTCCTAATACATAAAAGGTGTTTGGAGAGAAATAGAGAAAATATCACCAATCCCATTGAAAATGATAAACTTATATGTACCTAGTTTACCAAAGAGTACAAATGGGTTTTCAAAAAAAGAAATAATGTTCAATGTCACTCATCGTGAGAAAATATAGTGAGATGCCACTTTTCTCTTAAAAATCAGCAATGATCCATATTTTGAAAATATGCTTAGATGATGAGGGAAGCAAGCACTCTTGGATATTGTTGGTAGGATATTTTTGTACTTTACTACAAATGCACAGGGGGACAAATTGGCAGTACCTTTCCAAATTACTCAGGTACGTAACCTGTGACCTAGTAATTTCACTTCCTTGTATTCATCAAACAGATATACCTGCACATGTGCTTGTGCATATTTTATTGCAAATTCCATCTACATAAGAACAGAGTGGTTAACTAAAGCATGGTGCATTCTTACAATGGGACGCCATGTAATAGTAAAAGCAGATGAGAAAAAAAATGTATGTCCCTTATCTTTATGAGATACAATCATCAAGATACGTTTTTATATTAAAAACTACAGAATCTAGAGTGAACAGTCAGAAACCAAATAGCACATACGATATGATTCCATCCATATGGCCTTTGAGACCAGGAGAAACTAATAGATGGTGATAAAAGTGAGGCTAGTAATGATCTCAGGAGAGACTGGCAAGAGGCACAAGGGTAGTGCTGGGGTGCTAGAAATACATATCTCGATCTGGATGGTGATTACATAGGTATATGTTGGAAGGAGAATTCACCACACTGTATACATTTCTGCACTTTACTGTACATGTTATATCTTAGTTTAAAAAAATGCAAACAAGATGCAGAACAGTATGTATACTATTCTATATTTTGCACAAAGTAAGCAAAAGAGAAAAAATATACAGGTCTCTACATGGATTTGTTTAAACTATTTCCAGAAGGCCACACAAGAAACTGATAACACTAGCTACATCTGAAAAGGGGTTCTGGGTTACTAGAACCCTCACATATACCTTATGCCACTTTTGCAAATTAAACCATGTGAATATATTACCTTACCACAATCATATGTTGAATTAAAATTTTTAAAACACATCACCTAGAATTGCCCAAGACCTCTGGAGCTTACTCAATCCTACTTACAAATGCCAGACTGACAGAAAACTGGAGGATCTACAGTCAGCCCTCTGCCAGCATTGTTTCTCCTTCCACAGAGTGTCACTACTGAAGGCTGGGCCTGTAAGACCTGACAGACACTGGTCCATCACCAGCCCCCATCACCTCTTGGGATGGGAGTCATCACAGTTGCTTAGACCTTTAGGTTGACCACGATCACATGCCCAGATGTCCCATTTTATTCATTCATTTAACAATATTTACAAGTGCCCATTAGGTGTCCATTGTATGTTCCAGGCAAAGGAGACACAGTAGCTCATATTTCTAGTTGAGGAAGACAGATAACAAGCAAATAACAAAATATTGAGAGAGAACATGTCAGATGGTGATATGTGCAAGGAAAAGAAACAAGACAAGGCATAGAGAGAAAGTTTCAAGGTGGAGGTGGTGAGGGAGAGTCATAGCTATTCCAGGGGGGTGGCTTACAGAAGGCCTCTCAGGTGAGGTGGTACCTGAGCTCTAAATGAAACAAAGAGACAAGCATGGAGAACATCTGGAGATAGAGAACTTGAGGCAGAGGGAAGAGCAAATCCAAAATCCCTGAAATCAGAGACTGCCTGCCATAGCTGAGAAACATCACAGAGGCCAGTGTGGCTGCAGCATCAGGAACCAAATAAGGAAGAGTAGAAACAAGGAAGGAGAGGGAAGCAAGGCCCAGATCACAGAGGGCCTTGGAGGCCATGTGAAGATTTAGACTCTTACTCTGAGCAACATGGGAAACCAGTGGAGGGTTTGGAGCAGAATCAAGAGATTGTTTTTGGACCTGTTATGTGGAAATGTCAGGCTGGATGTACAAGTCTGGGCTTTACAAAAGAGAAAGAGTCCAGGCATAGAAATCTGAGAGTCACCGAGTTTCCCTTTGCTCCAAGTCAGTTACTCTTTGGGGTCTTTGCGTTCTTTGAAGTCCTTTCTCGCCAGCACACCTTGGTTAGCCCCACTCTAGTCTACTCAGTCAGGTTCCCTACATCCGCATCATGCGAAGCAAGTGCTTGGTTATTTACGCCTCTATCTCGGCAGGCAACCTGATCTCTCCCCACCTGGAGGTTCCATATGTCAAAGGATCTAAGGGGCACAGCTTTTGCTAAGTCACACACATGTGCCCACGTGCACTCACGTCCAGTCATGCTCTCCTACTAGGACCATAGATACATACTTTCCTTAAGTTTTACATTTCCTTAATCAAGAGGGGCCACTTGACTAAATCTCCTCTGAACTAAAAAGGGCTACTTTGTCCACCTGTACAGACAGTTTAATATCACTAAAAATTTTAGTTATGTCTTACTAAGGCTTCCAAGACATTTCTATGACCTTTCACTACCTTTTGTAGATTTCTTAAACATTTTTCCATCTTTGTCTATTCCTCCTCCACTAACATCTGGATTATCCATCTGCTCCTGTTTAACAACACATGTCATCCAAACTTTAAGGTCCTGACATCAAGGCACAGCCTTCTCACTAGCTGGATGACCATGAGAAAGTCACTTCATTTCTGTAAACCTCAGTTTCCTTACTTAATAATGAATTCCTATCTCTAAGAACAGAATGAGAGTTATTTTATTTATATTTTTTCTATAGTTTTCTACTTAGATTGATAATGATAAAGGTGCTGTTACTTATCTGGTGATGCCCTAGTGAACTAGAGGATTTTCATACTCTTTGCAGGGCAAGAAGGAAAAAGTTGGCAAGTGAAGATGAGAAGTGAGAAAAGAATTCCTAGCACGCATGCAATATAAAGAATATATGTATTATTATTATTATTATTAATTATTAGCCTGAAGTGGCTATCAATTAACTAGCTGTGTTACCTTGGGAAAACTCACATATCCTCTCTGAGACACTGATTGCTAATCTGTGAGATGTAGGCAATAATAATTCTATTTATGGAATTGTTATAAGGGATATTTAAATCTAAAGAATATTTAAATATTTAAATTCTTTATTTAAATAAGAAACATTTAAATAAGCCTCAGTACTGAGTCTAATATCTTGACAGTGACAAAACACTTCATAAACTTATATTATCCTCATCACCATCAGGGAGAAAGGTCAGCTGGAGCAGAGCAGATGGAGGATCCAGGGAGGAACTGAGCACCAGATGAGGGCAAACCAAAAATTCTGGTACAGCGGCCAAGGGAGTCCTCAGTTTTTAGAAGTTAGGCAGAAGAAGGTAGATGCAGCGGAGATTCAGACTTGAAATAGCAATATTTCACTCAGGGAAAACATGTATTGAGTTTGTTTGTACCAGGGAGGTAGTAGAACATAATGATCAAGAGGTTGGATTTTGTACAAAAACAAACATGGTTTTAATCCTGACTCTGGAACATACTGGCTGTGGAAACTCCATTTCCAAACCTCAGTTCCTCATCCACAAGGGAAAAGATAAAAGTGATAGAATTTGGCCACCCATGGATCCCAGTGATATCATCCTCATTGAAGCATCTGGAGAGGTCTCTTGAGAGGCGGAACACCATAAAGAGGACTCAGAGCCTGGAGACAGATCTGGCTTGAATCCTAACTTAGATATTTACTATGTGACTTTGGATAAGTCTCTCGATCTTTCCAAGCCTGAGTTTCCTCAGCTATAAATTGGAGGTAATAATCATTTCTGATTGAGACATGGCAAGCAAAACACTATAACAATGACTAGAACATAGTATGTGCTCAAAAAGTGGTGATTACTGTTGTTACTGATTGCTCTTTACCAGGAACTGTGCTACATGTTGGGGATTCAATGTGGACAAGAATACATTTCATACTATGTACAACATGATACCTTTCAGCTATTTAAAGACAGGTGTCATATTCCTCCACACCATTTCCACTCCAGTTTTCTCTGGTTTCTTAGCCATTTCTCCCAAAACAAGATTTCCCCATGGAATCATCTCCTCCCTGGCCTTCACTAGGTGAGTTGCTTTTATCAATGCCTGTTGAAAATATGGCACCCACAATGGAGACGCCATCCAGCCATGAATTCCACTATCAACCTGGACTATCACAGGAGGAGAATTTGGCTTTGGCCTTAACCCTCTACTTCAGCTAATCCAGCCACACATTTCTGTTGGCTTCTGTTAGTTTCTCTATTCTTGCAGCAGTCACAAAGAAAACTACCATGGAGCTGCCAAACTCATGAGTCCAGCGAGAGTACCTGAGAAAGTCTTCAGCTGTTTTAATCAAACCTAAGGGTAAACAAGCATATATCCTGTATGAGGATTCAAAGTAAAATCGGGGAGAATCTGCTCTACCTCTTGTCCTTTAAGTAGTGAGGGCGGCCCTAATTTAGTACCACTGAGAAGATGGATGTTTCAATCTAGGGAGAAAGAACAAAACCTTTAACATGACTAAGAATAGAAATACTTAACCAAGAAGAAATCAGCTTTGAGTATATTTTAAAGGCAGACTCCCTAGTAAAGTTGAGAAGATCTTTATTATTCATGTCAAATATCCTTTTTCACAGCTCATAAATCCTCCTAGAGGAATAGAGTGGAGCTAGAAAGGATTTATACCCTCCTCCTAAGGCAGAGTCTTCTACTGATGCCTCCAGGTAACCTAAAGGGTCAGCAAAAGCTGCAGCTTTAAGACAGTCAACAGGTAGTTCCTGCAACCTCAGAATGTAAACAACTCCTTTTTCAAATTAGCAAAAAAAAAAAAAAAAAGAGTTCTAAAATATAGATCCTAGTCTCCAAACATTCACAAGGACTGCTTTCTACTTTTTGATTTATGTGCCTAGGCCTGAGTGTCAGAGACCTGAGAAATCACAGCTGGATTAAAGAGATGAGCTTAGCGTGAACATTGTATTTTGTTTTATAAAAGGAGCTCAAGTAACAGAGTTTGAATGGCTCGGCACCTCTTTAATCAAACCAGGGCTTCTCAGGCCAGGGCTTTGTAAGTGAGCTAATTAGTAATGTGCCAGAGACTTACCTGGTCAATCAAATGATTAATCACTCCATAGACTTCATTTCTCTTGTTTCCTGGCTGTCTTTGGCTCTTCTATTTGATTCTTTTTTTGTATTTGGGGGGGAAATTAGCATTTTAATAGCTGGCAGTCACCATTCAGGGTAAAAAATGGCATTGTCCCATTTTAACCATTTTTTGTACAAATAAAAATGAGAAAGAGGAGATTCTTTCCTAGGAGTAAGAAAAGAATAGTCCTCGACTATGGCTTGACCACAACATGTTAAGCCATTTCTGAGGAAACGTGGTATTCAGGTAGAAGAGGATTTGAAGCACTATGAAAGGTTTGAGCATTTCTTTACACGGACAACCTTGTTTGGAGAAAAGGTTTCTGAAAAATTATATGACCACAAACCATATAATGATTTAATGATATTCTCAAAGTTTAGATATCTAAACCGTTCAGGAGCTCAATTATCTTTTTCAAAGGTAATATTATAATGGCCCAATTTCAGTTCAATGTTTTAAAATAGTTATCAGTCATAAAAACATGTAAATAGCTAAAAACTATAATAAATTCATCAATTACCAGCAATCCCCTCATTATGTCACTAGAGCCACCCATGAAAATCACCCTCGCGCTCTGACCCTATGATCCTTCAGCCCATTTTCCACAACCCTGTGGATCTCCACCATGTACCATATGAAAGCATCCTCTGATGACCCCAATGGCATGTCAAATGGATGACAATAATAACATCAATTATACATTTGTTAACAATAATTCCTTGTGTTTGAATTCCTATTTAATTTTCTTCCATTGCCACACATGTTCCATTGCCACACATGTAAAATTCCCATATGTAGTACAGAGAAGGGGATCCAATAAATATTTTCCTTTTTTAGAGGCCAGTATAGGTGGATCCTGAGAGTAGGTGTGAATGATGCAAAGGGACAATGGGCCTCCAACCTGTAAGGCTGGTAATTCTCAGCCCTTCTAGAAAGAGCAACATGTCTATGTGAAAATTTTCAAACCTTATGATTTGTTGCCTCTTTAAAGATCCTGATCTTTTGCCATAATGAACCACTGTTTCTGATGGGAGAGCTTCAAGCACTTCAGGGGTGGTGTGTAAATCGTGTGTGCGGGGGGTTTGGTGTATGTGTGTGGTATGTGTTTCAGTCAAGAGAGAGCTGATGGCTGTAACATTAGTAGATGTAATGTTACTACTAAACATTACTAGGTACACTAAAAAGCAAACATAAGTTTTAAGGAAAGGAATATTCCTGTTGCTTTAGAGTGAAATGGAGAAAACATGGAAAGGGTAAGATCCAATGGTAGGGCTCAGATTTCATTCATTGTTTCTTTATTAACTACTGTTCCAGAATAATCAGATCTTCTAGAAGTCTATAATAAAGGCAAAAATTAGTTCTTGAGACAAAAGCATTGATTATCAAGAAGGCTCATAAAATGAAGGATTCTTCAACAAAAGTCTCTAAGTTAAAGGACTCTTTGATGACTGGAAAACAAAGCCATCAAAAGAGAATTCAAGATAAAGACTAAGTTTTCACCTCATTCCCTGGACAGTTAGCCCATCCAAATAGAGGACCTAGGGGAGGAAATTCTACCACTTCCTGGACCGGGCATATCCCATAGCAAGGAGCAGCCCTAGAAATACTGAGAATTAGTTCAAGTTGTTAGTTTCCCCTCCTTCAATCTTACCCCTTTCCAATCAGTTACCTACCAGCCTCCAAAGTGATCTTTCTCAAACACAATCTGACCTGTCTTCACAATTGATTCAAGCTACCTTGGACAGGTTACAAGGTTGCCCATGGTCTTTCCCTATCATCCTCTTCAGGCTTGTCCCCATCATTCCTCCTCTTACACTTTCTGCTTCTGGATCACATTGACCTGAATAACCAAAACCTTTGTGACATTTTGCCTCCACTGAACTAACACTAACCACCTTCAAGACTTCTCCTTCAAGTAACTTCTAGAATTCCATGGGCAGATCTCACTCCTGAACAAACCCACCCATGCACAGTTCTACACCTGGACACAAGGCAGCTCCATGTTCACTGCTTCTCTATGCCACCCAATCAAGCCCTAGACCAATGTTTATGGCTGTTTTACCTCCGCTCTGCCAAGGCTCACCCTCAATGACTCAGAGACTTCAATGTGCCAAAGCTACAGTACAATTTTATGGTCAAATGGAGGAGAATATTTCTATTCCTTTTGTGTAAATCTCCAGGAATGAGGGGGTGGGAGGTGTTACCAAAATGTTGAAATGCAGAGATTTAAACAAAGTCGTTATTTCTGTTTTGGTTTGGTTTGGTTTGGTTTTTCATAGATGGAAACTCTTGTGCTCCCAAGACACAACCTTCACAAGCTAGGAGACAAATCCAAATGGCAAACATGGTACTATATTCGGAGCTGTATCTCTCTGACCTGTAAGGGTAAAGCTTGTCACTGCATCAAGATCTTTAAGTGGGATTCCTCCTCACGAGAGGATAAGTTTTTTGCTTGAGAATCTGTTATCCCCTCCTTAAAACCTGAGGTCACTCGATTGGTTCTCCAGACATGCTGAGATGTGTCTGTCTGGTTCCCACAAGTGGAAACATGATTTATTTCACAAGAGGATTCTCAATATCCCACAAAATAGAGTTTCATCAGGCCTCAATCTGCAGTTTTCCAGACACTCTCAGGCATGCCTAGATCCACGGGTAGACATGGCCCATGCTCAAGCTGAGACCCAGCTACACCTTAATTTATGGGTTAGGTGGGAGAAAAAAGTATCTGTGGAAAAGGAGGTATGTGAGCCATATTTTGAAGGCAGAGTAGGATTTATGGAAACACTGCAACAAATGATTCATGAAGAGAAAGCATGACAGAGAAAGCAGAAACATTATAGAGGCCAAATATCAAAATAATCCATTTTAAACAAATTTTGTTAAGCTGTCCAGAGAAGGATATACTGACATTCTTTGAGATCATACCAACTCACAATGACAACTCAATAAATATTGTTGAATGAGTAAATTGTTTCATTTTCTTTAAGCAAATTAAATTCAGCTCTGAGATCCTACTCGCCAGGGGCAGAGAGGATTCAATCTCAGTCACTTTTGAGGGTGATTTTCTTCCCTGCCTAGGGTTTTGAAAACAATCTTGAAGGTTTATATGGATGTACAAAATGAGGGCTTACTTCATGGTATTTAAGCTCATTACAGTCATATCTATCCTGTGCATGACAGTACTGGACAAACAGTCCTCCACCATCTAGCAGGTAATGGTGCTCCAGGTGGGCTCAGAGATGCGTCCCCAGCAGTGTTATCCACACACAACAAGCCCAACCACAGATCCAACACCTGCTCCAAAGGCCTCAGTGTTAGCATAGTCTTCTTCCCATTATTTGCTGCTTCGTCCACATAGGTCATGGATTTCTGCCACTCATAGAAGCACACCAAATCCTAACTAACCCTGTCTCAGTCAGAGAAAGGGAAATTCATCCTTCTACTTCAAGATAAACCCTTTTTGTTTCCTTGAATCACAGCACCAGCCTCTGTCCATGAGTTTGTAAGCCCAAATATAATAATGAGTGCTTCACAGTTTCTGTTTGCAACTCTGACACATAAAAACTATTAACAGCGCTTCCCTGGTGGCGCAGCAGTTGAGAGACCGCCTGCCGATGCAGGGCACGTGGGTTCGTGCCCCAATCCGGGAAGATCCCACGTGCCGCGAAGCGGCTGGGCCAGTGAGCCATGGCCGCTGAGCCTGCGCGTCCGGAGCCTGTGCTCCGCAACGGGAGAGGCCACGGCAGTGAGAGGCCCGCGTACCGCAAAAAAAAAAAATTCAGTTGGTGATAATTCAGCAATGAGAACTTTAACTACTCCAGGGACTGGGGTTAGAAGCATTTGGAATCAGGCAGTGTTACCTATAATAGATTTAATTATGGTTTAGGAAGTACTTCAACTAATCAAACTGAACATTTACTGAATTAAAACCATTTAAAACAAAAAACAAAAAACTATTAACAATCCCTTAGACAAGGAACCCAAACTCAGAACAGAGATTTGTCTCTTATATCAAGGGAGCTTGCTCTTTCAAGTCTGGATAGATAACAGAAAAAAAATGCCAAAATCATGTTGCAGCATAGTATGCCCCACCATCACTCTAGTTCCCATGATACTGTGGATTAATAGCATCCTGGGAAGAACTCTGAATTCGGAGTTGGAAGACTCCACCCTCTGGACCCACTGCAGCTCATCATGGCTCCATTTTCTTTTGTGTAAAAGTTGTCCCATTGACCTCCCAAAACCATCACGAAAATCAAATGAGAAAAGGAATTTTATACATGTTGTGGGCTGCACAAGGAGTGCTTGCTAGTGTGGACCAGGCCAAAAGTCGGCAGAAACCTAGATTAGCTGTGCCTGCTCACCTGCGACTCTGAAAAAAAAAGTCCTTAGAGTTGCAGTGACCCTGGTGGCCTCAGAACAGGTGGCCCATCTTCTCATGGGCGAGTTCTGCTGTTTCATAATCCTAGAGGGAGGACGAGCCCTAGTGGCAACCCACAAGAAACGCCAGCCAGAAATGCGATACCTGGGCCACTGCAGGGCAGGAAAGCAGGTCTATCACCTGCGCAATGTTTGCTGTGGGGCCCGAGGCCTGAAAGGCAGCTTTGTTCACCACCAGGTGAGCTGCAAGAGGAAGGTGCCTCTCCAGCCACTGCCACCAAGACCTGCACAAAGCACTCATTCAGGGGCCCCGTCCTGGCCGTGCCCTCTGATGCTGCCTCTGACTTATTGGGTTCCCCGTACAGAGATCATTTCCCTGCCTGTGCCCCCTCCCCACTGCTGACCCCACTACTGCACAATGCCACTCCGAGGGCATGGGTAGAATATTACATTCCAGAGAGAAAAGGCAATGCTTAGGCTGAAAAGACCAGGCTGCACTGGAGGACACTCCCCTTTCACCACAGAGCTCCCTGTGTCCCTGCAGACAATAGACCTCTGTGCGGCCCCATCTCCTAATGCAAGGACTGCTTACATGTTTTCATCTTTGGAAACTTCAAACTGCTCAGTCCCCAGGAACAGCTGTACAAGGAAGCGTCTGTCTAGGATGGAAGGGGAGAAGAAGAGGTGAGATTTGTTCTTTCAAAATAATCTCCCAGCCAGGTTTATTTATTCCCAGGGGCAATGCCAGGTTTTTGCCAGTTTATTCTTCCATTCGTTTCAACAGTCAATATCTATAGATCATCTACAATGTGCTAGGCATCTTGCTAAGATCTCTTACTAGAGCTGCCTTGCCCTAAAGAGAAAAATTAAATAAGACTGCCCTGCCCTTAAGCAGACGGTGTCCAAGGGTCTGAAAAAGCACTTTGTGTATTGGTTTTGTGTTGGGCGTCTTTTTTCCCACTTTGTGCAGCACTTGACATTTGATCTTCATTCTGTCCTGGCTCCTGAAACCCTTCTAATTTATCATTATGTGAAAAAAAAAAGTCAAAATATTGGGTTTCCCAGGCACTCTCTTACTAGTGGGAATGTAAAACGGCATAACCCCCATAGGGACAATTTGTCCATATGTAATAAAACTGCATATGTATTTACTCTTCCACACAGAATATCTATCACCTCTAAGAATTTACCCTGGGCATATACCTCTAAAAATATAAAACTACGTATACACAAGGTTATTTATCATTCTTATTTGCAAAACATTGGAAATTACCTATATGTCCAAGCATAGGAGACTGGTTCAATAAACCACAGTGTTACACAATGGAGTACTATGCTGTTGTCAAAAAGAGTGGTGATCACTATATAATGACAGGAAATGATTTCCAGGAAGTAATGTTAATTGATAAAATCAGAATGTAAAATAACATATATAGTATGCTAGTTTTTATGTAAAACAAAAGGGGAAATAAGAAAACATACAAATCTCTGTTTATCTTTACTCAAAAAAGAAGGGTAAACAAGAAAACAATTAAGTTGGATACCTACCGGGGTAAAGAAACAGGGAGAAAGGGAGGTGAGGGAGTGACACTCCTTTGAGTGTAACTTTTTATATAGTTTTGACTTTTGGATTCTATAATGAAGGTTTTAAAATGCTGTAAAGGATCACTATCTTGTAATTACCTATAACAGAAAAGAATATGAAAAAGAATATATATATATGAATCACTTTGCTGTACACCTGGCACTAACACAACATGGTAAATCAACTAAGCTTCAATTTTTAAAAAAAGCTGTACAGGATATTATTGCATCAATTGACAAAGCTGGAATAAGGACAGTAGATTATATGAAAGTATTTTTTCAATGTTTACTGAAATTGATAACTACATTGTGGTTATGTAAAGGAATACCATTGTTCCTAGAAAATAGACACTGCAGTATTTAGGGTAAAGTCTGTAATATATGCAACTTACTCTCAAATGGTTCAGAAAAAATATTTTGTGTGTGTGTGTGTGTGTGCATGTGTGTGTGTGCGTGTGTGTGTGTGTGTACAGGACAGAAGGAGAGAGGAAATGAGAAAACAAATGGAGCAGAATGTTAGTAATAGAAGAATCCAGGTAAAGGACATATGGCTATCCTTGTACTATTCTTATTCTTATGATTTTTCTTTAAGTTTGAAATTATTTCCAGTTAAAAAAAAGTTTTTAATGTTGGATTGGGTTTCCAATGATTACATTTCATAAGAGAAATGTGAACCTGATTGCCTCAGACTATCCTGCTACTCCACTGGATATCAGCACTTCTGAATGCAGCAGCCTTTTGGCCCACACATGTGTTCTTCCTAAAGCCATTCTTTTAAGATTCTGACAAGTAAGGATGCATCCTGGATGTACCCTGAATCATTGTATCAGGAAGACTGCAAGTAAAGGAACTTAAAGGGTATACTTGATCTGGCTTGGAACTTGAGTCATCTTGGGTCATTTGGAATAAGAGTAGTTACCACTTATGCACCAGGATTATGCCAAGAACTTTATGGATATTGTCTCATTTAATCCTCATAACAACACTGGGGAGGGAGCAATAATGCCCTTGAGAAAGAAGCTGAGATATAGGGGCTTTAACCCGTGAGAAGTGGCAATGTCATGACTGGAATTCCAACGGTCTGGTCCCAAAGCCTGTGCTCCTTAACCTCTGGGATTTAATACCTGCCCCAGAGGTAGAGAGATCAGACCTGCATGGCAAACCTTAACACTCTCCAGGTCTTGGTTCTGATACTACATCCTCTATAAAGCCCTCCTTGAACCCCAGGAGACATTGATACTACTTTTCCCTTTCTCCCATCTCAGTTGGTTCCCATTACCAAAAAAAATAAACTGACAATCTTGTTGTATTATTCTTTTTGCATGTCTGTTTTACTTTTTGGAATTTGACTTCCTTGAGAACAGAAATTGTCTTTTCTTCTTTATATTCCCAGCAACTATCACAGGGCCTAGTCCATGATAGATATTCTCTAAATGCTATTGAAGTTGTATTGGGTTGTGCTGAGTATCTAGTGAGCCTTTATTTATTTATTTATTTGTTAACATCTTTACTGGAGTATAATTGTTTTACAATGGTGTGTTAGTTTCTGCTTTATAACAAAGTGAATCAGTTATACATATACATATGTTCCCATACCTCTTCCCTCTTGCACCTCCCTCCCTCCCACCCTCCCTATCCCACCCCTCTAGGTGGTCACAAACCAGCTAGCTGATCTCCCTGTGCTATGCGGCTACGTCCCACTAGCTATCTATTTTACGTTCAGTAGTGTATATATGTCCATGCCACTCTCTTACTTTGTCAAAGCTTACCCTTCCGCCTCCCCATATCCTCAACTCCATGCTCTAGTAGGTCTGTGTCTTTATTCCTGTCTTACCCCTAGGTTCTTCATGACTTCTTTTTCTTTTTTTCTTAGATTCCATATATATGTGTTAGCATACAGTATTTGTTTTTCTCTTTCTGACTTACTTCACTCTGTATGACAGACTCTAGGTCCATCCACCTCACTACAAATAACTCAATTTCATATCTTTTTATGGCTGAGTAATATTCCATTGTATATATGTGCCACATCTTCTTTATCCATTCATCTGTCGATGGACACTTAGGTTGCTTCCATGTCCTGGCTATTGTAAATAGAGCTACAATGAACATTGTGGTACATGACTCTTTTTGAATTATGGTTTTCTTAGGGTATATGTCCAGTAGTGGGATTGCTGGGTCATATGGTACTTCTACTTTTAGTTTCTTAAGGAACCTCCATACGGTTCTCCATAGTGGCTGTATCAATTTACATTCCCACCAACAGAGCAAGAGGGTTCCCTTTTCTCCACACCCTCTCCAGCATTTATTGTTTGTAGATTTTTTGATGATGGCCATTCTGACCAGTGTGAGGTGATACCTCATTGTAGTTTTGATTTGCATTTCTCTAATGATTAGTGATGTTGAGCATCCTATCATGTGTTTGTTGGCAATCTGTATATCTTCTTTGGAGAAATGTCTATTTAGGTCTTCTGCCCATTGTTGGATTGGGTTGTTTGTTATTTTGATATTGAGTTGGATGAGCTGCTTGTAAATTTTGGAGGTTAAGCCTTTGTCAGTTGATTTGTTTGCAAATATTTTCTCCCATTCTGAGGGTTGTCTTTTCATCTTGTTTATGGTTTCCTTTGCTGTGCAAAAGCTTTGAAGTTTCATTCAGTCCCATTTGTTTATTTTTGTTTTTCTTTCCATTTCTCTAGGAGGTAGGTCAAAAAAGGATCTTGCTGTAATTTATGCCATGGAGTGTTCTGCCTATGTTTTCCTCTAAGAGTTTTATAGTGTCTGCCCTTACATTTAGGTGTTTAATCCATTTTGGGTTTATTTTTGTGTATGGTGTTAGGGAGTGTCCTAATTTCATTCTGTTACATGTAGCTGTCCAGTTTTCCCAGCATCACTTATTGAAGAGGCTGCCTTTTCTCCATTGTATATTCTTACCTTCTTTATCAATGATAAGGTGAACATATGTGTGTGGGTTTATCTATGGGCTTTCTATCCTGTACCACTGATCTATATTTCTGTTTTTGTGCCAGTATCATACTGTCTTGATTACTGTAGCTTTGGAATATAGTCTGAAGTCTGGGAGCCTGATTCCGCCAGCTCCGTTTTTCTTTCTCAAGATTGCTTTGGCTATTCGGGGTCTTTTGTGTTTCCACACAAATTGTGAAATTTTTTGTTCTAGTTCTGTGAAAAATGCCAGTGCTAGTTTGATAGGGATTGCATTGAATCTGTAGATTGCTTTGGGTAGTATAGTCATTTTCATAATGTTGATTCTTCCAATCCAAGAACATGGTATATCTCTCCATCTGTTTGTATCATCTTCAATTTCTTTCATCAGTGTCTTATAGTTTTCTGCATACAGGTCTCTTGTCTCCTTAGGTAGGTATAGTCCTAGGTATTTTATTCTTCTTGTTGTATCAAACATTTCAAGAAGAGCTAACACCTATCCTTCTTAAATTCTTCCAAAATATAGCAGAAGGAGGAACACTCCCAAACTCGTTCTACAAGGCCAATATCACCCTGATACCAAAACCAGGCCAAGATGTCACAAAGAAACAAAACTACAGGCCAATATCATTAATGAACATAGATGCAAAAATCCTCAACAAAAATACTAGCAAACAGAATCCAACATCACATTTAAAGGATCATACACCATGATCAAGTGGGGTTTATCCCAGGAATGCAAGGATTCTTCAATATATGCAAATCAATCAATGTGACAAACATATTAACAAATTGAAGGAGAAAAACCATATGATCATCTCAATAGATGCAGAAAAATCTTTCAACAAAATTCAACACCCATTTATGATAAAAAACCCTCCAGAAAGTAGGCATAGATGGAACTTACCTCATCATAATAAAGACCATATATGACAAACCCACAGCCAACATAATTCTCAATCGTGAAAAACTGAAACCATTTCCTCTAAGATCAGGAACAAGACAAGGTTTTCCACTCTCACCACTATTATTCAACATAGTTTTGGAAGTTTTTGCCACAGCAATCAGAGAAGAAAAAGAAATAAACAGAATCCAAATCGGAAAAGAAGTAAAGCTGTCACTGTTTGCAGATGACATGATACTATACGTACAGAATCCTAAAGATGCTACCAGAAGACTACTAGAGCTAATCAATGAATTTGGTAAAGTAGCAGGATACAAAATTAATGCATAGAAATCTCTTGCATTCCTATACACTAATGATGAAAAATCTGAAAGAGAAATTAAGGAAACCCTTGCATTTACCATCTACAGAGCCTTTAAAACAGCTCCATAATGCTCACATTTTATTCATATACAAATTGAGGCTTAAACTTGAGCCTTGAGTCAACAGCTTGATAAGCTTTTCTGCTAAGGCAAGTATGATCTTAAACCTCATTAACAAAAGAATCATATGTAGAAATAAAAAGTGGATGACCTAATCTACTGCAGCTGATCAGGCCAAGCCCAGAGACATAAACGGACTTCTACATGCACATGAAGGCAGATGTAGTCAAACTTGATGAAGCCTAAGAGCAGGATGAGAGCAGATGGCACTCAAAGACAACACTGTCTCAGTGGCAACCAAAGGGACTAGGGTTCAGGGGAGCCGTGTCTGTTTTCAAACACCTTAGTGTGTTTAATTTTTCTAGTTGAGCACCAAAAGATGAATTTCAGCTGATGGGTAGTTGTCACTGGGAGAAGGATTAGGGTTCAATATAATAAAAGAATATTATTCTTTGGTTCAGCTATCTAAAGATGGAGTGAACTGCCTCAGATAATAGTGAGCTCTCTGTCACTAGAAGTATGCAAACAACGATTGAAGACCACAAGTTAGGAATGTTTTGGAGGGGATTCAAGTATCAGGAAAGTGAAAAGGCAGGACTAGATTAGTGGCTTCTATACGATGGTCCTTTGACCAATGTAAAGACATCCCTGGCTGACAACAAAATAAGCAAAAATAAAGACAAAGTAGTAAGTTTTCACAAAGCTGAACTAATTCAATTTAAACAATAGCGCTTAATTAAAAAATTATGCCTTTCGGTGTTGAAGTTTCATTCTTTTAATGATATGAGGATGATAGGAGATGGTTTTAACAGTGCCTTGACTTGGCAAAAAAATAGCAGGTTGAGAAATCTGTGTTGGTTGCCAAAATACCTTTTGAAATGATAGTGACCCATGGAAATTCAAAAGCCTATCAGCCAATGGACCAGACAACCTCTAAGGTCTCTTCCACCCCAAAGAGTAAAGAGTGAACGGCTCCACATCTCACAGACTCTGAACCTTGAATGTCACCATCCAGGTCCAGCAGAAATTCACTGGCTTTGGAGTCAGACATGTCAGCCTTCACACCAAGGTTTAGCAACTCACTATTCAAGAGACTTTGAGCAAGTTGTTTAATATATTTGAACCTCAGTTTGTTCATCTATAAATAAGGAGAAAAATAATGTCCTTCACCATAGGATCATGGGCTTTGGGGTCCAAAGCCACACCTAGGTTTGTGTAGCATATAACACAAATGGTCACAATTCTTTTCACTTCTTCCACCAAGAGGTAGAACCTACTTTTCCAACCTTTGTATCTGTGTTGTGTTGTTTTGGCCCAAAGCCTGCAGCAGAAGCAATATTCTGAGCCCAGGCTACAAGTGTCTGCTCATGTCTGCTCTTGGTCTTGGAACATTCCCTCTGTGCCATGTGAATAAGCCAGCTGGCCTACTAGTTAATGAGGTCCAGCCACTCTCACTGCTCTAGCTGACAGCAGGCCAACAGCCAGAGAAAGCTGTTGAGAGGGGTCATTCAAAACTAGCCTGTGCTCCATCTGACCACAGATGCAGGAGTAAGCCCAGTTGACACCAGCCAAGCCTGACCCATATCATCAAAAACACCCAGCTGACCCCTCAATTCTCAAGGAATAATAAATGGTAGTTCTTTGAAGCCACCCTGTTTCCGTGGGTTTGTTATTCAGCAAAAGCTAACTGAAAAGTTCCTTTTCCAGAGCTAATATTTACTAGCTAAGTGACCTCGAGCAAGTTATTTACAGCGCTTTAGCTTCAATACTCTTTATCTGTAAAATAGATGAATAAGTCCTACTTCATAAGTTTATTGCAAGACCTAAGTGATACTATATAATTAAAATATTTGTCACACAGTGACTGGTACATGTTAAATACTCCATTAGTGAGAGTATTAAGATTAGTGGCAGTATAATAGTGATAGTAGAAGTAGCAATATACTTTCTTCCTACCCTACTGTCCACATGGATTCCAGCCCCAAGGAACTGCAAACAGGTTGTTTGTTTGAAATGCCTATTTCATCCTGTGACTAATAAGATGTCTTATGCAAAATTTACTCAGCTAGGGTTTGATAGATTTTATATTCTTGACTCACCCTCTGAACTATTCAGTTCTACAAAGTGGGTGCCAGGTAGCCCAAAGTATAGAATTTTCATCAAATTTTTCAGAGAGTTGACGGCATAACCGTTCTCAAACAACCTTCCAGGGAAAGGAAGGTTGGAATGGGGACAGCTAACTCATTTTGCAGGGTCACAGAGCACCAGGCATTCTCCCAAGGGAGAATATTATTACGTATATTATTCACAACAATCTTAGGTCGAGCATTTTCTTTCGCATATATTGATGAGGAATCCAAGTCCAAGATCGTTTAGTGACTCTCCCATGATTGTACAGCCGATCAGAGACAGAGCCAGTGTGCCACCAGGTCAGGTGCATCCAGAGCTTTTCTCTAAGGAGTTGCTCTCTGGCTTTGATATCATCTAAGAAATCTCTCACGGCAGCCCCCTCCCATCCCCACCTCCACTGCCTTCCTAGTCGGTCAGGGCCAAGTCATGCCCGCCACCTTTCACCTGTGCGCTTACAGTAGCCTTTGTCTCACTGCCGCTAGGCTCACCCTCAGACAACAGCCCCGACTCCCTGCCAGAGCTACCCCCCTGACATGTACACCTGATTATGTCAAAGTCTTGGCTTTCAAAATTGGAATTCCCTGACTTTCCTTAACCTATGCGATAAAATCGAAAAACTCTTCTCTATGGCAAGCACAGCTCTGCCTACCTTCTCAGCCACAGATTCCAACTCTCCTCCCTCCAGGCCATGCTAACCTTCTTCCAGTTCCCATGGCCCACTGTGCTTTTCCTTGCTGCCACTTCTCTGCACATCCTGTCATTCTCTGCTGAATTCTCCCCAAGGGTTTGCATTCCTGACAAACTCTAACTTGATCTTCAAACCTTCCTTCAAAAGCCAGATCCTTTGTAAAGTCTTCACAGATGTAGATCATCTCCCATAATCCTTCCTCTCGCCCAATTAAGGTAAAACTCATATTATATTAAAATTGTTGCCTTGTGTGTCTTCCCCATTAGAATCACAAACCAGTCATCAACCACAATTAGTGAGATTTTGTGTTTCTACCATGCTAATAAAAAGGATTATTACAGTGGCCTCTGCTATTTAGTTTAGTGGGCAAGGGATGAAGGGAGAAACCAAGTTAGATGTCACTGATCAGTTATCAGACTGAACTAGTCAGCATCTTAGAACTGTAGGGTAATAGGTCTTTAATACACATCTCATTTTTAGATATAATAAAGAACTGCTCAAAACAAGCAGCTATATCCTGAACTAAGGAAACACTGGGCTACAAAATAAGAGAGAGAGATGACATGGAAAACCTAAATGGAATAAGTAGCAAAACCTGCAGGAAAACTTAGAAAAATCATTTACTTCAATTTTCAGAGGTGCCAAGGACAGAATGCATTTTCCTTGTGAGTAAGAAAAAGGAAATTTTGTGAGAAACAAGACCTTTCCAGAACAGGTGTTGAAGAACTTAAATCTCACAGAGGATGGACTAAGGCCAGAATTATTATCCACATGGTAAACAAGGAAGAGGTATTAGGCTGAGCCAAGAGCAGGAAAGGATTGGAGAGAGACAAAGTGATGCAGAGAAGGCAAAGTGGGCCTCCTGGGTACAGCCATGCTGGCTGTGAGCAAAAGGTTTATCCTTCCAGACCTCAGGCAGTTTTCCAGGGAACACTTAAACGCTGGAGATGCGGGCTGTTTTTAAGTCACCCTGCAAAGAAGTAGTAGCATCTTTTGGTTGTCTGGATCACAGAACCATAAAAACAATTTAATTACTGCCCTTCAAGCATAAAGATGAGAGCATTCTCAAGCACATTAAAAACTCAGAAACACAACATCTTTGAGACTTTGGTGAAAAAGGTGCCTAATAACAAAATATAGCAAATCAATGATGCTTCAAAATAGAAGAATTCTGCAATGGCAAAGCCATGGTAAAAGGGCTGGTAGTGAGCACTAAATGGATTTGAATATTGAATTAAGATTAAACAACTGGGAATTATGCTTATAAATTAGAATATTAATATTATGAATTCCAACAAGGTAAAATAATTTCACTAAGGAAAAAATGAGAGGTGTGAGGAAGGGCTGTGAAGACATAGATGACCCACTATTCTCATATTTCAAAAAAGGCACTAATAGATACGGCCCAATTTGAAGCATGTAATTTAAAAGCAATTTTTCCTCATCCCCTTAATGTATTTCACAATGTTTTTCTTAACTTCAGAAGGATTTTTCAAGAACAAGTATCTTGTAAAGAAACAGTCTGAGGTTTAGCAATTCATTGTTTTTATTCTCCCATTAGATTCAAGAAAAAATAAACATACTCTTTATTAAAAAGGACATGCATATTAAGGACCACACTTTTATATAATTGTTTCTGCCGAGCTTTATCCCTATGTTTCTAAAAAGGAGTGTAGAAAATAATACACTCTCACATTACAATGCTACTATATGGGTGGAGGAATTTGTTGTGAAATTTTACTTTCTTCTATGAACTTTTCAATACTGCTTGATTTTTATTTGTATTACGTACCATATTTGCAAATATAATAATGATATTATTCTTTACCATAAAACCCCACAAGGACATAAAATTGTTGTCAGTTCTCATGCCCACTCTGTTGGTTGGTAGTAATTGCCTGGAGCAGCATGTTAAGAAGGAGTTTTGAGTCGCATCAAGGCTCAGCAGAAAACAATACTCTGATTCATCAGTCAATCTGCCATGGCTCTCAAGAAGCAGTGATGCCACACAGGCTGTACAGTCAACATTCCAAAGGCCTAATAAAAATGAGAGTAATATTTTGTATATAACAAGTAGAGAAGTCGAATAAGGACAGACACTCACACCATTCACTCAATAAAAATGGACTAAGCAAAGACTTATACATGCTAAATAGCTTACATGCAGTAGAATGTGCAATTTGCTGGCAACCTTAAAAAAAGGTCAAATGATAATTGTATTATACTAGTCTCTCTAGTTAGCGCATATTTGAAATCTCCAATAATATAAAATATTTAAGAAAAACAGAAAATTGAAATAGAATTAATATAGAAGCCTCTGTCATTAGAATAACTAGTAGTCCTCCAATGATCCATAAACTACATGAATAAGTCCATTATTGAGAGATGATTTTTTCAATGAAATTCTAATTTTAGGTCTAATAATTGTCAATATTTATAATGTATGTAGATTATTTTGATCAAATGAGAACTAAGAATAATTATAGTGATGACTCAATCCAGAAGAGAAAATACTAAACCTAGGTCGGTATAGTAACAGATTTTTAAAAAATTATATTTCAAAGGGAAAAATAAGGAAAGAGCACATTTAAATGATTTCATCATTTCTTCACCCTACAAATGCTTCCTGAACCCAATGTGTGCCAGGTTCTGTGCTGGTTGCTGAGGTTATGAAGATAGATGCAGCACTGCTGTCATTAGGAAGGGAAACAAAAAGCTGAAGAAAGAAAGACTGTCACTTAGGTAAAGGGAACCAAGAAAGGGTGAGCATTTGGAAGCCACTGGCAGCAAGAAGTTTGAAAAAGTGGAGTGAAAATGGTGAGCACTGCTGGGAGGTCACCGGGTGTTTCATTGGGGCAGTAAGAGAAATTCTTTGTTCTCCAGCAATCTTGGATTGACTTGCAAAGGGCTATGATTGTATGCACAGCCCACCGAGTAAGGGACAGTTAATAGCAGGGGGAAGAGTTGGGGGGGATCTCTAAACTCGCTTAAATATCCCAATCTATAAAATCAAATGCACAAGGCAGAGGCTGGGAGATTTCTGGCGGGGAAACCTGGGGCCAGAGGGGAGAGCTGGCTAGGGGGACAACACCAGCTGTAAGTACACTCCTCTGAATTTGCTTGGACAGAATTTGCTGAGATCCTGAATGAAAGGAGGCTTGAGGGCTGCCTAGCAACACTATGTTTATGTAGTGGTCCCAAGGACATGGAGGGAATAAGAGAAAAAAGACCCTGCCTTTCTGGAGAGAGGGTGCCAGAGAAGAAGAGCGGCGCCCGGGATGGGGAGCCCCAGCTTGGGAGCGGGACTGCCAAGGCTGAGCAGTGCCAAGTGATACCCAGATTCTGCGGGCTATGTGCTGGTGTGGGAAGTGGGCCTGGTGGGTCCCAGATTTCCCCAGCTTCCCCCACTAATCACAGCTCTCCTCAGCTTCTGCATTGTTTTCACAGCTGTTCAGCAGCTCCTGCTCAGTCTGGGGACAGACAGGCTGACTCGGAATCACAGAGCAGAGAATAATACTTGGGCCAAAGAGAGGGTGCACAAAACATGATTTTTATTGATGGGGCGGGGATGAGGGGTGGCAGGGAGATGGAAAAGATACAAACTCTTAACCCTTTTATTGGCTGATCAGATATGAATGTTTGTTCTGAGAGAGATGAGGTCATACTCAGAATTAAAATTGTTCTGCGGCTCCAAAATTTGTGAAGGATTGGGTTTTTCCAACTTGAGATCGTATGTGCCCATAAAAATAACCTTAGAAATGGCAGCCCTTTGCCCAGGCCAGACCACAAAATCCCATTTAAAATCCCAACGTATTCACCAACTTGGTCAGAGAGCAGAGAGAAGGAGGAAACTTAATCGTCTAAAAGAAAATCGTAGCTAACATTCACAGATTGCTCACTATGGACTCAGTGCAATATGTATATAATTTCACAACACCCACACTCTAAATCTATGAAGTAGGTATAATTGTCTCACTTTACAGATGAGAAAACTAAGCATGAAGTAGTTAGTGACTTGCCCAAAGTCATAGAACTCTTCAGAGATAAGGCTATGATTATAAAAGAGGCACTCTGACTCTCAAATCAAGATTCTTAATTACCATTTTATGTCTCTCCTTTTCATACCCCTGTATTAGTTTCCTATGGCTGCTTTAATAAATTACCACAAATTTCGTAGCTTAAAACAATGTGAATTACAGTCTGTAGGTCAGAAGTCCGAAAGCAAGTTTCAATAAGCTAAAATCGAGTTATGACAGGCCTGCATTCCTTCTGGAGGCTCTAAAGGAGAATCCATTTTCTTGCCTTTTCCAGACTCTAAGGCTGATGACATTCCTTGGCTCATGGCCCCTTCCTTCATCTTCAAAGCCAGTAGCACAACATTTTCTCTCTCCCTCTGCTCCCATCCTTACATCTTTGTGCTCTTATAAGGATCCCTGTGACTACATTCAAGACCCAGCCAGATAATCCAGGATAACCTACCCATTTCAAGGTTTTTAACTTAACCACATCTGCAAAGTCCCTTTGGCCATGTGAGGCAACATATTTACAAGCTCTAGGAATTAAGATGTCCATATCTTTGGGGTCCATCACTCAGCATCCCCCAACCCCTTAGAACATATGCATATTTTACCCAGTGTGCTCAGCATGATGTATTGTATGTATCTGTTTATGCTCTGGTTCTAACCACACGACAAGTTCTTTGAGGACAGGGACTATGTTCTACTCATCTTTAAATCGTTTCAGGGAAAAACACTAAGTAGGCTCTCATAAATGTTTGTTGTGACTGACGAATGACGAAAAAATACAATGAATAGACTTAAATATGACAATAATTTATTTGAGTTCATTTATTTGCATAACATACATGTAGTTTATAACAAAAAAAAAAAAAAGAGAGAGCAGAAATGAACACATGCTAACCTTCGATAACCACCCTAAAGTGGACTAAACACTCTGTCCTTATACGTCGTTGCACTTTGGGCTTCCTTCCTTTGTTCGTTCTGTTCCCCTGCCTGGGATGTCCTTCCTACCTTTCTTTGCCTGGTTATTTCCTACTCATCATTTCAGACTTAGGTCAGGGGTCCGTTCTCCTAGAAAGCCTTCACTGACGCATGTGCACACATACACACACACACACACACACACACACACACACACAGAGGTATGCTGGAGGTATCTGAAATAGCTCACTTGAGCAGGTTGTGCACACTTTTTCTCAACTTGTCATCTTGTAACATCATGTTGATAGCCATGGCAGGAGTATTTACACCACAGAAATTGGCAAATGTTACAAATCACAGCTTTTTCTTTCCAGAGAGCCATTATTCAATATTTACACCTCTGCACACATATGTTCTACATGGACTCAGTCCTCAGTTTTTGACTGTGTACCCATAGCATCCCCTACTTACCTCTACCACACTATTTTCCCATTCTTTTATAATATTTTGTTGATATGCTGATTGCTTTTCAAGTATCACCGCCACATGTTAGTGGAGAGGGGCAGTGAGGGGAAGGGTTTGGTGACGCCTTAAGGTTATCAAATAACCACTTGACAATATCTTAGTCCTTCCAATAACTCAACCTGTTTCAGTAATTTTTGGACTGATCCTCTGATTCATTCCAGGCAGATATTTAATCCCACACAGGAATTACCATCCCCTATCCCTGCATCTTCTGTGAAAAAGCTGCAGGGGGCTGCTAAGAAAGGAGAGAAGTGTGGCCTGCTCACCACTGACCGTTCATTCTCGCGCTCTTGTGCTTCCTCTTTCTCCTCCATGTCTCATGGACTGGCTAACCTGGGGGAGGGGTAGGTGGGGGAGCAATCTCTTTCCCAGGAGAATGTGAGGGGTACACTTAGCAGTTCCAGTGACCTTTCTCCTATCTCTGTCATGGTCTGTGCATTCATCTGAGATAGGTGGGAATTGATTCATGGACATGGCCCTATTCCAGGGAACCCCAAGACATTCAAGAACATCTTCAGTCTGACCCCAGACCCCTATCTTCAAGATACACAGTAATCTCTGGCAAAATTGCAGATTACCAATATCCTTACCCTCCTCATCCCAAACTCAAAGTCTGTGGAAGCAAGTGGGATTTTTCACTGTTCCTTGAGAACCCACAATAGTATGTGGGACAGTCTCTGTCCCTTTCCAACATCCAGCACCACTTCTGTCTCCAAACTCCAAGGTCTTGGGGGCATGTCTTAAATTTAGCAAACAACCATCTGGAGAATGAGCTACCAGTTTTCCCTTCTTGAAAAAAAAAACAAGAATTCAATTAGAATAGGGAAAGGGAGCTAACCTTCCACATAATACTCTCCATTAAACTCTTTCTGCAAAGTTACTACTACACACACACACACACACACCTCTATTTGTTTAGACAAGTGGGGGTAGTGTTGTCATACACTTCCTTATGGAGTGCCATGCTGTGCAAAACCAATGTGTGGCCATCACTGAGCATTGGAGCAGAGGGTTCTTTGACTTTAGAAGGGGAGGCAACAGCATATTTGTTCCCAGCTGTGAGCTACCTCTATGTTATTCTACTTCTCCATGTTACATGTCTGTGTGTACAAACCACCATGATAAGCATTTTATAGGAATTATGTCACAGCAATAATTAGGTCTATATTACAGATGGGGACACTGAGTTTCACAAAGATTAAATCATTTGCTCAGCATCACACAGTTAATAAGATCCAAAGTAAAATTCAAACACAAGTTGATCTAACTCAAAAACTTGGGTCCTTGACCACTTATTTTCTCCCCATCTCAAACCTGTCCCCAACTGTGGACCCACCTTTGCCTTTCCATAAGTACCTCTCATTCAGGTTATATTATTAAGTATCTTTTAAAATATATGTTGCTGCCTGGAAGGCAAGCTCATTAGCCCTTTTTTTATAAGGGTTTGTATTGTTCATCACTGCCAGGGAACAGGTAATTGTTCACCAAAACAGCCAAAAGGAGAAGTTTAAAGTTTTAAGGCATTTTACTAAGCTCCTGCAGAACTTTCTCTGGTCTAGTAGAGTAAGAAAAGTGACTGGCTTAGGGAAATTCTCCCAACTCTGGCCCTAGGGAGGGTCACTGCTTCCAGGATGCTAGGAATTAAGTGATTCCCAGAAGGTTCTGGGCCCCTGCAGAACAAAGAAAGATATATTTGCAAAACCCTCTGCTGCTCATATCAATGGGGAGTTTGCCGGATTTTCAACTGGGATCCCTGGTCCCATAGCTTCCAACTTCCCCCATCTATGATCTCACTAACCCCTGCTGAAGGTCACGCCACTATTAAAGCTCTCTCCCCACCCTAACTATCTGGACTGGACATTTCCAGAATCTTTTTCCCACTCAAGCATCAGACCTAAGCATCCATTTCCAGGTTCCTTTCACTGAGCAGCATCTTGACCCTGAGGTGCCTTTGGAGGTAGAGTCCTACCTCCTCAGCGAGAAGAAGCCCCAGACTATCTAACCTCACCATCCAGAATGAAGAGGGAAAAAACAAAAAGAAGAAAAAACACAAGAGCTTGTGACCTTTTTCTCCCCTTTCATGCATAAGAAATCCCAACCACAAAAGTTTTGAGTAAAATTTCCGAAAGTAAATCAGTGAAAACCAAAAATCGTCATTGCAACCAATTTCTTGTTTTGACCAAATCATCTGCTCCCAACAACCAGTGCCAAAGTGGCTTCATCTATTCAGTACTGTGAGCTCAGGGTCTTAGACCTGCATGCAGAAAAAAATATAGGATCCAGAAATGACCTTATCTATGAAACAGAAACAGACTCACATGAGAACAGACTTGTGGTTGTCAAGGGGAAGGAGGGGGTGGGGAAAGATGGATCCAGAGTTTGGGATTAGCGGATGCAAACTATTACATATAGAATGGATAAACAACAAGGTCCTACTGTATGGCACAGGGAACTATATTCAATATGCTGTGATAAACCATAATGGAAAAGAATATGAAAAAGAATATATGTATGTATAACCAAATCACTTTGCTATATAGCAGAAATAAACACAACAGTGTAAATCAAATATACTTGAATAAAATAAATTAAAAATATATTTAATAGGATCCAAAATGAGGAAAAAAACCTGCAAATCAAAATGAATGAATGTTGAATTAAGCATCTATATAAATGTAACATTTTGCCAGCTACTAGATTACAACTCTACTCCTAGGGTTATTCATAATTATAGGAACTAGGGAATGTGGCTGCATTTTAATATGTTTGCAAGACCTCCCAAAGAAAGACTGTCCAGAATACTAGACCATCCCTGCCTAGTTCCATGGCCCATGGTATGTCCTTGACCAAAATTGGAGTTCATTTTCTCTTAAGGAGTGAGGAAGCAAAGGGAAAGATGGAACAATCCTTCACCTCAACTAGAGGGTGCAGGTGTCCCATCACTCACCCAAACTGCCTCCCATCCCCTCCCCCTGCAGACACAGGGGCCTGCCCTTCACTCTTTGCATGGCGGGCTGATCTTTCTGTCCCCATCTCCCCTAGTCTCTATCTGGGTCCCCCTTTCCTCTGCAGGAATTCCAGGTGGAGGAGATTACAAACTTCATTTATTTCCAGTGAGTAATCTCACCTTAGGCATCTCCAGAAAGGGGGACACCCATCTCCAGGAACCAACTGATGGGAAAATACTAAGACCCCACTATATACATATAAAAATCACGTGCACATAATATAACACTCACTATATGCCAAGCACTATTCTAGACATTTTTCAATTATATCAATAACTCTATTATTCTGCTTATTTTTCAGTTGAGAAATCTGCAGCACAGAGAGTAAATACCCTGCCTGAGTTCCCACAGACATAAAGTGACAGAGGTCTTAATCACTACACTATACCAGGTGTCCACCCAGATAGGAGGAACCCAAGACCAGTAACAACTGGAGCAGCTGCCTCGGACCCAACCCTCATGTGAGGATGGCAGACAAAACCGGGCATCCCAGGACCACACATCCCTGGATAACTCCTTGAGAGAGAAACATATTCTATTCTATTTCCATTATGTGATTTCGAGTCTCTTTGAGCAGCTCAGCCTGTTCTCCAGCCACTTTGTCTCAGGGCTTTCCAACAAGACAGGCAGAATCCCTTTGGGCACTTAATCACACATGGCTGTGTGGCTAACCAATTATAGTTTTTGGTAAGTCTCATCTCCCTAACGAGATTTGAAGAAAGTCCTTGAAGGCATGGAATTGATCCTACTATGATCTTAGAGAACACACCTGTGGCTTCTCATCTCCTAGGTTTAAATTTCTGCTCTCCACATTCCAGCCATAGCACCATGGACAAAATTCTTAATTTCCCTGTGTTTCAATCTCCTCAACTGTAAAATGGGAGCAATAATGGTATCTAACTATAGGGCTGCCAAAAATATTATATAAATGGTATCTAACTATAGGGCTGCCAAAAATATTATATAAAATAATATATATTAATATAAAATAATAATTCATGGAATTATTATTATTATTATTATTGACTGACAGATAATAACTACTCATTAACTATTAGCAAAAACTAAACAGCCATAAAAAGTGCCCCAAACTGTACCGGGTACTTTACATACATTATCTCATTTAATCCCCCAAACAGTGCTTCAAGGGAGGCAAAAGTATTAAAATATTACAGAAACTAAGTTTAGATTTAGAGAAGCTTAGAAAATTACCTAACCATGTGACTTGTAAAACATGGATCTGAAACTGGAGCCCTAGAGTTCTTTCAGAAAGAACATAACTCCTTAGCCAGAATTTCTGGCACAACAGGCATTCATTTATCTGGTGTTTGTTGATTGAATAAATGATTCTTAATTAAATAGGATTTAAATAGGGTTGGTGATATTCCTAAATTTGATTTTTCTGATTCAAGAATTGTATTTTAAAATCTAAGTCCATAACCAGAGGTTTCATGCTAATCAACTAAAATTTATGGTAAGAATAAACAAAGATTAAAAGCTTACTATGTGCAAAAAACTGAGCTAAGTAAGAGTCTGAGGTTTTTTTTTCCCCCATCGACCTTACTCAAGCCAGGGGGATGGGGGAGGAGAGAAAATATATGTGCAAGTGGTATCATGTTATTTCCAGAACTATAATTTATGGAACAGATTGCATTTACAGTATTTGTTTGAATAAGTCTACAGTAAGTTATACCCTAGGGACTAGTCACTGCAACTAACCCATCAAAAATAACCAGCACAAGGAATTGGAGGCTCCTGACATAATCTATATATTTATAAGAGGCTTTGCTTCAAAAAGGTAGCTCCTACCCCGGATCCCAAGACCTTTATTTGAACTCTTGGCTGAGGCATAATTGACAGAGAGAATTAAAGGGGATATGAAGACCTGCGACTGAACTTTTTCAATAGTCTCAGCTCAGCTCACATTGCTCACGATATTAGAGGCTGCCGAGATGATATTAAATGATGCTGCACTGACAGAGATTAACAGAGTATGCAATTAGATTTAAATGCTGTAATTGGAACATGCTGTTAAGTGCCTACCATCAGTCCTGGGTCTCCCCTTATGGCAAGCGAGTCTCTCCTTAGGTTGCTTTGTAAATTTAACACTGTCCTCACCAGCCACAAATCCTCCACCACTTATGCAGAGAGCAAACAGGCCTGACATTATTATGAAATCGTTATGTATTATGCTGCACACTTCTGTGCTACTTTTTAGTTTTGAAAAGCTTTCAAATCTAGTTAGATCTTTCAAGCTTTAGAGCAGCCTATGAGGATAGGAGGACAGATATCACAGGGATGAGGTCAATGATTGATACAGGTGAAAAGAACCAACCATGGTCCACTAAGCTACTCTGTGAATGAATCATGAATCTAAACAGATCTTTGGATTCCAAATTCCATGTGCCTTCCATGATGCCATGTGGCCTCCATAGGCTGTGATTTGAAATTAATTTTGCCTCCTGAATGTTCTCCCCTCAGGAGGTGAAGCTCCTCAGGCCCCAACAGGACAAGCTACCATATTGTGATACCTGTTACCCTCCACCAACAGTATGACCTCTATTAATCACTGACGGTACAACAGGATGAGGTCAATCCATCACCATGCACTTGTTGACTATCTACTGTGTGTCAAGACATTAATAAGCACCATATAAGAAAGAAAAAAAGAGGATCTTAAAATCTCATGGACTATTTCTGTGTTATTGTTTGCCCACCAACAAAGTATAAAAATAAAAATAATACTTAAGATTTGCCAAGATAATCATTATGTGCCAGACTTTTTAGAGATGCTCTATATCCACTCACTCTTGGATTTTAAAAGTTGGTTTTCAAACTGTCCACATGGTAACAGGATTCTCAAATGATGCTTTAGAGGTCATTGAGAAGCAAGAAGGTTCATTGGATGGGCCTCTGTGTTTGGCCATCCCAACTTTACCCAGAAAAAGTACCTGAAAATTTGGGGTTTATTCATTGATCTATTTTGTAGGTATTGAGTTTCTTAAAATAATTTTTATATTACACATGGTTCAAAATTCAAAAAGTAAAAAAAATGTGTCAAATGAAAAATCTTTCTCCTCTTCAAATCCTACAGCTGCCAGTTCACCTGTCTCCAAAAGAAAAAAACAAAACAAGAGAACAGAAAAAGTTATCACTGTCATTAAGTCAACTCTGTCCTTTCAGGTATATATTTTAATGAATGCAGAAGCAAAGATGAATATTTATTCTTTTTTTCCATTTCTTCCATGCCATATACACTGTTCTACATCTTGCTTTTTCACTCAAAAATGCAACTTGGAGGTCTTTCAATATCAGTTCCTAAAAAGCTTCAGCTGCCTAATTCCACTTAACCAGTCTTCTGTTGATGAATATTTAGGTGATTTCTAATTCTTTGCTGTGAAGAATAATATTGCTTATGTCATTTTTCACATGGGCAAATATATCCGTAGTATAATTTCCTGGATGTGGAATTATAGGGTCAAAGAATAGATGTATTTGTAATTTTGTTTGATATTGTTTAAACTGTACCAATTACTTCTCACCAGTAGCATATAAAAGTGTTTCCACATAGTCTTGGCAACATAAAGTTATTATCAAACGTTTGAAAGTTTGCCAATTTGGAAGATGAAAATGGTATATGAGAATAAGTTAAATTTTCATTTCTTTTATTATGCAAAAAGACAGTCAATTCTCCCTTTTATAGAGTGTTTAGTTTTGGATTTTCCTTTTCTCTGACCTATCTATGCATATCCTTTGCCCACTTTTCTAGTGGTTTGATGATCTTTTCTATACTGATTTGTAAAAGCTATTTACATATTAAAGACATTACCCCTTTTTCTGTGATAAGTTGCAGATATTTCGCCAAGGGTCATTTGTCTTTTGACTCTGCTTAAGGCATTTTTGCAGAGAGATTTTTTAAATACATAAAGTGAGTTTTTTTTTCTCTTCTGGCTTTTTCATTTTGTATAATAATTGAAATGATTTTTCCATTCCTGGGTAATAAAGTAACTCTCACATGTCTTCTACTACCTTTACAATTTCTTTTTTTACTTTTAAATTTTTGACCCATTTGGAACTCATCTTAGTGTACAGTGTGAATGTCAATCCAATTATTTTCCAAATGGCTACCTAGTTATTACTGTATGGACTAGTCTGTTTCCTTTCCTCTACAGACACACACACACACACACACACACACACACACACACACACACACACACAGGCTTAGTTGCTAACTTTATTATATCCTAATTTGTATATATATTGGAATTCCATACATATTTGGAAATTTATTCTTTTCTATAGGTCTTATTTACTAGCCAATACCTCACTAATTTGTTAAAGATTTATGATATGTTTTAATATTTTCTAGAACAGGTGCTCCCTCATTACTCTTTTTCTGTGTTTTTCTGGCTATTCTCATAAGTTCTGTGTTTTCTGGCTATTCTCATAAGTTCCCATAAGAACTTCTTAAAAAATATTTTGGTATTTTTATTAGAATTATATTTAATTTATAAATTAATGTAGGGAAAACTTGCATCTTTATTAGGTTGGGTCTTCCTATCCAAGAACTTAATATATGCCTTGCTATTTGTTCAGCTCTTCTTTTGTGGAATTTCAGAAGTGTGTGTGTGTATATTGTACACATGTAGACAAGTGGACAAGTGTGTGCTTGCTTTTATACATGTATATAATGTCTTATATACGCATATATAATTTGTATATACATAAAAAATATGGGATGTTGCATTAATCAGTTGCCTTTCATTATCTCTGGAATATGATCATAGAAATTATGTCATTACATCTATTAGTATGAAGAATTTTATTAATATATGTCTCTATAATGATTCATCTTTATATTCCTGGAGTAATTCCTCTTCCTCATGGTGTAGTATTCTTTTTTTTTTTTTTTTTTTCTTTTTTGCGGTACGCGGGCCTCTCACTGTTGTGGCCTCTCCCGTTGCGGAGCACAGGCCCCGGACGCGCAGGCTCAGTGGCCACGGCTCACAGGCCCAGCAGCTCCGCGGCACGCAGGATCTTCCCAGACCGGGACACGAACCCGCGTCCCCTGCATCGGCAGGCGGAACCCGCGTCCACTGCGCCGCCAGGGAAGCCCTGTAGTATTCTTTAATATGCTGCTGGGTTCTTCTAGCTAATGTTTTACTTTTAAACTTTTGCATCTTGATTACAAGAATCTTTTAAAGTATGAAAACATTGACTAAATGATCTTTAACATCCTTTTCAATTCTAATATCCATCGAGTAAAATCCAAGAAACAGGATAAGAACAATTAATTTTCACACAGTTTGGTACTGACAATAACAGCGAAAAGGAATTAAAAGAATTCTTTTCCACTCTCTATGCTCACTATGGCGTCCAGCACAAAAATGGTGCACCGTGTTTGTTTTAAAAGTAAATAAGTGAACAGGGACCTCCCTGGTGGCACAGTGGTTAAGAATCTGCCTGCCAAGGCAGCGGACACAGGTTCGAGCCCTGGTCCAGGAAGATCCCACATGCTGTGGAGCAACTAAGTCTGTGTGCCACAGCTACTAAGCCTGTGCTCTAGAGTCTGCGAGCTGCAACTACTGAGCCCATGTGCCACGACTACTGAAGCCCGCATACCTAGAGCCCAAGCTCCGCAAAAAGAGAAGCCACAGCAATGAGAAGCCTGTGCACTGTAACGAAACGTAGCCCCCGCTCGCCGCAACTAGAGAAAAGCCCACATGCAGCAACAAAGACCCAGCATAGTCAACAATAAATAAATAAATTTATTTTTGTAAATAAGTGAACAAATATTTATTGAACATTAGAAGGCACATGACACAGTGCAGAATATAACATTGACTCTGAGGGCCCCAGAGACTAAGGTGACGGGCTATAAAAAGCACGGAATTTGGACTCAAGCATACCTGCAATCTAATCCCAGCTCTACTGCCTTGGTAGATGAAAGGTCTTAGACAAAACACTTAACTAATTTTCCTCATCTTTAAAATGGAGAGAATAATATGTGGCACACAGTTTGTGGTTAACATTAAGTGAAATGGTCTATGTAATAAGCAAGCATATTGCTTGGTGAAGAGCAGATTTTTCAAAAAATTACTTCCCTTCCCCACTCTTTCATCTCCTTCCCTTATTAAAAACATATACTCTAGAATATGTTTTTAGATACATATTTTAAAAACATATAAAATAGAATAAAGCAAGACACACACACACACACACACACACACACACACACACACACACACACACTCACACTCCACAGTGGGGAAAAAACCTAGGACTATGGTAGGAACACTGAGTTTAAATCCAGACAGAATTGGGCTCTAACTCCAGTCACTGCTTAAATGCGTGACCATGGGCATGTTTTCCACATCACTAAATCTTAGTTTGCTTGTCTGTAAAATGGGAATAATAATACTATTTCATACAGCTGGTGTGAGGACTGAGACAGTACACTTGAAGCATCTGGTACAAAGCAGCAATGGTTCCCCAGTGTCCTTGCTCCTTCCTGAGAGTTGCTTGCTGACAGCTGATGGAGGGATTACCTACTGGCTGCCAAGAATTCTCCTCTTCAGTCAGACTCCCTTCTGCAGAGTGGAGAATTCCAGCTGTCTGATCAGGAGACGTGACAACAGGAAGCCCCATCCCACTCTGCTTTCTTCCCTGACCTCCAACTCTCCGAGCCACTTAGACCCCTCATTGTGGTCCTTAATCATATGCTGTCGTATATATGGTTGCTCAACTTGCTGGCGTGTTAGGTTCTACTCACCAAAGCACCCTGTCTCTTGCTCTTCTTTTATTTCTCAAAGCAGCTCTCACTGGATTGAACCCAAGCAATTAAATGCTGTAAATCATGTCATTTTAGGATTGGAAGGTTATGGAAAGGTGTGATGAGTGAGTCCTCTTAGCTATAGTTGATTAACTTGTTGGAAAACTCCACCAAAAGATTCTATTTCCCGCCACAGATCATCTCATTAGAAGGTTCCTTCCCACCCCAGGGCCTTTGCATGGCTCTTCTCTGTCCCTAGAACTCTCTTTCCCACACCCTCTCTTTGTTTTTTTTGTGGGGGGGTTGTTTGTTTGTTTGTTTTTAGTCCTCCTATGGTACTAAAAAATCTCAGATCGTATGTATATGTATAACTGATTCACTTTGTTATAAAGCAGAAACTAACACACCATTGTAAAGCAATTATACTCCAATAAAGATGTAAAAAAAAAAAATCTCAGATCACTTACTTTTTTTTCTAGGAAGGCTTCCCTAATCCGCCAGGCTAGACAAGTATCCCCTACAATATACCATTATAGCTCCCTGCAGTTTTCCTTTACCGCACTTATCACTTTTGAAATATAAGCATCTTTCTCACCCACTGACTAGGCCAGAAGCAAGTCTATTTTTGCAAATATTATTATCGCTAGCACCTGGTCCATAGTTGGCTTTTAATGATGTTTGTTGAATTAATTAGTTAATGGATTAACCACTGCTAAGTGCTTCTCAGGGAGGCCATATTTTTACACTCTCTATATTATTGGATCCCCACCTCAGCTCAATCATGAAGTAAGCTCCAATCCTTTGTCCTCTTTACCAAATATCTTACCTTGATGGCAGAAAGTTTGCCACTAACGATCTCCCATTTATCCACTACTTGGGAAGAATCTGTCATTCTCTTTTCTCCCAGGCAAGCTGTCTACCCCACCCCACTCCCACCCACTTAGGTGTGCACACCACACACACACAGAGATACACTCATACTGAGAGTTTCCTCTGCAAACAGCAGACTTTACATGTGTTTTCAGGGTGATGTATACACTTTCTCTACATTTAAGGGTAATGTGCATTAGGCAGTGATAAATCTTAGAGTTCTGTGCAAGGCTGAGGCCAGTTTGCCTTCAGATCCAGCCCTCACCCTTCCCCTGTGCCGTATCATAGCCGAGGCTCACCTTCATAGCCTGCAGCTCCCAGGAAAGGTTCTGAGAGGACTGAAGAGGCAAGAGGGAGGGGGAAGTAGAGCATCCCCCACCCCTTCTCTATGCTTGAGAGCCACATCATTTCCATAGGTACAGATCCCATCTTATAGACCAGCCATCGTCAAGATTCTCCCAGTGAAACCCAGCCCTGGGCTCCAGAAACCCTCACCTTTGTCACCACGCTGACTCCCAAAGTAACTTCTACATATTAAAACTTCTATAAATATTTGTTGAATGAATGAATGAATTGAACCTTGGGGGTTATATTATTTTAAGTGTTTAAAGCCTCTCTATATATCATAAAGTTGTTATATATTAATTAGAATCAGTAGATAAGCACCTTCCTCAATAGCATACAAATCTGGAAGTAATGTAATTAATTCAAAATTACATAAGCAATCAAGGTGTGCTTACTTTTCCATCAATCAAGGCATAATTACTTAGCTGTGAGAAAGCTCAAAAGGGTTTGTATAGCCTTTATTGGGGTTTACATAGCATACAACAACACAGGCATCAGCAGGGCATTGTCGAAAGCACTAGACAATTAAGGCTACTTAAACATCGGGCATGAAAGAAAAGTCTATTTCTTCTCAGACACTGTTATAATTTTCTTAACAGAATTTCTTGAAGAGATGACGCGATTTTGTATTTGGATGCAATTTCACACATACACACACACACACACCACCACCACCAATAACAACAACAACAAAAATAAAACAACCAGTTAGATAGATGATAGATAGATAGATAGATAATGTGTAGATGTGTACATTTATATAAGAGGGGAAAGAGAAAGAGAGATTTAGTAGTATCATAGCTTAGCTTATGTTCCCTTGCAAAAGCAGAGCTGGAAGAAGGACTTATGTGCAAGTAACTTGTTTAAGAGGTTGTTATGAGCTGAATTATGTTGCCCCAAAATCCACATGTTGAAGTCCTAACCCCCAATACTTCAGAATGTAACTATATTTGGAGATAGGCCCTTAAAGTGGGATAAAGTTATATGAAGTCATATGAATGGGCCTGAATCCATTATTACTGGTCTTCTTATAAGAAAAGGAAATTAGGACGCAGACAGGCACAGAGGAAAGACCTTGTGAAGACAGAGGGAGAAGATGGCCATCTACAAGCCAAGGAGAGAGGACTCCGAAGAAATCAGTCCTGCCAACACCTTGATCTTGGTCTCCTAGCCTCCAGACCTACGAGAAAATTAATTCATGTTGTTTAAGCCACCCATTCTGTGGTATTTCTCACCACAACCCTAGAAAACTAATATAGAGGTAATCCTAGGGAGCAGAAGTGAAGTTCAAGGGTAGATGAGGGGATGTGGACAAAGCAATGTATATTCTCAATTCCAGTATCCATTCCTTGTATTTTATGGCTTCAGATCTCCTTGTCATCATACATTTATTCATTCAGCAAATATTTATTGAAACATCAGTTAAGTACTGTGCCTGGCCTTACAGGTTCAGGAGGATGAGAAGGCAGTCCCTGCCCTCATGGTGGGAACTTAGCTGCAACATTCAGCACATGATCCTGCAGGCTCTGCCCTCAAGGCACTTCGAGTAGCAACGTGCCTCTTACATCACACCCCACAGGATTCACTGGCCCCCAACTCTCACACACCACCCACAGCCTGATTGTGTGACCCACCCTTCCAGGATTTTCTGGTATCCCAAGTATTTAGATTTATTCAGCATTATGATTCTAGGAGCTTCTTGACTATTAAAGACCTAAATAATTTATTACCATAAATAATACTGATGCCAACCACATTGCTACATTTTCACAACAACCTGCAGCTCGGCCATTTTTACTTTTTAGGATTGTGTCTGTGTGTTAAGGATCTAACTTTTGGTCAAATCTCTAACCAGGAATAATTATTCTAAAGTGAGTGGGAAGGTGGGTAATATAACATCAGTTATGTCTGACATTACTGACAGCAGTTAAGAATGTTCTATCACCTTCAGAAAAGACCACTGGCACAAGGCATGTTAGAGTCAGAGAAAAAGAATTCTACATGTCCTGACTTAGTCTAGCCCTATGTTTTACAAATGAAAAACCACAGGCAGTGTAGCATTGCAGAAATAGCCTGGATTCAAGGTCACTCAGATCTGGGTCCAAATATGTACTCAGCCATTAACTCCTTATGTGACCTCAGCCAAGTCAGTTCACTGCTCTGAGCCAAGGTGCTTCATCTATAAAATAGAAATTACACCTAATTCATAGATTTGCCGTCAACTTTGTGACGAGGTCTTTCCTACCTGGGTCATATTAACTAAAATGGTAACCCCAGGCCCCCAACACTCCTTCTCTCTTTTCCCTGCTTGTATTTTTCTCTTCAGTTCTTATCACCATCTGATACTCCATATATTTCTACAACTGTATCTCTCTTTTCACTTAAATGTTACCACCACTAGAATATAAAATCGAAAAGGGCAAAGATTCTTGATTCTTTCATTTAATGTTGTACCCTTAGCACCTAGTGGGAATTCAATAAGTATTTGTTGAATGAATCAGTGAATGAATGAGTGAATGAAACATTAAAAGAGACTCATTAAATGTTAGTTGAATGAAGCAAAGGGCCATAGTTTAGCTCAGATAGCTGGTAGAATGATACCAGTACCACATAGAGACAAAACCAACAAGCTGTGGCTTTTCCCCATGAGGAAGACTAAGATTTGGCTGTGACTTGACCACAACATGCTTTTTTAACAACAGCATCAGTTATTCTGGGTGAATATCTTCTCCCTGGCACCCTAAATTTCTAACAGGTACCCGGCTGGCTGGCAGGCAGTCCTACTTAATAACAACCTCTGACCCTTGAAGAGCAGTTTCCCTTGCTCAAAGAATTTTCAGATATACATTCTTTGCAGCAAAGGCTCTTCCCACCGCTTCTATCTTGTGTGCTAGGAAGGAGATAAAGCTTAAAACCAGAGCATGTCTCAAAGAGAAATGAGGCCAGCAAAGGAGAGAAAATGTGCAATAACAGACTGGGAGTTAAGCCAAAAAAATAATGTCTGTTCCTGTTAATATGACCTCACTTTTAACCCTCAGGCTGATTCGGCCTGGGATACGGCCTGGGTCCCACAGAGATGGTGAGGGAAGAAAGGGATGCTTTCTAACCACATACACTGGCTAACTAAAAGACTGGCAGTCAATGGGGTCATAGAAGTTATGGGCAAATTCTCCTCACAACCCAACAGCAGATGAAAAAGTGTTTCTCTGGTGACTAGATGAATGAATGAAATTTGTATCTGTTTCCATTCGTAAATATTTATGAAGCACCTCCATTGCGCCAGGGTCCGTGGTAGGCACCAGGGTTACAAAGATGAATGAGACTCACAGAGGGGCTTGGCCTGTACCAGTGACTATCAAACATTTTTGAGTCTTGTCATCTTCCTTCAAAAGAACAAAAGCAACACAGTTCCAAGCTGAGCTGCTCCAAATTGAAACAGGCTGTGTGTGGAGGGGGAGGGAAGGGAAGGGAGAAAGGGGATCTTCACCTCAGTGGGGTGTCTGAGGAAGCCCTGTGGCTCCCCAAAGCATGTATGAAAACATTGACCTGGATGGCCCTTCAGGTGCCTCTGTGACAGAGATGCTAGTGTTCTGTGGTTTATACATCAAGTTTGTTATGAGAGAGGGGGGCTCTGAGAGGTCAAAGATGAGGAGGGAAAGGTTTGGAACTCAGAGTGTCCTCCTCAGCGGATGCCGTCATAGTGTTCCTCAGAAGCCAAGAGTTCGTTTGCGGCACGAGACTGTAATGGACGTTAGTCATTTACATTGGCTACTCAGCATGGATCTTACTGGAGGGTAAAATTACTTCTTCTTATAGAGGCAGAGATGCTAGATACTTGCTTTCCCAGGCTCATTTGCATCTAAAGCACAGGTATGAACCAGGAACTAGCGACATAAGTACACATGTCCTCTCCCCTTCCCTTCTCTTCCCTCCCCTACCCTCCCTTTCCCTCCTACCCTTCCCTCTTCTCTCCTCTCCCTCCCCTCCCCTCCCCTTCCCTCCTACATTCCCCTCTTCTCTCCTCTCCCCTCCCCTCCCCTCCCCTTCCCTCCTA